>NC_141083.1:34960546-35063046 GCF_041138505.1 Cibotium barometz
TTTCTGTGTCTGTAGTACCCTACAGTTCATGCCATAATTTTCAATCTTATGGCATGCAGACATGAAATAGTGGGCATCGTGACAGAGATTGGATCTGAAGTTTCTCGCTTCAAAGTGGGGGACCGTGTGGGGACAGGCACATATGTGAACTCGTGCCGCAGCTGCGAGTTTTGCGATAAGAGCATGGAAGTCTACTGTGAAAAGGGGGTAGTATTGACATATGATGCCATAGATCATGATGGTTCCATTACCAGGGGAGGTTTCTCAACTCATATTGTAGTCCATGAAAGGTAAGCTACACAAAGTTGGAAAAATTACACGTTGGCCTCTTGCTTATGTTTTCTCCAAAGTTTCAAGGTGTTCTCTACTTTGAAGGTATTGTGTGAAGATTCCAGATAAACTGTCTCTGGAGCATGCAGCACCTCTGCTATGTGCTGGTATTACCGTATACAGTCCAATGACACGTCATGGTGTGAATAAGCCTGGAAAGTCCATTGGAGTATTAGGTCTTGGAGGTCTTGGCCATATGGCTGTGAAATTTGGGAAGGCATTTGGAGTTGCTGTGACGGTCCTTAGCACTTCCCCTTCCAAGAAGGAAGAAGCTCTTGCAGTTCTTGGGGCAGACAAGTTTCTGGTAACCTCAAACACAGCAGAGATGGAGGTATTTCAACTGCCTTTGTATTCACTAACTCGACTAGTTTGCCAGCTCGCGCTGCCGCCCCCCCTCACCCTCGAGCGGGGGAGCTCGGGGAGCTGTCCTCGTTTGGCCACGTGGCAGTTCCCCAGATAGATTAGTGTGTTTAATTTTTTAGATGATGATGTGGCTCGATGACATTGCATTGGGATCTGTTTTTCCTTATGATGTGGCATCATTGGGATCCTTTGTCATTGCTGATCAAGGCTTCTGTGCCTCTTATGCAGCAAGCAGCAGGGAGCCTTGACTGTATTCTTGATACTGCCTCAGCATACCACCCGTTGGATTTGTACCTTCCACTGTTAAAGACTGGCGGCACCTTTGTTGTAGTAGGAGCACCAAATGAGATGAAGTTCAGTCCCATCAATCTATTCAGGGGTAAGTTTCTTATGTAGTGAATTAAAGGGATCCTACTTGCATCCTTTTCGCTTAGACAATCATGATGGTCATGTTTTGTTTTTGCTTTTTATGCAGGAATGAAGTCCATAGCAGGAAGTATGGCCGGGGGTACAAAAGAATTGCAAGAAATGGTTGATTTTTGCGCCGAGAAGGGGATAGCCCCCATGATTGAATGTATTTCCATGCAATACGTCAATGAGGCTCTTGAGAGGCTGCATCGCAATGATGTCCGTTACCGTTTTGTCATCAACATTGAGGAATCACTTCATGTGGAGTAAAATGAAGCAAACAAGATAGTTATATAGTCTTGTGGGTTGACTACCATGAGTGTATAACCTGCACATTCCTAAAAGGTGAATTTGGACATGTTCTTGGATTCATCTAAGTATATATATATATGGTTCAATTGGAAAGAAATCAACTAGGCTAGTAGATTTTCTTGGTGTTTTGATTCACAGTTTGTGAATCTAATAATGACACCAAAAGATCTTTCGATGCTAAGATGCCAATAACATTTTTGCATGTTTCACCAACTTCTAGCTTTGATGGCTATCTAGACAGATTCTGGATGGAGGATGTCTTGCTCATACTAGAGTGCTTTTACACAATGAACTTAATGACCAAACTAGTCTATATATAGTACCCATGGAGGGGTTGGACATAGTGAATAGTTTGTGGATTCTCCCTTTGTGTTTCGTATGTAAGTTTTTGCAAGGAGACAAAGCACCACAATGGGTAATGGGTAATGAAGGTAAGGGATAGCTTAAGCACCACAAGTGTAGTCTTATACATATCGAAAAGTAGAGAGGACTACCAAAAGATATTTCCCTCATCTTGAATGCTTAATCAGAGCTCTCATTCAAATCCCCTTTAGTGCCACATAATTTCATTGACTTAAAAGAAATCAACGATTAGACTTTCCATGATGAAACAACTAGTTTCTAGGTTAATCTAGAAGGCATAATTGCTTACCTACTTTGATGCGGGCCTTGCTATATCAATCTGACTATCCAAGGGGTGGAAGTAAGCCAATGGTTGGCCAGCTCTTTAACATGTCAGGTAGGAGGACACGTCGATGAATCTCTCGGCTTCGACTCTTTCTCGTTTGATTTCTCCCCTTTCTCTGTATAATTCATGTCGATATCTTTTTTCGTAGAAGTGTATGGGTTGTTGATCTTCTTGGCTTGCTTTAATGCTTGTAGTTCTTTAAAGAAATAGGCATTGCTCATCAATGGTCTTGCACCTTAAATGAAAGGCATCCAACTCAAAATAGAAGATTGAGTGCTCTTGATTCTCATCAATGGCCTTGCACCTTAAATGTAAGGCATTGAGCTCAAAATAAAAGATTGAGTGCTCTTTATCTCGAGTTGCACGTTTCCTTTTAAGCTCTCCAACTGAGGCCCAATCCTCATTAGTCGAAGCCCTTGTCCCTTTTTGAGCTTCCTCAAGTTCTTCCTTTAAATCATGGATTGCCTTTTCATAATCTTATACCTCTTCTTCCTTGGCTTTAACGGTCCTCTTCATGCCTTTGTTCCAAAATCTAAAGCTCTTCTTTGTGCTTTTATTCTACGTTCTGCTTTATTGACCTAGCACTTTTGGCATTTTAAGACATAGTCCTGGACACCCTTACTTAAGCCAGACCAATGTAATTGTCTCTTAACTAGTGCATATGTCTTCCGTATTCTAAGATGACCAGTACTCGAACTATCATGACATTCATATAAAATATGGCGCCTAGTGTCTTGAGTCCAAAGGTATACATACTCTACCTTTGTAAAGTAGGTAACCGTTATCGATGGAAAATTTCTTCCAACGATTTCTTTCATCACTTGTAAGTGACATGTCTCCTTGAGATATCTCTCGAGACTTACCGCTAGTGGAAGGGTTTGTCTCGTGAACGAGGCTATCTTTATTTATGGTCAAGGGATCTCTCTTCTCTATGACACTCCACACGTGGGCATAATGCGGATCATCAACGCACACTTCCCCTTAACTGATTCCAAAAAATCACTCTTAATTTGAGTAAAACTCAACTCGTTAACCATGGGCATGCGACTCAATGAATCAGCTACCACATTGTAACGTCCTTTTCTATATCTCAATTGAAAGTCAAACTCCTGGAACAACTCTGCCCATCGAGCTTTACGTCCTTTCAACTTTCTTTGACTAGATAGCCATTTGATACTCTCATGCTCAAAGCTATCTCAAATTTGGCACCATATAAATAATGCCTCCACTTATTTAAGGAATGAATTATAGCATATAACTTCCTTTCATAAGCTGAATAATTTTGTTGAGCTTTGTCTAGCTTTTTACTTTCAAATGCAATAGGTTTTCACCCTTGTAAGAGGATTGCATCGCCTACTGCATCGTTAGCATCTGTCTCTATCACAAAGGGTTGATTTGGATCGACAACTTGTAGAATGGGAGCTGTAGCTATAGCTACCTTAAGTTTTTCAAAACTTCTTTGCTGGAAATCCCCCCTTCAAAACTTCTTTGCTGGAAATCCCCCCAAATGAAGGTCTTTCCCTTTCCTTTAAGTTGATCCATCATCGGAACAACTATCTTCGCATTATCTCGAACATACTTATCTATAGAATCCAAACAAACCAAGAAAAAATTATAATTCTTCTAAGTTTGTGGGATGTGGCCATTTTAATATGGCTTCAACTTTCGTGGGATCCATACGAATGCCATCTTCCGAGATTATGTGGCCTAAGTATTGGATTTATTTTATGAAGAATTCACATTTACTCTCTTTGGCATAAAGTGAATGCTTCCTAAGTATCTCAAATACTTGCCGTAAGTGTTCGAGATGTTCTTTCTTGGTATGATCGTAGATCAGGATATCGTCTAGGAAAACCACGATAAATTTTCCTAAATAGGGTTTCAAGACACTATCCATGAGTGTCATGAATGTGGCCGGAGCATTAGTCAAACCGAAGAGCACGATTAAAAACTCATAGTGACTAAACTTAGTTCAAAAAATAGTCTTTGGACATCTGCTTCCCGAATTCTCACTTGATGATATCTGGATCGTAAATCAATTTTCGTAACGTATTTTGCCCCCTAGAGTTGATCAAAAAACTTATCTATTCGTGGCAAAGGGTACTTATTCTTAATCGTGATTTGATTCAAACCATGGTAGTCTAAACATAGTCGCATAGACCCATCCTTTTTCTTCACCAATAGAATTGGTGAAGCCCAAGGCAAAGTGCTTGGTAGAATGAATCCACTTTTAAGGTATTCCTTTAATTGCAGTTCAATTAAAGGAATACCTTAAAAGTGGATTCATTCTACCAAGCACTTTGCCTTGGGCTTCACCAATTCTATTGGTGAAGAAAAAGGATGGGTCTATGCGACTATGCTTAGACTACCATGGTTTGAATCAAATCACGATTAAGAATAAGTACCCTTTGCCACGAATAGATAAGTTTTTTGATCAACTCTAGGGAGCAAAATACGTTACGAAAATTGATTTACGATCTAGATATCATCAAGTGAGAATTCGGGAAGCAGATGTCCAAAAGACTATTTTTTGAACTAAGTTTAGTCACTATGAGTTTTTAATCATGCTCTTCGGTTTGACTAATGCTCCGGCCACATTCATGACACTCATGGATAGTGTCTTGAAACCCTATTTAGGAAAATTTATCGTGGTTTTCCTAGACGATATCCTGATCTACGATCATACCAAGAAAGAACATCTCGAACACTTACGGCAAGTATTTGAGATACTTAGGAAGCATTCACTTTATGCCAAAGAGAGTAAATGTGAATTCTTCATAAAATAAATCCAATACTTAGGCCACATAATCTCGGAAGATGGCATTCGTATGGATCCCACGAAAGTTGAAGCCATATTAAAATGGCCACATCCCACAAACTTAGAAGAATTATAATTTTTTCTTGGTTTGTTTGGATTCTATAGATAAGTATGTTCGAGATAATGCTAAGATAGTTGTTCCGATGATGGATCAACTTAAAGGAAAGGGAAAGTTGCCATATATATAGGCAGTGATGTGTGTGAACACACTTAGGACCGCCAGGGCACTTTTTCCCTCTTTAGGAGGTTTTTTCCCTCGGCTTGTATATACGCCCATCCTTCTAGGGCTAACTTATCTTTGTACATTGACACAATCTAATACACTTTGTGTTGTGTGCATTCTTGCTTCTTCTTCTCCAAGCTTTGTGTGCTTTCTTGCAACCCTAATTCCAACAATTGGTATCAGAGCAGGCATCGGCTCCCAGGGCAACACCGCCAGCACCCTCCGACTCACGTTCTCCGATTGAGGTGAGTTTTCACGAGCGCTTGCAAGTCCCTATACTCTGCAAATATACCCATAGGGCTTTGCGTTCTCAGAATTTGCATCTGAGGTCGTTTCGGGCTCCGTTTTTGCATTTCAAGTTCTGCACAGGTGTTTTCGTCATTTTCTGCAGAAATTTCGACAGTGCAGTTTTCTGCAAAACAGGCATACGTACTCCATTGTGGACCGTGCTACATAGCACGAGTTGTTTTCTGTTCAATCTTTGCTTCATTACAGGCAGCTTTTGCATCAGTTTCAGTCAGTGGCCATGGCTGATAACAGCAATGATGTATTTCGCATGTTGTCTGCTGAAGACAAACTGGATGGAGACAGCAACTACCCACTTTGGGCATACATGATGCAGCATGTTTTGGTTGCAAAAGGAGTGTGGAACATTGTGCAGGGTATAGATGTACGTCCAGGTTCTGTGGATGTAGGATCTGTTGAGGATGTTGCAGGTTCTAGCAGCTCTACTGTTGCTGCTGTTTTACCCACTGCTGAACAAGCTCGTTGGGATGGTAAAGATGCGCAGGCTCATGCCTTGATTGCACTTTTTGTCAAACGTAACATCACCCCACATATTCGTTCAGCTAAAACAGCAAAACAGGCTTGGGATATTCTAGCTGGTTTGTATGCAGGTCGTAACGAGGCAAAAATCGCTTACCTGCGTAAAGAGCTAGAATTGAAGATTATGCAAGAAGATGATGACATGAATGTTTTTCTTGCTGAGATTAAAGATCTTAAAGAACAGTTGATTTCTGCAGGTGAGATTATTCCTGATCATTCTCTTGTGCAGACTGTTCTTGATGCTTTACCTGAGACATATCAGACTTTTGCTTCCACGTGGAGACTTCTTAATGAGGACAGACCTGATGCTGTCAAGTATGATACTTTAGTCAACAAGCTCTTGCAAGAAGCGCAGTCCAGGCAAAACAGGGCCAGGCAGCGTGCAGTTGATCAAGCATTTATTGCTGCCCAGCAGCAGAGAAGAAGTGGCAAGGCAGTCCCTTCCACTGTTTCTTCTCCTATTAGTAGGTCTGCAACTTCTTCTCCTTCCACAGATAGCAACAATAAGTCTGAGAAGGCTCTTGATAAAGGCAAGAATTAGACCAGGTGCAACTATTGTAAGGCAAATGATCATGTCATTAAGAATTGCCCTAAGCTAAAGGCTAAAGAGGCAAAGAAGAAAGAGTCAAATGCAGCCACAATAGCGGATGCTTCTACAAATGCAGATTCTGCAAATGTTGTGCAGGATACAGAATGGGCATTTAGCGTGTATTGCCAGTATGACCCATCTGTACATGATGCATGTTTGGCAGTTTCTGTTGACTCTCATGTATGGTATTTTGACAGTGGTGCTACAAAGCACATTACCTCGCATCGTGATATGTTCACTTCTCTTGAGGCTGTCCCTAATGGGAATACTGTCACATGTGCCAATAATGCTTCTTACCCAGTGAAGGGCATTGGTAAAATTATGCTTACTGCTGCAAATGGCAGCGCTTTCACACTTTCAGATGCTTTGTATGTACCAGGGATAAAGAAGAATCTATTGTCTGTCTCTGCGCTTGCTAAACTTGGATTTGTAATCAAATTTGTGGATGACAGATGTACTGTTCATGATTTGACTTCTGGTGATACGATTATTGTATCTGGCACCTTGTTTCGTGGGCTGTATAGGCTCAATTCTTATGACAAGTGTGTGGAAGATTCAGCAAATGCAGTTTCTGATGAAAAGGCAGTTTCAGATGCAAAACTATGGCATGCTCGTTTTGGTCATCTGAACTTTGCTAGTTTGCTGCGTTTGCAGAAATTTGATATGGTTGCTTCATTGCCCCCTCTTGAGGCACCATTGAAACATGTTTGTGAAGGCTGTATTTTGGGCAAAATGCAGCGTTCTGCGTTTCCAAAGGATGGTTCTGTGCGGGCCACTCGCAAATTGCAGCTTGTACATAGTGATGTATGTGGGCCTATGCAAACTCCGTCATTTGGTAAACACTTGTACTTCGTGACTTTCATTGATGATTACTCAAGGCATGCATGGGTATATCCACTGAAGGCAAAGTCCGAAGTGTTTTTATGCTTCAAACAGTTTTTTCTTATGGCTGAAAATGTATCCAATTGTACTGTGGGCACCCTCCGTACTGATCGAGGGGGGGAGTACATGTCTAAAGAGTTTGATGCATTTCTGGCTAGTCGTGGGATAAAACACTAATGTACAGTGCCGTATACCCCTCAGCAAAATGGTGTTGCTGAGAGGAAGAACAGGTCACTTATGGAGATGGCACGATGTATGGTCAAGAGCCAAGCTTTGCCACATGCGTTTTGGCTTGAGGCTGTCATGTGTGCTGCATATGTACTCAACAGGTGTCCCACTAAGGCCTTGCAGTCTATTACTCCATACGAAGTTTGGCATGGCAGGAAGCCTTCTATTGGTCACTTGCATGTCTTTGGTTGCTTGGCCTATGCTTTAGTGCCTGTGCAACAACGCAGAAAATTGGATGATAAGGCTGTCAAATGCATTTTTGTTGGTTATAGTGCTGAGAGCAAGGGTTACAGATTGTATCATCCGCAGTCAAAGCTTATCTTGATTAGTCGAGATGTTGTTTTTGTGGAAGATGCTGTGCAGCCCTTGTTATCATGTACCAAAGAGACAGATGTAAGCTCACGGGATGTATTTGATACGTTGTTGCCTCTCTTTACAGGTGGGAATTCAAATGTAAGTCCTAATGAGGCAAATATTCAGCCTATGCAGATTTCAAACGACATCATAGATCAGCCTATTTCTGATGCAGATTTACAGGATGTAATTCATGAGGATAGGGCTGAAAATGAGCAGGCTAGAGGTATGCCTAAATGGCTGGTGCAAACCTTGCGTGATAGTAAGATTGATGCACCTATTACTAGTCGTACTCGTTCAGGTTTTCAGCATGCCTCTTATGCATCAGATTGTTATGCTTTGGCTGTGTCTAGTATGTGTGAAGAGGAAGAACCTCTTTCATTTGATGAGGCACAAAATTCAGAAAATTGGTTGGCTGCAATGCAAAGTGAATATGATGCTATAATGAAGAATGGTACATGGTCTTTGTGTGATTTGCCTATTGGTAAAAAGGCCATTGGATGTAAGTGGGTTTTTAAATTGAAACGAAAGCCAGATGGTAGTGTTGATCGCTATAAGGCTAGACTTGTTGCAAAGGGTTATACTCAAGAAAAGGGCATTGATTTTGATGAGACCTTTGCTCCCACTTGTCGTATAACTACCATTCGTAGCATTTGTGCATTGGCAGCTCATAATGGTTGGAATGTACATCAGTTGGACATAAAGACTGCGTTCTTGAATGGAGATTTGCATGAGGAGGTGTATGTATCGCAGCCTCGTGGTTTTGTTCAAAGAGGGCAGGAAAACAAAGTGTGCAGGTTGAAAAAAGCTTTATATGGTTTAAAGCAAGCTCCACGAGCTTGGTATGAAAAGATACATGCATATTTGACTGCACATGGGTTTCAGAATAGTCCAACAGAAAGCACTTTGTATGTTAAACGTGTGGATGGTGTACATCTAATCATTGCTCTCTATGTCGATGACATGCTGCTCACAGGACCAAATGAGAGTCATATTGCTGATTTTAAGGCTGATTTGAATGCCTCTTTTGAAATGTCAGATTTGGGGCATTTGCATCATTATTTGGGGATACAATTTAAGCAGTGTGATGGAGGTATTGCTTTGTGCCAGACAAAGTATATTGAGACACTGTTGCGGAGATTTGGCCTTGAAGACTGCAAGCCTATTGCTACTCCAATGGAGACAGGTTTGAAGTTGAGTCTTCATGATGCTGGAGATCACTTTGATGTCACACTCTCTCAGACAGCTGTTGGTTGCCTCATTTATGTATGCATTACGAGGCCGGACATTCAGTTTGCAGTCTCACAGGTGAGCAGGTTTATGCATAGCCCAGGGTCCCAGCATTGGAAGGCAGTTAAACGCATCTTTCGCTACTTGAGTGGCACCATACATCTTGGGTTGTTTTATCCCAAGGGGGGATCGTTGCCGCCAGATTTACATGCTTTTTCGGACTCAGATTGGGCTGGTTGCTATGACACAAGAGTGTCCACAAGTGGTTTTTGTTTCATGCTCGGAAGCTCATGCATATCTTGGTTGAGCAAGAAGCAACCTACTGTGGCCACTTCTAGTTGTGAAGCTGAGTACAGGGCAGCTTTCACAGCTACGGTTGAGTGTGTGTGGCTCAGACGGCTTATGGCTGACTTGGGTGTTGGACAGGAGTCTGCCACCTCTATCTTCACTGACAGTCAGAGCGCATTGGCAGTTGCGAGAAACCCAGTTTTTCATGCTCGCACAAAGCACATTGAGGTGCATTATCACTATGTCAGGGAGAGACTCTCAGCAGGAGAGATCAGCTTGGCCTATGTGCCAACACAGGACAACCTCGCCGATCTTTTCACAAAGGCGCTTCCTCGTGAGAAGTTCGAAGCTTTCCGCAAAGCTTTGGGCTTGCTCCCCTTTGTGGATTGATCTACTTCGGGCATGGCACTCCCCTATACATGAGTGCCAGCTCTCGTTCACACCATCACTCCCAGGGGGGAATTGTTGCCATATATATAGGCAGTGATGTGTGTGAACACACTTAGGACCGCCGGGGCACTTTTTCCCTCTTTAGGAGGTTTTTTCCCTCGGCTTGTATATACGCCCATCCTTCTAGGGCTAACTTATCTTTGTACATTGACACAATCTAATACACTTTGTGTTGTGTGCATTCTTGCTTCTTCTTCTCCAAGCTTTGTGTGCTTTCGTGCAACCCTAATTCCAACAGGAAAGACCTTCATTTGGGGGGATTTCCAGCAAAGAAGTTTTGAAAAACTTAAGGTAGCTATAGCTACAGCTCCCATTCTACAAGTTGTCGATCCGAATCAACCCTTTGTGATAGAGACAGATGCTAACGATGCAGTAGGCGATGCAATCCTCTTACGAGGGTGAAAACCTATAGCATTTGAAAGTAAAAAGCTAGACAAAGCTCAACAAAATTATTCAGCTTATGAAAGGAAGTTATATAATTCATTCCTTAAATAAGTGGAGGCATTATTTATATGGTGTCAAATTTGAGATAGCTTTGATCATGAGAGTATCAAATGGCTATCTAGTCAAAGAAAGTTGAAAGGACGTAAAGCTCGATGGGCAGAGTTGTTCCAGGAGTTTGACTTTCAATTGAGATATAGAAAAGGACGTTACAATGTGGTAGCTGATTCATTGAGTCGCATGCCCATGGTTAACGAGTTGAGTTTTACTCAAATTAAGAGTGATTTTTTGGAATCAGTTAAGGGGAAGTGTGCGTTGATGATCTGCATTATGCCCACGTGTGGAGTGTCATAGAGAAGAGAGATCCCTTGACCATAAATAAAGATAGCCTCGTTCACGAGACAAACCCTTCCACTAGCGATAAGTCTCGAGAGATATCTCAAGGAGACATGTCACTTACAAGTGATGAAAGAAATCGTTGGAAGAAATTTTTCATCGATAACGGTTACCTACTTTACAAAGGTAGAGTATGTATACCTTTGGACTCAGACACTAGGTGCCATATTTTATATGAATGTCATGATAGTTCGAGTACTGGTCATCTTAGAATACGGAAGACATATGCACTAGTTAAGAGACAATTACATTGGTCTGGCTTAAGTAAGGGTGTCCACGACTATGTCTTAAAATGCCAAAAGTGCTAGGTCAATAAAGCAGAACGTAGAATAAAAGCACAAAGAAGAGCTTTAGACTTTGGAACCAAGGAAGAAGAGGTATAAGATTATGAAAAGGCAATCCATGATTTAAAGGAAGAACTTGAGGAAGCTCAAAAAGGGACAAGGGCTTCGACTAATGAGGATTGGGCCTCAGTTGGAGAGCTTAAAAGGAAACGTGCAACTCGAGATAAAGAGCACTCAATCTTTTATTTTGAGCTGAATGCCTTACATTTAAGGTGCAAGGCCATTGATGAGAATCAAGAGCACTCAATCTTCTATTTTGAGTTGGATGCCTTTCATTTAAGGTGCAAGGCCATTGATGAGAATCAAGAGCACTCAATCTTCTATTTTGACTTGGATGCCTTTCATTTAAGGTGCAAGACCATTGATGAGCAATGCCTATTTCTTTAAAGAACTACAAGCATTAAAGCAAGCCAAGAAGATCAACAACCCATACACTTCTACGAAAAAAGATGTCGACATGAATTATACAGAGAAAGGGGAGAAATCAAACGAGAAAGAGTCGAAGCCGAGAGATTCATCGACGTGTCCTCCTACCTGACATGTTAAAGAGCTGGCCAACCATTGGCTTACTTCCACCCCTTGGATAGTCAGATTGATATAGCAAGGCCCGCATCAAAGTAGGTAAGCAATTATGCCTTCTAGATTAACCTAGAAACTAGTTGTTTCATCATGGAAAGTCTAATCGTTGATTTCTTTTAAGTCAATGAAATTATGTGGCACTAAAGGGGATTTGAATGAGAGCTCTGATTAAGCATTCAAGATGAGGGAAATATCTTTTGGTAGTCCTCTCTACTTTTCGATATGTATAAGACTACACTTGTGGTGCTTAAGCTATCCCTTACCTTCATTACCCATTACCCATTGTGGTGCTTTGTCTCCTTGCAAAAACTTACATACGAAACACAAAGGGAGAATCCACAAACTATTCACTATGTCCAACCCCTTGTTTGTGTTATTTATGAAAAGGTTTACCTCAAATATAGTTAACATTAATAGTTCTCAACAGGTGAAACCCCCATACCAAAAGAGTTTCTAAAGCACACAGTACATAGATACATATTAGTTACTTTAAATCACACCAACAGAGGAAATCATTCTTCACTACTAATGGCAGCATAATTGCCTAGCTAATAGCTTGTTTGAATGTAAATAAATTATTATATATATATAATACCATAAAGAGGGTGGCCGTCACATGCACATTGGTGTTTGGAACAACAGAGCTAGCAAAAATATGGGGTGAAGAATCAAACATTAAGTATTTCAAAATTCAAGGGCCTACAATGTAGCATAAGTATTCACAAAAGTTGGGACATAGTTTGTGAATATGTGTTAAAGGAGGACCACACTCCAATAGTCTGGGGGGAAAGGAATCCAAAGAGTTAATAATGGAAGTGAAGGAAAAATAATGAAGCAACCCTAGTGCCCAAAGCGTATGGGGGGGAAGTTTTGAAGACACAAGCCACCAATGCCAAAGTCTTCCAGTGGCTTCATGATACTACTTAGGACCATGTCCTAGGTGATGAAATATTGGGCTCCCATTCTGTAAATAACTATTCCAATATGCATCATATATTTATAGATTTTCTAAGAGAGACTATAATAATCCAAATTCATGTCCCACATACCAATCCTAATAATGCCGCCTTTTCTCATTATTTCGTGCCTTTTACCTAAAACAATCATTCATTATGGAGCGCATTATTTTTGTTATTATAGGGATACTATTTTTCCCAATTAATTACTTATTCTTGATTTTGATCACTAAATACAAGGAATTGGTTGCTATTCTACCGCACTTGGTTTGAGAATTCATAGCCAGTGTGTGGTGGAAACTCATGTTTCACAAAGATAAAATAACCATTATGTCCAAAAGAGCGTGCAACATCCGATACTAATTGGAAAATGTATGATTGTGTACCCTCACCTCCCATTTATTGTACACATTAAATCAAGGATGTTAACATAAATATGTGACAAAGAAAGGGCTAACAAAGAAACAATCTTTACTCCTCTTTACATAGAGGGTACCTTCAATTGGACTATTGTAAAAACTATTTGCAACCAAGAATAAATTTATCTTCTCATACCATGCTTTGGGAGCCTGCTTAAGGCCTTTATATAAAGCTTTTCTTAACCTCTGCATACTTTAGACTCCTCTCAAGTTTCTCAACAAAACTATGAGGCCCAGATACATAAACCTTCTCGTGGAAATCATCATTCAAGAAGATAGTCTTGATATCAATTGATGTAGTCATGTTGACTTAACACCTGGGATGGCGAGTCTTATTATCTGTAGGCTGAGGTAGTTCCGACATGTTATCTTTGAATTCGATGGCCATCTTACATCACACATCTTCCTACTGGTCTCTAGGTCATGTTAACTTAAAACTTGGGATGGTGCAGCTAAAGATGGAGTCTTATTATCTTTAAGCTAAGGTAGTTTCAACATGATATCTTTGAAATCGATGGCCATCTTGTAGTACACATCCAATGTAGTTAGTCTTGATAAGAGCAAATAATCATACACTCTTGGATCTCATACTCCCAAAAGTACGGCATCGATTAACCTCTACTAAAGCTTACACTCACAGTTCATATTTTTGAGTTGAGACTCATGCTCTTGTTGTTTGATATTGTAGAGATGTGTCACATTCTTAAGCCAAGTAAAATTTCCCTTATCTTCTAGCTTTAGAGCAATATACCATTAATGTACCTTCCCACCTAGGAAAAAGGAACAAAATTTTGTGAGCTCATCAATGGGTCCACATGTTTCACAAACAGACTACATGTTGGATAGAATCACCATCTCCATTGGAGCTTTGTACGAGTTTTGCAATGTGGTATGGCTTCATGGGGTTTTGCCTTCTTATGGCATGAACCTGAGTAATCCCCACCTCTCTTGCCACCCCCACCTATTTTTGTTGCTATTCTTAACAAATCATCCAAGGTGGCTGTGGTTAAGGCTAGATTCGCCTCATAAGCTAGTCTTATGGGTTGGTCTTGTTGGAAAAGAATTTAGTCAATGATCCAACCTTGTGTTATTTATGCAGGTGATGGATGTGCTCTATTTTGTAAGCCCCCTTTATGAGGAGTAGCCACTCTCACGGTAGTTCCCAATTTAGACACTAGATGGTAGCCAAGTATGGCCAGATGGTTAAGACATGGCTTATATAGACTTGGCACTCTGCCAAGTAGGATGCATGCTTGTGTGAGCTATGTGACCGCTTCATTTGCGAGTGTTGGACAAAGGACACGCTGTTCTCGGGTTGGGGTGCCCGTTTGAGACTCTAGACCAATCTTAGATGGTTATGGAGTTTGCATAAAGTCCATACTTTGTGTTGCAACCTAATACGATCATAGTCGGATGATGTGCTCCATTGGTCATTTTGGACCAAGTCATGGATTGATCATGTGGGGTGACGTACGTCCATGCCAACCATGGGTACTATATATAGACTAGTTTGGTCATTAAGTTCATTGTGTAAAAGCACTCTAGTATGAGCAAGACATCCTCCATCCAGAATCTGTCTAGATAGCCATCAAAGCTAGAAGTTTGTGAAACATGCAAAAATGTTATTGGCATCTTAGCATCGAAAGATCTTTTGGTGTCATTATTAGATTCACAAACTGTGAATCAAAACACCAAGAAAATCTACTAGCCTAGTTGATTTCTTTCCAATTGAACCATATATATATATACTTAGATGAATCCAAGAACATGTCCAAATTCACCTTTTAGGAATGTGCAGGTTATACACTCATGGTAGTCAACCCACAAGACTATATAACTATCTTGTTTGCTTCATTTTACTCCACATGAAGTGATTCCTCAATGTTGATGACAAAACGGTAACGGACATCATTGCGATGCAGCCTCTCAAGAGCCTCATTGACGTATTGCATGGAAATACATTCAATCATGGGGGCTATCCCCTTCTCGGCGCAAAAATCAACCATTTCTTGCAATTCTTTTGTACCCCCGGTCATACTTCCTGCTATGGACTTCATTCCTGCATAAAAAGCAAAAACAAAACATGACCATCATGATTGTCTAAGCGAAAAGGATGCAAGTAGGATCCCTTTAATTCACTACATAAGAAACTTACCCCTGAATAGATTGATGGGACTGAACTTCATCTCATTTGGTGCTCCTACTACAACAAAGGTGCCGCCAGTCTTTAACAGTGGAAGGTACAAATCCAACGGGTGGTATGCTGAGGCAGTATCAAGAATACAGTCAAGGCTCCCTGCTGCTTGCTGCATAAGAGGCACAGAAGCCTTGATCAGCAATGACAAAGGATCCCAATGATGCCACATCATAAGGAAAAACAGATCCCAATGCAATGTCATCGAGCCACATCATCATCTAAAAAATTAAACACACTAATCTATCTGGGGAACTGCCACGTGGCCAAATGAGGACAGCTCCCCGAGCTCCCCCGCTCGAGGGTGAGGGGGGGCGGCAGCGCGAGCTGGCAAACTAGTCGAGTTAGTGAATACAAAGGCAGTTGAAATACCTCCATCTCTGCTGTGTTTGAGGTTACCAGAAACTTGTCTGCCCCAAGAACTGCAAGAGCTTCTTCCTTCTTGGAAGGGGAAGTGCTAAGGACCGTCACAGCAACTCCAAATGCCTTCCCAAATTTCACAGCCATATGGCCAAGACCTCCAAGACCTAATACTCCAATGGACTTTCCAGGCTTATTCACACCATGACGTGTCATTGGACTGTATACGGTAATACCAGCACATAGCAGAGGTGCTGCATGCTCCAGAGACAGTTTATCTGGAATCTTCACACAATACCTTCAAAGTAGAGAACACCTTGAAACTTTGGAGAAAACATAAGCAAGAGGCCAACGTGTAATTTTTCCAACTTTGTGTAGCTTACCTTTCATGGACTACAATATGAGTTGAGAAACCTCCCCTGGTAATGGAACCATCATGATCTATGGCATCATATGTCAATACTACCCCCTTTTCACAGTAGACTTCCATGCTCTTATCGCAAAACTCGCAGCTGCGGCACGAGTTCACATATGTGCCTGTCCCCACACGGTCCCCCACTTTGAAGCGAGAAACTTCAGATCCAATCTCTGTCACGATGCCCACTATTTCATGTCTGCATGCCATAAGATTGAAAATTATGGCATGAACTGTAGGGTACTACAGACACAGAAACCAACACAGTTCTGCATGCATCACAACTTGCAAGCAAGCTCCAAGTATGTAAAGTTATGTGGGGAGTTACAGGTATCACAGTTGAAGTATACATAGGCTCAGATGAGTGAGAGGGTTAGCTTGAGTACCCTGGCACAACGGGGTACTTGGTGTGACCGAACGTGTTGCGGGTCCATAGGAGATCAGCATGGCAGACGCCACAGTGAGTAATTCTGTATGAAACATCATGTGGACCTGGGACCCTGAATTCAGCCAATCACAGTGTAAATCTCTCTCTCTCTTTCTCTCTCTCTCTCTCTCACACACACACACACATGAACCTTTGATGTGATTAAACCACTTGGAAAAAAACATAAATGAAGTTAAGAACCTGCGGGAGAAATTGAACGGAGAAAGAACCCCAGAGGAATCCCGAGCTGCCCATCCGAGACAACTAGCTGCTCCCTCCTCATTGCTACAGTTTGCCATGGCTTGGTAGAAGAAAAACGGCCTTCAAAAAACAAGGATTAGGTGTGTTGATTCTAAGGATGAAGTAAGGTTAATCTTCTTAAATAGCCCTCCAAAAGACAATTTGGAGAAGGGTTAAGCGACGTTAATCTCCGATTAGAGAGCAAATAGGGCTGCAGAGTGAAAGGTTTCCCGAGGGAGCACGGCATCCAGGCCCCACCATCATTATATATATATATATATATATATATATATATATATATATATATGGATGGATGCGTTGAATGGATGCGTTGAATGTTTCAACCTTCATGGATTGAAATTGTGTAAAGGAGAGTGCTTTTCCTGGTCGTCTCATGAGAAATAAATGGAAGTTAGAATAGATAGAGACACAAGCGGTGGTTGTTTGTGTAGCTTAGGCCCAATAATGTCATAGGGTAGGGGCAATAGCTCATTGGTTAGAGCACAGAGCTCTCTCCAAAATGACACAAGTTCAAATATAGCTTCCCCTACCCCTAACACCCAACAGCACCAAGGTGTGGTAAAAGGTGTGCTATAATGTCATTTCATGTATGTCCCAAAATAGACTAGAAGCACATATTACATAGACTAGCATCAATGTTGAAATTGGAAGGCTCGAGGAGGGGACCTCAACTTCAAAGGGATGCTTGAAAAACCTTGCTTGCAATGTATTTTTCCCAATCAGAGTTGGAAATTCTTAGTTGAAATAAGTAGTGCTTGCAAAACCCAGTTTGTAATGTGCAAACTTGATCAAACTTTTCAAAGGGATGCTTGAAAAACCTTGCTTGCAATGTATTTTTCCCAATCAGAGTTGGAAATTCTTAGTTGAAATAAGTAGTGCTTGGAAAACCCAGTTTGTAATGTGCAAACTTGATCAAACTTTTCCAGTTCCATCAAATTTGGTCATCATCCTTGAGATGTGGATTGGCTTTGTTTTGTTCCTCTACGTGCTATGTTTGTAGAGTAAATCCCCTATCCATTTCAAATACCATCCTAAGCATGTCTTTTGTATATTCATGTGGCAGTAAAATGTAAGGGAGTGGTTACACAAAACCCTCTATTTCAAGGCTTGGAATTTCTTACCCCATGGGGTTGGCTATGTAATTTCCAATGGCACTTGTCCTACACCAGCTTCGTTTTGCACGACGAGCTCACTCGTTGTGGCTAAGAACATGATATGTGAATGCCCTTGTTATGGATCCCTTGGGTTTGAGGTAGTTCCAGTCATGGCTCTTTACCTTTCCCTGTGTTCCCTATTCCTTGTCTAAAAGAAGAGGAAATCAAATGATACTACACCTCAATGTGTTTTGTGCGAACATGAAACATTGGGTTCCTCGCAATGCACTCTAGTTGTAAAGATGGAGGTGTGAGACTATTGTCCAACACCAAGGTCTTTCAAAAGGTGCCTAAGTCATACACACTCCATAATAAAAGTAAAAGTTGCCCTATACTCAGTTTCACAACTTGAAGTGGTCAACCATTGGTGGATGCTTCTTGCTGAGCCATGATATACACCAAGATAAAAGTAAAAGCCACTAGAGGACACTTGAGTGTCGTGACTTCCAGCCCAATCAGAATCATCGAAAGCATGTAGTTAAATATCACCCCTTTAGCAGCATGGAGTAGCCCAAGGGACTGAGTTCCCTCTAAGTATCAGAGTACTTGCTTGGAAACCTACCAATGCTACTTTTAGGACTCTGCATAAACCTGCGTCAAGTAGGAGACCCCAACCTAAATGTTTAGCCTCGTATCGCATAGATAGATAAGGCACCCAACCAATAGTGTGCTCATAAAGTGATAAATCAAATGGTTCACTTGTATCCTAGAGACTTAACCTAGCACCTGTCTCTATTGGTGTAGCAACAGGATTAGAGTTTTCAAGGCCAAACCATGTAAATAGTCTCTTTGTATGTACTTTGGCTGTAACATCTCATCACATTACATAAACTATATACCCAAATAATAATGCAATGAGCCCAAATCTATCATCTCAATAAATGACACATGTAATCAGCCTTAAAGGCTGAAATCTTCTCCAAATTAGGGTCTGTGAGGATGAGCATCATGTCATCAATGTATAAAACAATGACCAATAAGGAATCTTTTCTCTTTACATAGAGGGTATTCTCAATTGGAATGTTACAAAAACCATTTGTAACTAAGTATGCATTTATCTTCTCATACTATGCTCTAGAAGCCTGACTTAAGGCCATATAAATATTTTCTTAACTTGTATACTTTAGACTCTTATCTCTTTTAAACAAAACCACGAGGCTTAGATACATAAACCTCCTCATACAAATCACCATTCAAGAAGTTAGTCTTGATATCCAACTTATGTACATTCCATCCATGATGTGCTACCAATAATACACCTGATTATATTTATACAAGATGTGGCAGCAAAGTTCTAATCATAATTTATGCCCTTCTCTTGAGCATAACCGTTTGCAATAAGCCTTGCCTTGTCAACACTATCATCAACTTTACGCTTAAGCTTATAAACCCACTTTGTACCAATGGCAGCAAAGGTCTCGTCATAATCTATACCCTTGTCTTGAGCATGACCCTTTACAACAAGCCTTGCCTTGTAGTGATACCACCATCAGCGGCCTATATCCAATGATCATTTTCTTATGCTTCCTCAAAGGAAATAGGTTCCTCCTCATTGCATATACTAACAATGAGAGCACAATCCATAAAAGAATAAGATGCATGATGAGAACCTACATGTGTCAAGGAGTAGCTAATTTTCTATCCCTCAATGTCTACATCAGCCATTTTGATATACTCTTAAATGCCTTTATGCTTGACCTTTTTTCATCCACCACATTATCCACAATTTCCTCGTCAATAGGGGTTGATGGGGAACAAAGATCAAATGTACACACACATAGCTTGAGACATAAGAGAGCAATAGAGCTAGAATAATTTTTCTTATAATAACAAGTCTTCTACAAGGCTATAGCTTTCTACTATTTGGGGATTGAACTACTATTCCCTGATATTTCTCCCTCCCTCTCTCTCTCTCTCTCTCTCTCTCTCTCTCTCTCTCTCTCTCTCTCTCTCTCGTTATCTCTCTCTCTCTGTATCTCTCTCTCTATGTATCACTCTCCCTCTCTGTCTCCTCCTCTTCACTTGATCCTTCCATCACTCTCGCTCCCTCTCCTCTTCAAAGAATAAATTTATGTGGTGAGAAGCATTTCAAATTTTGTGGTGAGAAGCATTTTAAATTTTTTAAATTTTAATTATTTCCTAAATTGTTTCGTGGTGAGAAGCCTTTTAAATTTATTTCATTTTATTCATTTTTGTACATCAACATGGCCATCACTCTAAGTATAAATTGGGCCATCATGATGATTAAAAGGCAATCACTCTAAGTATAAATTAGACCATCGTGATTGATGATTAAAAGGCCATCACTCTAAGAATAAATTGGGCCATCGTGACAATTTAAAAAAAAAGTACTCAAATGCCATCACTCAAAGAATAAATTGGATCATCTATAAATAAATTGGACCATACAAGCGTTGTTTTTCATGAATACAAACCCAACTGCACTTGTCTTTTAAAATGTTGTGTGTTGGTTGTCCACAACAAGTTCTTTTGTCTGTGCCTATATCCTTAATATCTCCATGTTGTTGTTGGCATTTTAGGAGTGGAATGGTTCATTGTTGAGATCTGTTTGGTTCTTTTTTATTTTCTGTGTGTGTCCATATCAAACGATTAGTAATGCCTCGTTGTGTAACAAAATATAGGCCTACTAGAGGAACGGCACCGCGGGGGGGGCTGCGGGGGTCACGGCACGGCACCGCGTGGGGGGGCACCGCGCGGGGCGGGGGGGGCTACCTCGTGGTCGTGCTAGTGTGAACGGACTCTTACACATGGGTTATATTTTATTGATAACTTTCAGTAAGTTTTATTTGAGGAAAAAGCCTTTAAATGTTATCAAGTATCCATGTCACTTTCTCCATATCCAATTTTAGTTCATGGTGATTTTTTTTTTGAATGAGCTACCTCATCTTTGGAATATTGAGGATCCACACTTATGAGCTTTAAAGTTACAATAACCAATGCATAAAGTTTTTAAAACATGTGAACCTTTTGATCATAGATATGGAAAAACATAGTCACTTTTCTATTGTGAGAATATTTCTGTGAAATTACACAAGACAGTTATAATAAAAAAATATGTATAGGTTATTATAGCTCTTCTTAAATAGTTTTTTTATTATGTATGTTTCATGAGACAAGTTTTTAATTATGTATGTTTTATAATACATTTTTTTTATCATGCATGTTTTATGATACATATTTAATTATGTATGTTTCATGATAGAAGTTCTTATGACGCATTACACATGATGCAATAGAGAACGGTCTATCACATATAACATACGACTCAATACATATGATGCAGTAGAGAAAGTTCTATCTTCAGAGGTTCTGATTCTTTGAATGGAAATGTGCCAACTCTCATTCGTGTGGGCTTTTTTCCTTTGTTTATGTGTGTTTGAAACATACCTCATGAGCGAACTCGTGATCTATGAACTGGGACATATGAACTCAATATGTTATGAAAGCAAAGAACATGCCTAAGAGGGTTGAAATTTGCTACGTTGCGCATGGGACTTCAAAATTGAAGGGCTTTCAAGTGAAAGCTATTACTCAACAAAATGTACTTGAAATGACATTTTCTTAAAACCTAATTTTCAAATGTGGGTAACTTTTAAAGGTTAAATGAGTTTTGAAGTTGCGCTCAAGCAAAATGTTTTTGCTAATCAATTAAAAAAAGGTAATGCTTGATCTAGTCGTAAAAATTATAGAAAATAGTGGAATTATAGCCAAAATGCATGATTTTTGTTCTTTAAGAATAAAGGCAATGCCACATTTGGACCTGGAGTTTTCAATTCTAATTGGGAAAATAAGGCCATGGGAAGGATTGATGATTCCACTAAGAGATATATTCATTTGGACTTTGCCTTAAAGGCAAACCAGTCCAGTGGTTTAGGTCTCTAGACCCACTTGAAAAGGCCAACTTACGAGGTCTTTTGAGACACACATTCATTATAGCATTCAAGCCAGATGGAGCCCATCTTGTGTAAATCTATAATCTCAAGCAATATAAGGGAGAGAAAATGTGGGTGTTCAGTTTGATGAAATGGCTAGGACTATATGAAAAAGGAGGACTTATTCATAGGCACAATCCCCCTTAATGGCATCATAAGGCTCTAAGTGAAGATAAGCAGAAAGGGCTACCAATAAGTATAAATCTTCCACTTTGAAAAGCAAGTAGCAAAAGAGTTGGGAGATGCAAGCCCCAAAGGCTATAATAGCTCTTAAGAAAGATAATGAACTAGAACCCGGGTTCCAAAAGAAGAAGACCTCAAAGAGACTATTGTGACTATTGAAAGTGGTTTGATCAAGAGCTCCAAAGCTGCCTCTCTCACAAAGATATCATGAGCGATCTCCTACTCAAACCCACTCTTCCCAAAGAAAAGAATCCCATCTACGTTAACATTCAAAAGAAACTCAAAGAGTACCCCTACCCTTTGTTGGAGAAGGAGAGAATTAAACAAGCCCAAGAGCTTACAAAAGGAAGGTATATGATGTTGAATAATTAGAGACTCTCCTTGAGCAAGTGGTCAAATATGAACCACTGACCTTGCCTAAGAATATTCTAGAATGTGAACCACTAACGCTACCTAAGAATATTCTAGAACGAAGCATAAAACTAGTGAGGGAACCAAAGCATACCTAAGGGTTAGTGGTCAAATATAAACCACTGACCCTACCTAAGAATATTCCAGAACCAAGCATAAAACTAGTGAGGAAACCAAAGTGTACCACAGGCCTTTCGTGAACCCATAACCATTCTTAAGAGGCTATAAAAAGAGCCAATTTTAGAGGCTCTACCTCTCTGCTGGAACTACTTCACCCAAACCGCAACCCAGTGGGAGGAAAATGTTGGCCTTCCATGGGAGGTCTTGGGAAGCCCACTACTCGTGTATGCACAAGCTGTGGGTTCTATAAAGGGAACCCCTATATTTGGGCTCCTAAGTCAAGAAAAACCATACCACAAGTCTCGATGCCATATTAGGCCATACCAAAGATGAAGTGGAGACCAATAGTCATGCCCCCAAAGTTTAAGGAAGAATTGAGAGCAATGGCTTCCACCTCGATGTGATAGCAAGAGGCAACCCCCCTCACCCATGTGCAATGGCATTACCATCTCTATTCCTATCATAAAAAAGCCATGCATGGTGCTAAACCCTAAAGAGAGTTGCGAACACCCTTCCTTTGCACCACCAAGCAACCCCCCCAAAAAAATCTAAGGCTCAAAAGAGACCACAATCCCATAATACCCACATGTGGCATGCCATAACACCAACTCAATTTGAAAGACAAGGCTCAATCAAGCATACCAACAAAGCCAACATTAGTAACATCCAAGCTATCCTCATGGATAGGGGACCTGGCATAACTGCACAGGGTGTACGTAGCTATACACATGGCTATAGCTGTTCAAGGCTATACATGTAGCTAAAGCCACGTGCGTAGCTGCGTACTATGAAAAAAAATCTAAAATCCCCTTGAGATCAAAGGATTGGGTTTTTTTGTAATATAATATCATTGAAAAAAGCATAAAATATAATAAATCAAATATGGACTTAATGACGACTAGCAAATTGAGAAATTGATTAATGTATTAGGGTGAGCTTGGCTCAACATCAACTCCATCTTCCATCAAATCCATACATGCTAATTGGTCTATCTCGAGATCCATATGTCCCATGCACCAACAAAAAGATCTATCCCACTACTAGTGGACTCAACATCATTATTCATCATCATCGTTATGATCGGATTCAATTACTTCCTTATAACCTTGGATAGGTTCGATCACCTTCATCTTGATTAGTTGGTGGTATCTCGCATTCTTCATCTTGTACTTGACCCTCGCATGTTTATTTTCGATTTTCACTTTGCCCGTGAGCTCTTCAACATCCCTATATTAAAAAATACTCTTTGAATAAAGAGTGACTTGTATGACACACCACCATTTCTTATCATATATCCTCGTGAAACATAACCTTGTAAAAGAAGAAACACATAGAATGTAAATTAAACATGCATAAGGATGATATAGTAAAAGCCTGTGTGGTTAGAACGGTGAGGTACCACAAATGTGGCTCTCTTTGTTTGCCAAAATTTTGTGGAATCAATCTCCACAAATCCATTTGGATGCCTTTTCACAGTTGCTTCAATGCCTCCACACACCACATCCTTGAACCACTTCACCTCCAATATAAAAATTTGGAATGTCATGAATCCAACCTTTAGGATTTCTTGAATCATGCCACAATAATTAAACATTTCTCCACTCTCTTGCTCAAAGCTTTGCCATATTCCCACAATCGTGAGTATTTCTCTTTATATCTATGCATTGAGTGCGGAAATGCCTTTGTTTGGACCACATGGTATTGTATACCTTATACTGCCACCTACACCAAACGAAATATATTTATGATAATGAATAACCATATTATAAGATTCTACTTGGATAAAAAAAGAGAAAGTAGAGACACACTTACTTGAGGCTCGCATCCTCTTATGTACTCCCATTCTTCTTCTATCACCACCTCTCCATCTTTTTTTGCCTTTCCCATTTCTTCATAAAGCCAATCAATGGTACAATCTTTTGGAAGTGATGTAAGCTTTAAAGGAAATGGCAAATGTCTTGAACACATCCTAAATGTTTTCTCTCCTCATGTCTATTTCTTCTCACGTCTTCATACCTTACCACCCACCCCTTCATAACTTCACTATTGAGAATACAAAATGTAGTCACCTTCTTTAACATTGATGTGTCCATTATCCTTTCTCTTCCTTTGCCTTGTGGTACATCGGACACCATGCGCTCATTATCCTCATCACTCCATAATCGTGACATTGTAAGATCCACGAGAGAGAGAGAGAGAGAGAGAGAGAGAGAGAGAGAGATACTCTGAAATATGGACACATGCTTCTTGCACTAACCAGCCCTCTCCATGCTTCCTTTTGGCCTAGCTCTTTGCCTAACAAAATCCTTCAAGGTCTTCACAAAACACTCAAGGAAGGACATCAAGACTCCATTTATCAAGTCTACTATACAAGATGTAATTGACTAGTGAGGATAGTTCTTGGGAAGTTTTCCTCAATTATGTGCAATATCTCTGCCATTACTCAAGTTGCATCAATAGTGGATGGATGGATCTCCTTGGAATTTATGTACCCAGGTTCATTCCATTTAATTAGCACAACTAATCTTACAAACTAGCACAACAATTAAATAAAGCCATGTTGGAATTTCATTTTTTCATACCAACTATCCCGATTTTGTACACTGCCTCGCACACTTTTTGATCTCTGCACACCTGCTAATTCCTATGGGAAGAATGAACTTAGTAACACAAAACATTTCAATCAATGTTATGTAATTACAATGCAAGACCCTCATAAAGCTTATAGAAGCAAATTGAACATACCTATAACATCTTGTGCTAATCATGTGTCTTTAGACCATATAATTGAGTTACTCCTTTCTTCTTTGATTTTGTGAATGCCCCCTTCTTTAAAGAATGCATCACACCTGTAGTAGGGATGCGAAAGGAGGCAATTTTCTCCTTTACTCTCTTCTCCTCCTTCTTTGTCAAGATTTAAGATACTTTAGGTAAAATTACCTTTCCATTCTCTTGAGCTATTAGCTAAGTCATGGGGAGTCGTTCAATCAATCTCAAGTCCTCCCGAACCACTAAAGAACCTCTCTTGCCAATTATGTGGTCCCAAATATTTGATGCTATATTTTTAATTGTGCATCGGACCTAGAAGACGATTGATTCTTAGCTTTGTTCAATATGGGAAGTGAAATAAGATTGATTACCTTGTCATTCCTGAGAGTGGCATATGGGATGATTCTCTCCACACTCTTAGAGGATGTTGGGGAACTCCTTTTGTAGATGGAACAAACTTCTTATGATCAAATGGGAAAAAATGATGATGGTATTCATACACAACCTTCTTGAGATGCTTTGGCCATGATGTAACAACAAGTGATAGTCCATAAATTGAATAAGCATTGTGATCAGATGTTGTGAGGTCCCTGTCCCCACCGCGCAACGAATTCAGGGGTGCTAGCAGCAAAAGTAGCACTTCATGCGCGGCCAGGGTCCCATTCTCGAGGCCTCGCCCACGGATATCCGGACAGAGACTAATCCATCGGTTCTTCCAAAACCGAACCCGAAAAAACTTCCCTTGCCCGGAAAGCACGGGCGATTCCTCCAGGATAACTTTTCTCTAATGTAGTCAAAAGCCTTAACTACTAACAGAACTGATCTAGCCGAACCCGTAAGTCCCATAGTCAGATCACAGAAAAGATTGCACTTGGATCATAGAGACCAACGCTTTTTTCCTCATTAAGAGGCACAGCCGTTGATTCTTTTCCATAGAATAATTTTTTGTCCGGGATTTACTTCATCTATCGTACTATAACAGAATTGAGTCGTCTCAATTTAGGGATCCATCAGCCCATCCTAACCCCATCCAGTCCCATGGGTTAGCCAACCACCCAACCACTGTAGTGATGGGATCCAATTAGGAATTTGGTTAGGTTTTGTCCCGGGTACCAGGGAAAAGAGTTCCCAGGCCCCCTAACCGGATATTCATACAAACTTAAAACTAGTCACACCACTTACACACCCAATATGAAATTGCCTTTTTCACAGAATCAGCTATCTTTAAAAATAATCATTTAATGAAACCATTGAGTCACTGATCATAATCCTCAGAATATCCGATTAAATCCTTATTTCCAATCATTCCTTCATCGGTGTACCTATGGCATCATTGGCAACCAGAACGCTCACCACCTGTCCACTCACGGGCCTTTTCGATAGTTCCTAGCTCATAGTAGTAACCGGTAATATATTCACATATCAAAATGGAAACTCTATTGAAGATCAACAAGATCAACCAACGGATCCATATAAAATAGCCATGGACTCATCCGTTGAGGACCAACAAAGTTAATCAACCAGATCCGCCCGAATTCAGAAAACAACTCTTACTCCTTGTTCCAATATTACCCACACGATGCACGTGTGGGTATCGTCAGTGACCCAGAGCCCCCAAGCACTGTATGGTCAGCACCCTCTAGGATCCTTCGGGGAGGTGACCTAGCACTTCACTTATAGGCCGCTTCCTTGGTCCCTCATCCACCGTACCGGAAGCTCACCATTTTCATGGAACCAAGGCTGGTCAAGACCTCGGCCGAACCTTGCTACGCAAGACGTCCTCCATTGACTCTCCATCAGCCTGCTGTTGCAACTTAATTGATTAGGTCTCCCACGATCTCATTCACAAGACGGTCAAAATGCTTTCCCAGCATTCTTAACATAAAACATTCATTTAAAAACAGGTCATAAATATAATTTCTATAACGAACTCTCGTCTTTCCACATTGTTCCACATCAACCACATTATTTAATTCCACAACCATTTCACAAGTATTCCTATTCTCATCCAATCACATCATTTTCATCTCATCACATCTTTCCTCAATTTATCCGCATCAGATCTCATCCACTCGCATCTACCCATATCCACATCTCATCAATTTATCCTCATCAGATCTCATCCACTCGCATCTACCCATATCCATATCTCCACACATCACATTCATTCACATCTCATCCATTCAGACCACATCACATTCACTCACAATTCATCCATTCATTTTACCTCACATCTCATTCATTCACATCTATCCCGATTCACATCCCATCACATCACATTCATTCATATCCATCACATTCACATTCATTCATATCCATCACATTAATTCTCATCACCATTATATCACATCACTTCTATCCACATCATATCTCATTCATACACATCCATCCAATCGTTCACATCACTTCTATCCACCACATCATATCTCATTCATACACATCTCATCTCATTCATCCACATCCATCCAATCGTTCACATGTACGACTATCATATCTATCCATACATTCATATCTATCACTTCACATCCACATATATTCATGTCACATCACATCACATTCTTTCACATACACATCTATATCCGTTCTTTCACATACATCCACATCCATCCAATCGTTCACATGTACGACTACTCATATCTATATCCACATCCATCCAATTGTTCACATGTACGACTACTCATATCTATCCATACATTCATATCTATCACTTCACATCCACATATATTCATGTCACATCACATCTTATTCTTTCACATACACATCTTATTCTTTCACATATACATCTATATCCGTTCTTTCACATGTACATCCACGTCCATTCTTTCACATACTCATTCACATCCATTCTTCACATACACATTCACATCCATTCTTCTCATACACATCCTTATCCATTCTTTTACATACTCCATTCCTCACATACACATTCGCATTCATTATCATCACATACAGTCACTCACATCCCATATCATTCATATATTTGATTCACATGACATCACATCTCATCCATTCATTCACATTTATCTGATTCACATGACATCACATCTCATCCATTCATTCACATTTATCTGATTCACATTGCATCTCATCACATCTATCCACCTCACATTTATCTGATTCACATGACATCACATCTCATCCATTCATTCACATTTATCTGATTCACATCGCATCTCATCACATCTATCCACCTCACATTTATCTGATTCACATGACATCACGTCTCATCACATCTATCCACCTCACATTCTCATCACCTCTATTCACATCACATCCATCCATCCATCCATTCCCATCTATCTGATTCACATCACATTCTCATCACCTCTATTCACATCACATCCATCCATCCATCCATTCCCATTTATCTGATTCACATCACATCTCATCACATCTATCCACATCACATTCACATCACTTCTATTCATATCACATCCATCCATTCATTCATTCACATCTACTTGATTCTCATCACATCTCATCACATCTATCCACATCACATTCACATCACTTCTATTCATATCACATCCATCCATCCATTCATTCACATCTACTTGATTCTCATCACATCTATTCTCATCACATTCATTTAAACATAGAATTTAAGAGAATTCTAATTTTTGATATAAAGATTCTTTACGCATCTATTTATGCATAAAATCAACTACTTTTAACAAAATCCTTTTATGCATCTATTTATGCATAAATTCAATTTTAAGAAAAATAACACTTTTGAAATAAAAATAAATCCTTTATGCATCTTTCTATGCATAAAATCAATTTTAATGAAATTAACACTTTTGGAATAAAAATAAATCCTTTATGCATCTTTTTATGCATAAATTCAATTTTAAAGGGAATAACACTTTTGAAATAAAAATAATTCTTTTATGCATCTTTCTATGCATAAAATCAAATTTGATGAGAATAACACTTTTGGAATAAAAATAAATCTTTTATGCATCTTTCTATGCATAAAATCAAATTTGATGAGAATAACACTTTTGGAATAAAAATAAATCTTTTATGCATCTTTCTATGCATAAAATCAAATTTGATGAGAATAAAACTTTTGGAATAAAAATAAATTTCTTTATGCATCTTTCTATGCATAAATTCAATTTTAATGAAAATGAAACTTTTGATATCAAAATAAATTCTTTTATGCATCTTTCTATGCATAAAATCAAAATTAATGAGAATAACTCTTTTGAAATAAAAATAAATTTCTTTATGCATCTTTCTATGCATAAAATCAAAATTAATGAGAATAACTTATTTGAAATAAAAATAAATTCCTTTATGCATCTTTCTATGCATAAAATCAAAATTGATGTGAGAATAACTCTTTTGAAATAAAAATAAATAAATCTTTTATGCATCTTTCTATGCGTAAATTCAATTTTAATGGGAATAAAATTTTTGAAATAAAAATAATTCTTTTATGCATCTTTTTATGCATAAATTCAATTTTAATGGGAATAACACTTTTGAAATAAAAATAATTCTTTTATGTATCTTTCTATGCATAAATTCAATTTTAATGGGAATAACACTTTTGAAATAAAAATAAATCTTTTATGCATCTTCCTATGCATAAATTCAATTTTAATGGTGGGAATGACACTTTTGAAATAAAAATAAATCTTTTAGAATGCACAAACGGAAGGAATTACTCTTTTAGAATAACCTAATGATAAACTTTAGTTCCACAAAATTTAAGAAAATTTTGCCATAACCTCCTTTGTATGGCTGACCATTTCTCAATTTTAACATTCAATTTATGACTTGAATTAATCCAATTTGAATTCTAATATCTCTAATCTACTCCATTTTTCAAAATTAAGAGAGTAAACAATGAAAAGAGTTTAATCAATCATTTAATTAAACTTTCTAGGATTAAGAAGGGTTGAATTGTAAAGAAGAGAAGGGGGTGGCCTTTCCATCAAGGCATAGCATTAGATTTTAATTCAAACATTTTCAAAGCATAAAATTTAAGAAAACCATAGATTTAAAATTCACAATAAGTAAGAATTAAGCTTACATGGAGTTTGTAAGCTTTCCTTTGGCTTGAGGGATTGAGGGTTCTACTCTTGTTTGCAGCAAGAGTGGCCACCAGTTCTTTTGGAGAGGATTTAGTAAAAAACAATTGAATTATCAAGTGAATTCAATGTATTTGACTCTCGGGAGGAGTAGAGTAACAATGCATAAACACTATTAACCTTTTACAAGGAGGGAGGCTTTTATTTGTAGGAAAAAGTGAGCCTCTAACCAAGCAAACTGATTCTAGAATTTTCCAGATCAGTTTGGTCACTTTTCGATTTAGCTTACTTTTTGGATCTAGTTGAAACAGGAGAGAGGAGAGATGAAAATATCTCATTATTTGTGAGTTTAAAACTCATCCACATATGTGAAATAGGCGCCTCCTTCATGAGGAGAATTCCCCACACTGAGGTGTCAAAAATGCATCATTTCCTCTAAATATCTCTTCTTTTTTAACTAATAAACCTTGTCCTTAGTCAACTATTCATCTTATGTGAGTATTTACTCATTTTTGGGAGATTTTTCTTTTATTCTTCAATTTATCTCCTCCCTACATTTGGATAAATCTTATTGGTCCATAGGAACCTTAATCCAAAATTTTCAGAAAATCTGGACCCTCAAGCTAAGGTCCTTTTTACCTATTTTCAATTTATTCCAATTGCACACTGGAAAGTTCTTTTTGAATTTCTGTTTCACGGGAAATCATTTTAATAAGAAGGGATATTTTTCCATCCAAAGATATCTAGAAATTGAATTACCTCTCTCTATAATATTTTCTCTCTCTATGCCAAAACAAAGAGAAATAAGATCTATTATTATTCTGAAAAGGGGATTGATTACAGGGAGAGAAACTGGACATCTTGAGGGGCTGGGGGAGGAATCTTACATCCTATCCCACTTAAAAAACGCGAGATGTCCTCATCTCGCAGGTGGAGTATGATCTCTTTCATTTTCTTCTTGGGGGAGGAATCTTACATCCTACCCCACTTAAAAAACGCGAGATGTCCTCATCTCGCAGGTGGAGTATGATCTCTTTCATTTTCTTCTTCTTCAATCACTTCCAATGTTACTGCCTTGGAAGTGGACGGCCGAATTGGGAACAACTCTCTTTGACTTTCCCTATTCTGAGGCAGAGGTCTTGCATTACTTTGGTTTGAAACTGCGGGTTGGTTAGGGGGTCTATCTCTGGGATTTCCCTGATTTTGGCGGATAGAAACCTGATTACTCTTGAAGGAAGGAGCTGGAGTCTGGAATCTTGATCCCTGATTTCCCTGCCCTGAAAACCTTGATCCAAAAGGAGTTAAACAATCCATACTGCGATGTCCAAATCCTTGACAGTTATAGCATTTCACTCCCTTATTCAAGGGTGGAACCTCTAAAGTTGAATTCCAGGGGATTGAGTTTCGGGAAAAGGACATTTCTTCCATTCTGAAACTTCCCATATCCTGGGCTTGACCCTGATATCTCTTAGGCAGTGGAAGGCTGGAATCATCTTCAGGAACTAAAAACCTTTTGAAAGGTGATGGTGCTGGCTTTGGTGGGACCTTGACATCAAAGGCCTTGGAGAAATCCTTCGCCATCCGCACTGCTTCGGCCATGGAAACTGGCTTGGTGTTCTTCACCAAAATATTCAAAGGTTCGTTCAGTCCCCGAATGAACCTGGCCATCAGCTGTTCTTCATTCAGCGATGGCGAGTATTTTAGGAGGAGAGCGAACGCTTGGTGATATACTTCAATAGTTCTGCTCCCTAGGGTTAGCTCTAAGAATTCGTTCATCTTTGTTTCCAAAAAGCCAGGAGGACAGAACCTCGTCCTTAGGTAAATTTTGAGATCATTCTATGTCTGGGTATTCCGATCCAGAAGGTTTGTCTTGCAGTGGTTTCTCCATGCCACTCTGGCTGTTTCTACTATCTTCAGCTTTGCAAGAGCCATTTTGCTCTTCCCATTGTACCCGGTGACATCAAAGTACTCTTCCATTGCTTCGATCCACTCAGCCTCGCCCAAGTCTTTCCCTTCACCCTTGAAAGGCCTAGGCTGCGAACTATGAAGAGTTTTACAAACATCCAAGTTGAGCTCTTCCTCATGGAGTTGGGGGTTATCATTTCTACCCTTGACGACCTCGATCCAAGTTCCTATCAATACAAAAAATCTTGTTAAGTCCCTTTATTTATGATTCAAATTCGATTTTTGATTCATTTGATTCTGGGGTTCTTTAGATAGGTTGGCTCCCCACGGAATCATGGGATAAAGATACCGCATTATCAGATAACAATTCATTCAGAACATATCATTCATATCTTTAACACAATAATGGTCTATTAGATCGAAATTTCCATCTGAATAGTACTCCATGGGAGATTTCAATTTTATAGATTTTTAATTTATCATCCCTTAACTTGATCCACTGGGTCAAGAGGTAATACTAGCAATCTGTCAGCACAATCCACTAATCTCATAATGATTTGCTGAAGTTATTATCGTCATTCTAGTTACGAACATCAACACAAGGACTAGTCCCATTCATCCTCATTGTGGTTTTGCTCAGTTTATCGCTTTTCAACCAAAAATTCAGGAATCATCATTTTTCAATCAAAATCCAATTCAACTCATCAGTTCCCAATCAAAATTTTAAAATCATATCAACCACATTTGAATTCATCATCTGGATAGCATTTTAGCTTATAATTTCAAGATCTTAGATTTATTCGTATATACTGCCAGTAAAGAGCTACAGTTATACCCTCGGTATATACGGGTAGTCACGGTCCTTGGAACTATAAGGTAAATACCATTATGTCTAGGCCTCAAGCAAGTCAAGGATTCCATATAATTGCAGTACTTCCATCTGAAGACTCTATTATCAATTTATGAATTTCATCTGAATAACAATTTATATGAATTTTATCACACACAATTACATTCTTTTACTGCTTCTTCATAAAATTTTGACATTTTTGGCTTCTTGGTTGATCCACATTAGCCAAATTTGCTCTAATACTAGCTATGAGATCCCTGTCCCACCGCACAACGAATTCAGGGGTGCTAGTAGCAGAAGTACCACTTCATACGCGGCAAGGGTCCCACACTCGAGGCCTCGTCCAACGGATATCTGGACAGAGACTAATCCATCTGTTCTTCCAAAATCGAACCCGAAAAAACTTCCCTTGCCCGGAAAGCACGGGCGATTCCTTCAAGATAACTTTTCTCTAATGTAGTGAAAAGCCTTAACTAACAGAACTGATTTGGCCAAACCCGTAAGTCCCATAGTCAGATCAGGGAAAAGATTACACTTGGATCATAGAGACCAACGCTTTTTTCCTCATTAAGAGGCACAGTCGTTGATTCTTTTCCATAGAATAATTTTTTGTCCGGGATTTACTTCATCTATCGTACCTGCGAGATCCCTATCCCCCTACCACGCAATGGATTCGGGGTGCTAGCAGCGGAAGTAGCACTTCTTGCGCGGGGCAGGGTCCCACACTCGAGGCCTCGTCCACAGATATCCGGACAAGAGACTAATCCGTCGGTTTTTCCAAAATCGAACCCGGAAAAACTTCCCTTACCCAGAAAGCACAGGCGATTCCACCAGGATAACTTTTTACTCTAACATAGTCAAGACCATTACTGATCAAGCTGATCCGACTGCACCTATAAAGATACTCGATCAGATCAAGGAAGAAACTTGCACTTGGATCATTGGGATCAACGCTTTTTTTCCCATCAAGAGGCACAGCCATTGATTTCTATCCATAGAACAATTACTATCCGGGATTTACTTTATCTATCGTAATAACAGAAATTGAGTCTCGATTTGCGGATCCATCAGTCCAGCCGAACCCCTAGCCACCAACCGCCCAACCACTGTAGTGATGGGATCCAATTAGGAATTTGGTTAGGTTTTGTCCCGAGTACCAGGGAAAAGAGTTCCCAGGCCCCCTAGCCTGAAGTTCATGCAAACATAAAACTAGTCACACCACTTACACACCCAATATGAAATTGCCTTTTTCTCAGCATCAACTAACTTTAAAACAATCCTTTAATGAAACCATTATGTCACTGATGACAATCCTCGAAATCTCTGGTTGAATCCATATTTCCAATCATTCATTCATCGGTGTACTTATGGCATCATTGGCAACCAGAATGCTCACCACCTGTTCACTCAGGGGCCTTTTCAATAGTTCCTAGCTCATAGTACCCGGTAATATTTTTACATAAAAAAATCAAGATGGAATCCTTGTTGAAGATCAGCAAGATCAACAGATCCATATAAGAGAGCCATGGACTCATCCGTTGAGGACCAGCAAGGTCAATCAACTAGATCCATGCCCGGTTTCAGAAAACAACTCTTACTCCTTGTTCCAATATCTTCCACGACGCACGTGTGGGTATTTTCAGTGACCCAGAGCATGGTCAGCACCCTCTAGGATCCTTCGCAGGTCACCTAGCGCTTCACTCATAGACCGCTTCCTTGGTCCCTCATCCACCGTACCGGAAGCTCACCATTTAAATCGAACCGAGGCTGGTCAAGACCTCGGTCGACCTTGCTACGCGAGACGTCCTCCATTGACTCTCCGTCAGTAGTTGCAACTTTATCAGTTAGGTCTCCATGACCTTAATCCACAAGACGGTCAAAATGCTTCCCCAGCATTCTTGACATAAAACAGTCATTTACAAACAGGTCACAAAATACAGTTTCTATATCGAACTCTCTCTTTCCACATTATCAAAATACAGTTTCTATATCGAACTCTCGTCTTTCCACATTATCAAAATACAGTTTCTATATCAAACTCTCGTCTTTCCACATTATCCCTCCTCAGTCCACATTACTTATTCCACATTCATCTGTGTACTCATTCTCATCCATTCACTCATATCGAGACGACACATTATTTTACACACATTCACATTCATTATTCTACATACACATCCATGTTCGTACATCCACATCATACATCCAATCCCATATCCGCATTCATACATACACATCCATATCCACATCCATACATCCACATCCACATCCACATTCAAATCCATACATCCACATCTACATGCATACATCCATTTTCACATCCTCATTCATACATCCACATCCACATACATATATTCACATCCACATTTCCATTCACATCCATACATCCACTTCTACATGTATACATCCACACTTCCATTTTCACATCCATACATCCACATTCACATTCATACATCCACATCCACATTCATTCATACATCCCTACATCCACTTCTACATACATACATCCATTTTCACATCCTCATTCATACATCCTCATCCACATATATACATCCACATCCACATTCTCATTCACATCCATACATCCACTTCTACATGATGCATACATCCATTTTCACATCCGCACATCCACATTCACCTTCATACATCCATTTCCACATTCCCATTCATATAACCACATACGCCTTCACATCTATTCTTTTACATCACATCCATTCTCGCCCTATCATAACCCATATACATCTTATCACATCTTAACTCATCTTATCACATCCTAACTCATCTCATATGTATCTTATCACATCTCATACACCTCTTATCACATCCTATCACATCTCATACACCTCTTATCACATCCTATCATATCTCATATGCATCTTATCACATCCTAACTCATCTCATATGCATCTTATCACATCTTAATATCTATTTATAGAATACAAGAGAATTCTTATATTTGATATAAGATTTCTTTACACATCTATTTATGCATAAATTCCATTTTAAGGAGAATAACACTTTCGAAATAAAATCAAACTTTTATGCATCTTCCTATGCATAAATTCATTTTAAATGAGAATGACACTTTTGAATTAAAAATAAATCTTTTATGCATCTTCTTATGCATAAACTCATTTTAAATGAGAATGACACTTTTGAATTAAAAATCAATCTTTTATGCATCTTCTTATGCATAAATTAAGAATTAATAACACTTTTTGGATTAATTTAAATTCTTTATGCATCTATCCATGCATAAATCCAATTTAGGAGGAATTACACTTTTAGAATAAAAGAATTTCTCTTATGCATCCTATTTATGCATAAAACCCATTTATGATGAAAATCACACTTTTAGTATAAAAAAATATCTTTTATACATATCTCTATGCATGAAATCCAAATATGATAAAAGTAACACTTTTACATTAAAATAATAATCTTTTATGCATGCCTCTATGCATGAAATTCAATTATGATAAAAGTAACACTTTTACATTAAAATAATAATCTTTTATGCGTGCCTCTATGCATGAAATCCAATTATGATAAAAGTAACACTTTTACATTAAAATAATAATCTTTTATGCATGTCTCTATGCATGAAATCCAAATATGATAAAAGTAACACTTTTACATTAAAGTAATAATCTTTTATGCGTACCTCTATGCATGAAATCCAAATATGATAAAAGTAACACTTTTACATTAAAGTAATAATCTTTTATGCATACCTCTATGCATGAAATCCAAATATGATAAAAGTAACACTTTTATGTTAAAATAATAATCTTTTATGCATACGTCTATGCATGAAAATCAATTATGCATAATATAAAAATCAATTTCTCTATGATTACAATGAATATCTTTCAATTAATCTAGGATGATAATTCCTAAAATATGGTAGGAAGTCCTCTTTTCATGCTTTGAATGAAATTATTTTATGTGTAATTTTTATAAAAATTTTACCATAGCTCCGCTGCTACTATGACTGATAAATCTCAATTTTTCTAAGGGATAAAGCTTATCATTAAGGAAATAATTAGAATGATCCCTAATTGGATCATTAATCCATAATGGATTGAATCATCAATATTCATGAAATACATAAACTAAAAGCATAGAAAAAAGCCATTAATTGGGCCTCAAGCATAGATTAATCTTGGATTAAAGAAAAGCTTTATGAAAAGCTTCATTTGGATTGAGAATGGGTCATGAGTATGACCATTTCTTGAGTGAGAGAGAGAAATTACATGAAAACCATTAGAATTAAGCATAAATGGAAATTTATGTAATGCTTAACTATCATTAATCAATTAACTTCAATATAGCATTCATCAAATTATGTAACTCTTCACACTACCATTCATCAATTAACTTCAATAGCATTCAAAAAACCATTCCAATTATTAACTCAAGCTTGAGAGGGGTTGAGAAGAGAGAAATATTGAGAAATTATAAAAAAGATCAAAATTCACCATTTACCTTACAAATTGCTTGATTCTTTATTCACAGTAGAGGCCTCAACCAATCAATTGGTTTGGTATGTTGATGGAGCCACCAATGGGGATTGAAGAAAGAGGGAAGCTCCAATTTCTCCAATTTGGAGAGAATTTTAGAGAATAGTAAAAATTAGCATTATTTCAGCATAATTCTAATATAGTAAAATTCTCCTATTTTTTTCAAAGGATTCATGTTCTATTTATAGGAGAGGTGAATTGATCTTATTGGCCCATAGGAACCTTAATTGGACCATAATCCAAAAATTTCTGAAAATCTAGACCCTTAGGCTAAGGTCCTTTATACCCATTTCCAATTAATTCCAATTGCACATTGGAAAGTTCTTTTTGAATTTCTGTTTCAGGGGAATTCATTTTAATAAGATGAGATATTTTTCTATCCAAAAATATAAAAAATTTGAATATTCTCTCTCTAGAATATTTTCTCTCTCTAGGCTAAAACAGTTAGAAACAAGATCTTTTATATTTCTGAAGAGGGATTTAATTACACGGGAAGATGCTGGACATCTTGAGAGGCTGGGGAGGAATCTTACAGTACTATAACAGAATTGAGTCTCAATTTAGGGATCCATCAGCCCAGTCTAACCCCATCCAGTCCCATGGGTTAGAGCCAACCGCCCAACCACTGTAGTGATGGGATCCAATTAGGAGTTTGGTTAGGTTTTGTCCCGGGTACCAGGGAAAAGAGTTCCTAGGCTCCCTAACCGGATATTCATACAAACTTAAAACTAGTCACACCACTTACACACCCAATATGAAATTGTCTTTTTCATAGAATTAGTTATCTTTAAAAACAATCATTTAATGAAACCATTCAGTCCCTGATCATAATCCTCAGAATATCTGATTGTATTCCTATGGCATCATTGGCAACCAGAACGCTCACCACCTGTCCACTCACGAGCCTTTTCGATAGTTCCTAGCTCATAGTAACCGGTAATATATTCACATATCAAAATGGAAACTCTGTTGAAGATCAGCAAGATCAACCAACGGATCCATATAAAAGGGCCATGGACTCATCGTTGAGGACCAGCAAAGTCAATCAACCAGATCCATACCTGAATTCAGAAAAAACTCTTACTCCTTGTTCCAATATCTTCCACGATGCACGTGTGGGTATCGTCGATGACCCAGAGCCCGAACACCGTCTGGTCAGCATCCTCTAGGATCCTTCGGAGGTGACCTAGCGCGTCACTCATAGGCCGCTTCCTTGGTCCCTCATCCACCATATCGGAAGCTCACCATTTTAATGGAACCGAGGCTAGTCAAGACCTCGCGAACCTTGCTACACAAGACGTCCTCCATTGACTCTCCATCAGCTGTCTACTGTTGCAACTTAATTGATTAGGTCTCCCATGACCTCACTCACAAGATGGTCAAAATGCTTCCCCACCATTCTTGACATAAAACATTCATTTAAAAATAGGTCATAAATACAATTTCTATAACGAACTCTCGTCTTTCCACGTTGTTCCATATCAACCACATTATTTAATTCCACAACCATTTCACAAGTATTCCTATTCTCATCCAATCACATCATTTTCATCTCATCACATCTTTTCTCAATTTATCCTCATCAGATCTCATCCACTCGTATCTACCCATATCCACATCTCATCAATTTATCCTCAATTTATCCTCATTAGATCTCATCAATTTATCCTCATCAGATCTCATCCACTCGCATCTACCCATATCCACATCTCATCACATCACATTCATTCACATCTCATCCATTCAGACCACATCACATTCACTCACAACTCATCCATTCATTTTACCTCACATCTCATTCATTCACATCTATCCCGATTCACATCCCATCACGTCACATTCATTCATATCCATCACATTCATTCTCATCATCACCATTATACCACATCAGTTCTATCCACATCATATCTCATTCATACACATCTCATCTCATTCATCCACATCCATCCAATCGTTCACATGTACGACTACTCATATCTATCCATACATTCATATCTATCACTTCACATCCACATATATGCATGTGACATCACATCACATTCTTTCATATACACATCTATATCCGTTCTTTCACATACATCCACATCCATCCAATCGTTCACATGTACGACTACTCATATCTATATCCGTTCTTTCTCATTTATCCACATCCATCCAATTGTTCACTTATACGACTACTCATATCTATCCATACATTCATATCTATCACTTCACATCCACATATATTCATGTCACATCACATCACATTCTTTCACATACACATCTATATCCATTCTTTCACACACACACACACACATCCATTCTTCACATACACATTCACATCCATTCTTCTCATACACATCCTTATCCATTCTTTCACATACTCCATTCCTCACATACACATTCGCATTCATTATCATCACATACATTCACTCACATCCCATATCATTCATTTACATTTTGATTCACATGACATCACATCTCATCCATTCATTCACATTTATCTGATTCACATCGCATCTCATCACATCTATCCACCTCACATCTCATCCATTCATTCACATTTATCTGATTCACATCGCATCTCATCACATCTATCCACCTCACATTCTCATCACCTCTATTCACATCACATCCATCCATCCATCCATCCATCCATGCCCATCTATCTGATTCACATCACATCTATCCACATCACATTCACATCACTTCTATTCATATCACATCCATCCATCCATTCATTCACATCTATCTGATTCTCATCACATCTCATCACATCTATTCTCATCACATTCATTTAAACATAGAATTTAAGAGAATTCTAATTTTTTATATAAAGATTCTTTACGCATCTATTTATGCATAAAATCAACTTCAATGGAAATAACACTTTTAACAAAATCCTTTTATGCATCTATTTATGCATAAATTTAATTTTAAGAAAAATAACTCTTTTAAAATAAAAATAAATCCTTTATGCATCTTTCTATGCATAAAATCAATTTTAATGAAACTAACACTTTTGGAATAAAAATCAATCCTTTATGCATCTTTTTCTATCAAAAAATTTTTAAAGGGAATAACACTTTTGAAATAAAAATACTTCTTTTATGTATCTTTTCATGCATAAATTCAATTTTAATGAGAATAACACTTTTGAAATAAAAATAAATCTTTTATGCATCTTTCTATGCTTAAAATCAAATTTGATGAGAATAACACTTTTGGAATAAAAATAAATCTTTTATGCATCTTTCTATGTATAAAATCAAATTTGATGAGAAGAAAACTTTTACAATAAAAATAAATTCCTTTATGCATCTTTCTATGCATAAATTCAATTTTAATGAAAATAAAACTTTTGATATAAAAATAAATTCCTTTATGCATCTTTTTATGCATAAAATCAAAATTAATGAGAATAACTCTTTTGAAATAAAAATAAATTCCTTTATGCATCTTTCTATGCATAAAATCAAAATTAATGAGAATAACTCTTTTGAAATAAAAATAAATTCCTTTATGCATCTTTCTATGCATAAAATCAAAATTCATGAGAATAACTCTTTTGAAATAAAAAAATAAATCTTTTATGCATCTTTCTATGCATAAATTTAATTTTAATGGGAATAATATTTTTGAAATAAAAATAATTCTTTTATGCATCTTTCTATGCATAAATTTAATTTTAATGGGAATAACACTTTTGAAATAAAAATAATTCTTTTATGCATCTTTCTATGCATAAATTCAATTTTAATGGTGGGAATGACACTTTTGAAATAAAAATAAATCTTTTAGAATGCACAAACGGAAGGAATTACTCTTTTAGAATAACCTAATGATAAACTTTAGTTCCACAAAATTTAAGAAAATTTTACCGTAACCTCCTTTGTATGGCTGACCATTTCTCAATTTTAACATTCAATTTATGACTTGAATTAATCCAATTTGAATTCTAATATCTCTAATCTACTCCATTTTTTAAAATTAAGAGAGTAAACAATGAAAAGAGTTTAATCAATCATTTAATTAAACTTTCTAGGATTAAGAAGGGCTGAATTGTAAAGAAGAGAAGGGGGTGGCCTTTCCATCAAGGCATAGCATCAGATTTTAATTCAGACATTTTCAAAGCATAAAATTTAAGAAAACCATAGATTTAAAATTCACAATAAGTAAGAATTAAGCTTACATGGAGTTTGTAAGCTTTCCTTTGGCTTGAGGGATTGAGGGGTCTACTCTTGTTTGCAGCAAGAGTGGCCACCAGTTTTTTTGGAGAGGATTTAGTAAAAAACAATTGAATTATCCAGTGAATTCAATGTATTTAACTCTGGGGAGGAGTAGAGTAACAGTGCATAAACACTATTGACCTTTTACAAGGGGGGAGGCTTCTATTTATACGAAAAAGTGAGCCTCTAACCAAGCAAACTGACTCTATAATTTTTCAGATCGCTTTGTCACTTTTCGATCATTTTTAGGTCAGTTTAGCTTACTTTTTGGATCTAGTTGAAACAGGAAAGAGGAGAGATGAAAATATCTCATTATTTGTGAGTTTAAAACTCATCCACACATGTGAAATAGGTGCCTCCTTCATGAGGGGAATTCCCCACATTGAGGTGTCAAAAATGCATCCTTTCCTCTAAATATCTCTTCTTTTTTAACTAATAAACCTTGTTCTTAGTCAACTATTCATCTTATGTGAGTATTTGCTCATTTTTGGGAGATTTTTCTTTTATTCTTCAATTTATCTCCTCCCTACATTTGGATTAATCTTATTGGTCCATAGGAACCTTAATCCAAAATTTTCAAAAAATCTGGACCCTCAGGGTCCTTTTCACCTATTTTTAATTTATTCCAATTGCACACTGGAAAGTTCTTTTTGAATTTATGTTTCAGGGGAAATCATTTTAATAAGAAGGAATATTTTTCTATCTAAAGATATCTAGAAATTGAATTATCTCTCTCTATAACATTTTCTCTCTCTCTCTATGCCAAAACAAAGAGAAACAAGATCTATTATTATTCTGAAAAGGGGATTGATTACAGGGAGAGAAACTGGACATCTTGAGGGGCTGGGGGAGGAATCTTACATCCTACCCCACTTAAAAAAATCGAGATGTCCTCATCTCGTAGGTAGAGTATGATCTCTTTCATTTTCTTCTTCTTCTTCAATCACTTCCAGCGTTACTACCTTGGAAGTGGACGGTCGAATTGGGAACAACTCTCTTTGACTTCCCCTATTCTGGGGCAGAGGTCTTGCATTACTTTGGTTTGAAACTGCGGGTTGGTTAGAGGGTCTATCTCTGGGATTTCCTTGATTTTGGCGGATAGAAACCTGATTACTCTTGAAGGAAGGAGCTGGAGTCTGGAATCTTGATTCTTGATTTTCCTACCCTGAAAACCTTGATCCAAAAGGAGTTGAACAATCCATACTACGATGTCCAAATCCTTGACAGTTATAGCATTTCACTCCTTTGTCCCTTGTTCAAGGGTGGAACCTCTAAAGTTGAATTCCAGGGGATTGAGTTTCAGAAAAAGGACATTTCTTCCATTCTGAAACTTCCCATATCCTGGGCTTGACCTTGATATCTCTTAGGCGGTGGAAGGTTGGAATCACCTTCAGGAACTAAAAACCTTTTGAAAGGTGATGGTGCTGGCTTTGGTGGGCCTTGACATCAAAGGCCTTGGAGAAATCCTTCCCATCCGCACTGCTTCGGCCATGGAAACTGGCTTGGCGTTCTTCACCAAAATATTCAAAGGTTCGTTTATAGTCCCCGAATGAAACTGGCCATCAACTGTTCTTCATTCAGCGGTGGCGAGTATTTGAGGAGGAGAGCGAATGCTTGGTGATAAGAATTCGTTCATCTTTGTTTCCAAAAAGCTGAGAGGACAGAACCTCATCCTTAGGTAAATTTTGAGATCATTCCATGTTTGGGTATTCCGATCCAAACGGTTTTTTTGTCTTGCAGTGGTTTCTCCATGCCACTCTGGCTGTTTCTACTATCTTCAGCCTTGCAAGAGCCATTTTGCTCTTCTCATTATACCCGGTGACATCAAAGTACTCTTCCATTGCTTCGATCCACTTCTCCACAGCCTTGCCCAAGTTTTCCCCTTCACCCTTGAAAGGCCTAGGCTGTGAACTATGAAGAGTTTTACGAACATCCAAGTCGAGCTCTTCCTCATCGAGTTGGGGGTTATCATTTCTACCCTTGACGACCTCGATCCATGTTCCTATCAATACGAAAAATCTTGTTAAGTCTCTTTATTTATGATTCAAATCCGATTTTTGATTCATCTGATTCTAGGGTTCTTTAGATAGGTTGGCTCCCCACGGAATCATGGGATAAAGATACTCGCATTATCAGATAACAATTCATTCAAAACATATCATTCATATCTTTAACACAATAATGGTCTATTAGATTGAAATTTCCATCTGAATAGTACTCCATGGGGGATTTCAATTTTATATATTTTTAATTTGTCATCCCTTAACTTGATCCACTTGGTCAAGAGCTAACACTAGCAATCTGTCAGCACAATCCACTAATCTCATAGTGATTTGTTGAAGTCATTATCGTCATTCTAGTTACCAAAATCAACACAAGGACTCATCCTATTCATCCTCATTGTGGTTTTGCTCAGTTTATCGCTTCTCAACTAAAAATTCAGGAATCATCATTTTTCAATTAGAATCCAATTCAACTCATCAGTTCTCAATCAGAATTTTAAAATCATATCAATCACATTCGAATTCATCATCTGGATAGCATTTTAGCTTATAATTTTAAGATCTTAGAGGGACCAACATTATAATCTTGAATACAAATTCCCGAGAGACAGGGGTGGATCCTGCGGCACTACCAATTCTTGGAATCAAAATATCATTCCACTTTCCATCTCAACCAAGCACTCACAACCACTTTGACCCTAGAGGAGGTGTAAAGATAGGAGGAGGCTTGGAAATAATACTAAACATTGGGTGAGATAAAATGGACGATTGAGAGACATCCTGGGGGGACCCTGTGGTGGTGGATCATCATTCGTCGGTTGTAAATGAACATTGTAGCTTTGAATGGGGTGTGGAAGGGACTCCAAGGTCTTCCCTGAACGAAGAGTGGGCCTTGGAATGTTTTCACCAGCTTTCTTCCTCCCCATGGCTGCAAAGGTAACCTCTTCAGCAAGATCCCAAGCTATTCCACTCTACCTGCACAATTCGATCTCACCATCATCAAAACCATCAAAATCTCTCTTTCTACTAGCCGGTACAAATGTCTTTGGAGAGAGAGAGAGAGCATTAGGAGAGGGGCTCTCTCTCTCTCTCTCTCTCTCTCTCTCTCTCTCTCTCTCTCTCTCTCTCTCTCTCTCTCTCTCTCTTTATGTATGAAGGATTAGGAACACAAAAGGCTTGAAAAGGGAATGGTGATCTAAGAAGAGCTTGGATCCAATTTGACCACACTAGATGCATCATGGATTGGGTAACAATGGCTTGTCACGTTTATGATCCAAGGTAGTACCAATGGCTTGTCGTAGAAATAATGGTTTTTGAAAAAAAACAAAGGTTTTTGTTATTATCTCTTTTAGCATATTGACTTTTAGTTGCAGCCTGCAGGAGCTTCTAACTATTGCAACTTGCGAGATGAAAGAGGAGGACAAGACTTCCCAAGTATTGTTTTGGGTAAATAATGTCATGATGGCACACAGATTTGAAAAGGTAGACTTCTTTGGTTTCATGGGTAGATGAAGCCCAAATAAATTAGAATGCCATTAGGGAAGTCTACAAATGAAGGACAAGAAATGAAAGGCCGGGAACACTCATGCTTATTTGATTGGGCACAAAGCCTAAATATACATACCGCAAAGTATGTTATAAAGGCCTTCCAAGGTGTGCATAAGAGCATGTGAGAAGTGGCGGACCCAGTCAACAAAAAAGGCAACACTAGCTCGAGGGCAACTTATGGCAAAGGAAATGTAAAAGATTTGAGATATACCTGCCCCATGGATTTTTGGCTGAGCTGGGGGAAGTGCGCATTGCACATTGGGATAATGTGATGATTTCGGTATGAATAAGAACCATTGTCTTTAAAACTAGTGTCTTTATTGATGTTTCTAATATGTCTCTAACTATTGCATAGGTGGAGAAGAGTGGTGATCAGTCATGTACACCACGAACAAACTTGTCAGAGTCTAAACATGGAAGCTGGTTAGCCGGGGAGGGTATTAAAAAAAACACTCTACAATGCATGTGTATCAAACATGGCTAATGCTTTACTATAGAGAGTGTAAAGCAAAATTCATACATGATGGGCAAGCATATCGGAGCAGGTCCAAGTCTTGAAAAGCTTATTGAGAGAGCAAATGCGCATACTCCAAGCCTAGCACAAGTTGTAAGGACAATAAAGAGTACCATTGCAGGTACGCCTATGTATAAGGCCCCAACTCCTTTGGCATGTAATCAGGAATCAGCCCAACACAAGAGACAATAATGTAATGTAATTGATGTGGATGATGATGCTAGTCATAAACGTGAGTACAATGTGCACGTGAAAGATAATAGGAAGTCTATATTGGACAAAGATGTGGACACCAGAATGACAAAATCATAATGGCAGCACCCATACACAAGACATTTTGGGCAATTAGGAGAACTCCAAAGGGCAGCAGAGTAAAGTGTTTGGGTTATATAGGTAGTAGTAAGTGTGGTCGCATGATTGTAGGATGTGCAAAAGGAGTACCTGCACCATCATTTTTTTCAACAAGGTCCCATGCTACCGGGAAGACTAATCAAATGATGTGGTTTTGCAATAATGACATCATGCATACATGGGCTATGGACAAGAACAGTGACCATCCCCCACACAATGTGCCTTCTATATGGCCAGTGGGGCTGAAGGCACAAATCTGATAGTTGAGGAGGTAAATGCATTGGTGCTTGCAAGGTATAACTTATAGAGTAAGCCATTGGGAAGGGAGCAACGAACTCCATTGTGCTCAAGTCAACCAAAAGTGCCTAGAGAAGAGACAAACACATTAAAAAATGAGATGGTCGTCGCACAAGATACAGAACATGCATTTCAGAAGAAGCTACAAAAAGGATCAAGAAAGCACTAGACATAAATGCACAAGTTACACAAGTGCAGGTGTTTCAATCTTCCAAGCATGAGGCTTTCACCATTGAGACTTTTGGCGAAGGTTCTCATGTGGGAAGTTATGATGTGCATATCAAAATGCATCCATCATGCTCATGTCCAAGTTTTTTGGAAAGGGTCAACCAACAAAAACCCTACTTAGAATGCAAGCATTTGTACTTTATGTACATGAGAGTCATGGGATTGAGCCAAATTGAAAATATGTTTATTCACCAACCAATTTTGATAGAAAGGGAGGTAATCGAATGTCTATGCAGAGAACGAACCTACCCTAAATTGGTTTAGTGGACAACTCATGTTCCTAATTTTACTTAAGACATGTATGGGATGTGCAACCATGTTCTGGGGTATCATTTTATTGGAATAATTTCCATGGAGTAATTTTATTTGAGATTGTATCAATTTATTGGGATGTATCATTTTATTGGAGTAAATTTATTTTGCTATTGATAGAGATTGAAAGAGATAGATAAGAGAGACAAAAATAGAGAGAGAGAGAGAGAGAGAGAGAGAGAGAGAGAGAGAGAGAGAGAGAGAGAGAGAGAGAGAGAGATTTTGAATTCAATGTCTCGGGTATGGAATTGATTATTATCAATATCTCACAAAAGTGTGCAATATATAAATAGAGTAGATGGTGTAGAGAGGGCGAGTGAACCTTGGTAAAGGAATTGAGAGAAGACGACCACGTGTTAGGTGGTCTAGAGAGTGTGATCGCGCAGGTCACAAGAAGACGGCTGACAGGAGTCCAAGGTGAAAAAATAGTGGGTACAGATAGAGCATCGCCACCAAACAGGCAGCTGCTAGCAAGAGTCATTCAGAAGAGGTAGTCGTCACCACTAGCAACAAGGAATGATAATCCGAGAAGCGGCCAAGTAGCAAACTGGAAGCTTTTGGCTATGGTGGGCAATAGCGTGAGACTTCATGGCCAAGAGACGCAGCAGCAAGCTAAGCAAATAGTAGCATTAAGTGCAAAAACCCTCTACTGCTCTGCAGGCCAACAATTGGTCAAGTAGGCAAGTAGCGATGAATAGCAGCCCGAGCAAATAGCTGCCTCTGTAGCATGCTCTTGGAGGCAAGAGGCGACAGCAGAGCAGCAAACAGAAAAGGAAAGCTGCAAATTAGAAAGCGCAGCAGCAGCAGCAGCAAACAGAAAAGGATGTCAAGTGAAGGCGAAGACTAGAGAAGAAGAGTGGTAGCCAGCGCAGGAAGCAGCATCAAACATCAACGCTGGGAAGACCGCCATAGCTGGGGCTGCTATGCAGAATCAATCTCAAGAGGAAGGAGAAGGAGACCATCTCGGTGTCAGGCATTCAACGCGCGTGTATTTCAGAGACCGCCATAGCTGGGGCTGCTATGCATAATCAGTCTCGAGAGGAAGGAGAAGACTAGAGAAGAAGAGTGGTAGCCAGCGCAGGAAGCAGCATCAAACATCAACGCTGGGAAGACCGCCATAGCTGGGGCTGCTATGCAGAATCAGTCTCGAGAGGAAGGAGAAGGAGACCATCTCGGTGTCGGGCATTCAACGCGCGTGTATTTCAGAGATTTTTTTAAATTATTATTATTATTATTATTAAGGTCCACAACCTTTCCAAAATCTCAAAGGGTCTATTTTCATAAAGCCCTTGTTCACATGCTTTTTAAGAAACATGTACTTCGTAATTGATTACACACACACATTGGGTTCGCTGCCCGGCTATATGGCCAAAATGCTGTGATCTTTTAACCCATGATTATGAGGGTAATCGTACCCGAGTTTAAAGCTCAAAACGAGACATGTATTATTCACCCATGGTATGAGGGTAACCATGCCCGAGCTCACCGCCAAGAAGCTCAAAATGGTTGTTGTGATGTGTGCAAGAGTGATGCACGTGTGAGGTGCATGCGCATGGGTTGGAACTTCTACGTTCAAATTGGACGCAGTGGTTCCACTATGAGTGAGTCGGCTCAAAATGGACTAGGTGTCTAAGATGGTAGACATGGGCACACATGTTTGGTTGATGGACACTCCAATGTATCATTGAGGGGGAGTGTTGAGAGGTAGCGATTGCGGTTGGGCAATGCTACATTGATGGGTGATGGGTGAGTTGTGGAACACCTCGATTAAGAGGGGGTGTTGAGAGGTAGCGATTGTGGTTGTGCAATGCTACATTGATGGGTGATGGGTGAGTTGTGGAACACCTCGATTAAGAGGGGGTGTTGAGAGATGGAATCGTGGTGTTGTGTGTATGTGTGAAAGCACCCTAGAGGTGCAAGATATTGTGGTGAGATAGGAATGCCACATGTAAGAGTGGAAAAGGAGTTAGCACATGGATGATGATGTGTAAAGTGGAAAAAGGCTAGAAAGCCTATATCATTGTATGGTTCACTTGAGATATGCAATAGAGCTATTGTTGAGTGTGCAATCTCCCTCTCTCTCTCATGGAGTTTCTTGTGTGGTTTAATCCACCTTAATCTTATGCTTAATCTATGTTTATCACCATGATCAATCCCATTTGTAGATTGTTAACTATATATATATATATATATATATATATATATATATATATATATATATATATATATATATATATATATAGAGAGAGAGAGAGAGAGAGAGAGAGAGAGAGAGAGAGCACTTGCCATATTTGGGTTTATGCTCGCCCAAATTTGCTCACCAAAAAAAATCCCCCAAAAGATGATATAGGACTAGACGAGGCAATGTTAACTGGAGTGGTCAAGGGAGGTCCATGTTTCCCATAAATGACTAGCTCCATTATCCACAATAGCTGGCCACATTATTATGTGGTCTCTTTGAGGCAATTCCAAGTTGATTGAACAGTTATGTTAGTTTCAAGATTCCATGAAGGTTAGCTTTGTGTACCAAAATCTACACACTAGATCTTTACATGCTCTTTGAACTTTTCTTTGGTGAGCTTACACTTCAAGGTAAGCTTTGCATTTTTCATATTGAAAATGTTCTTCTTCTTCCTTTTTCTTGTGAATTTAGAAGAACAAATGCTATGTTAGGGATTTGTAAAGCATTTTAGTTACCTACCATAACATATCCTATGTTAGGGGTTTGTAAAGCATTTTAGTTGGCCATTGATATAGCATTCCATTTCAACTCCATCTAAGTTTTCAATCTTTTCAATTCCTTGAGAAGTTATTTCAATGAATCTAAAATAAAAGAGACCTAGGCCTTTCTTGTGAATTTAGAAGAACATATCCTATGTTAGGGGTTTGTAAAGCATTTTAGTTGGCTAGCATTGATATAGCCTTCCATTTTAACTCCATCCACGTTTTCAATCTTTATAATTACTTGAGGAGTTATTTCAAAAATGAATCTAAAATAAAAGAGACGCAAGCCTTTGTGCTTGAGTTTTTGTTTTTCCATTATTTACATTGTAACCAAGTGTTCTTTTCATGCATGTCTTTATCTTTAAGTTGGTTGTAAAACCAGTGGTACCATAGTTTTTCAATAATCATTTTGTGGAATGCATGAATCTTTTCAAGAGAAAATAACCTTTTAGTAAGAGGATTTCCCTCAAGGTTTTCTTGTGCTGTAATTCAAAGGCTTGGGACCAAATGTTTCATTGGCATTACTTGGTCAAGTTTAAATGCAAGTTGGAATGGTGTTCTTATAGGTGGTGTGGCAAGCTCATAATGTGGAAGGTAGCTTTTACTCTGAATCATTTTTACCCACTCCAACCGTCTTGGTCAATATTGAGATTGAGCACAAGAATTTATTGGTGCTTTTAACATAGCCATTAACTTATTGGCATAAGATTTTCTACATATTGTGGAAGTGTAAGAATGAGCTAAGATCTCTACATACTTTCAAGTAATTATTTTCATATTATGCCTATCCAGACTAAAAATAGTCTCTTGTATTACTTGACTAGCTCCATTAGCTCCTTTACTATATGTTACAATGAAGTCTAGAAACTTTCCCATTGGCGTTTGAGCTCAATGACCAATCACTTTATTAATTACTTCATGAGATATTCTTGAAGTACAAAAAGGGTGCTATGGATTCCTAAAAAATGTGTAGGCAATGTTAACTAGAGTGGTTAACAACCAATTGTGTAATGTCCACATGTGCTACATAGCACTACATTGCCACATCAGCAACCCGTGGAACAAAAGCTCACAAAAAAATATTATTGTTAAATGAACGCTAAAAAAATAACCTACATTTTATATTTATTGATTAGTTTCATAAATCTTAAATATTAAAGGTCAATTTGATTTTTTAATATCTTGTGTTGTCAAGATTTTGAGATTTTATAAATCTCTCATATAAGTGAGGCTATGTGTTTAATCCAAACAACAAATACCTTTCAAAACTCATATCTTATTCCTCATCAACTGATCTACATCAACTCTCATTTTACCCTCTTTTTTTGCATTTTATGAGAACATGCCCATGTATTGACGTAAATAGCGACGAGCGACAGGAGGAGAAAAAAGGGGAAAAAATATGAGTTTAAGACATCGGTATGGGGTTATAAGTGTAAATAGCCACATAACAAATTCTTAGAGTTGTTTATTATACCCCCTTGTAGTGTTATAGGTGTAAATAGCCACATAACAAATAGCCACATAACAAATAGGTGTAAATAGCCACATAACAAATTCTTAAAGTTGTTTATTATACCCCCTACACTATGACCTCATGAAGTGTTTAGATGTGCCTTCTGTTAGATGGTTAAAACCTCAGTGCATTCTCCTTCATTTATCATCCTCATGAAGTGTTTAGATGTGCCTTCTTTTAGTTAGTTAAAACCTTAGTGCATTCTCCTTCATTTATCATCCTCATGAAGTGTTTAGATTTGCCTTCTGTTAGCTGGTTAAAACCTTAGAGCAATCTCCTTCATTTATCATCCTTATAAAAATTATAACATCTAGTTGAGATTCTAGCTTAGGTGCATAGCGTTCTAGAAAAACCATGGAGGTTGGCTATTTTTGGATTAAAAGCCTTATATGGCTTACACCTTGTATATACATATCTTGACATGATAATTAAGAGTAGTCGTGCTTTTCATCTTCTTGGGCTTCACGTTCTTTACTACATAAGATATGACTCCCTCTTACTCATATGCTCACACACCCAACAGCTTTCAGAAAATGGATAATAGCTTCTAGGCCCAAAAGGAAGGCATGAACACATACAAAATGTAAAATCTAAAAGAGATTTTGCTTATGAGAAATATGTAAGAAAGACTTCTTTGTATATGCTATTATATGTCCACCTCTATCCTTGGCATTGAATCAACATTTTGAGATACAAGAGGAAGGATGCATTGTTTGACCTAAAATGTTATTGTATTTTGTCTCATAATTACTTTTGGTGATGTTAAAGTCTCTCTCTCTCTCTCTCTCTCTCTCTCTCTCTCTCTCTCTCTCTCTCTCTCTCTCCCCCTTCTCTTATTGTTATTATTATTTTCCTTTGTCTTCTTCTTTTTCTTCTCTCTTTGTCAACTAAAAAATAAGTAAATTTGTAAACACCCCTTGTAAAAGGGAGTCTTGCCACTATGCCACTACCTACCTAGTATTTCTATTATAAACAATACTACACTTACACAAATAATAAATGTTGATGAAAACATATCTACACCAAGTTCAAACATCTAAAAAAAATCCTCCACCCTTGGATCTCTTGATGATTGACCTTTTACGATAAACAATAACTATACTTACACAAACTATAAATGTTAATCAAAACATATCTACACCAAATCCAATAATTTTTAGAAATAAAAATTATAAGATATACCTCCACCCTTGGATCTCTTGATTATTGACCACAACAACAATTTTCTTGCATTCTTCACAATGCCTTGCATAAGGTAAGACCACAAAACAAAGTCATGCCTTTTTTAAGAGAATCCTTCGATTGTTTTGGTTCAACCTAACATAGGACATTGTGGGGAGGGGTGTATGGTTCAATCAAAGTCATCAATGAATATAACGTTGGAGAAAATTCTATTTGTTATTTACAAATTTCTTGCATTCTTCACAATGCCTTGCACACGGCAAGACCAAAAAACAAAGTCATGCCTTTTTTGAGAGAATCCTTTTATTGTTTTTGGTTCAGCCTAATGCAGGACATTGTGAGGAGTTGGTGCATGGTTTAATCAAAATCATTAATGGATATAACGATGGAGAAAATTCTATTTATTGTTTAGAATTTTGTTTATTTTTTTAAAAAAAAAATTTAGTGTAGGTATGTTTTGATTAGAATTATTGTTTGTGTAAGCATAGTTATTATTCACAATAAAAAGTTAATCATCAAGCAAAGCAAGGGTGGAGGTTTATTTTGTAATTTTTGTTTTTTTGAAGATTTTGGATTTAGTGTAGATATGTTTCGATGTGCATTTATTGTTTGCGTAAGAATACTTATTATTTACAATAAAAGCATTAAATAATGGTAGAACATCCTTTTACAAATGGGTATTACGACTGGTTTATAGTATCCCTCATGACTAAGGGCCTTCATACATGCCACGAACAAGAGAAGAGACAATTCACAAATGTCATTAAGCTTGTTATGAGGCTTAGAGTGTTAAGAGTTGTTGGATCTTGCTTGTCCATTTGTAATGAAAATAGTCATGATGGGGAAAGGTTTGTGATCAACCTTTGGCCTTTTATGTACTGTCCAAAAGACTTGTAGAAATCCATCATGGTGGGTAGCCTACAAAACTTGGCTTCATAAGATGGATGATGATCATCCTCTTTTGTCAACCATTTCATATAAGTATTGCTAGAAAAAAAGGCATCATAGTGTATATTTTCAAGTTGAAATTAAAGAAGACTGGCCAAATGTTTTCATCCTCTGTAGCCCTTTATGTACTGTCCAAAAGACATGTAGAAATCCATCATGGTGGGTAGCCTACAAAACTTGGCTTCATAACATGCCGTGATGATCATCCTCTTTGCCAACCATTCCATCTAAGTATTGCTAGAAAAAAATGGCATCATAGTGTATAGTTTAAAGCCAAAATTAAAGAAAACTGGCGAAAGGTTTTCATAGCCCTTATTTAAGGAGTAAATTTCACATAAATTAGTTATAAAACCAACATATTTGATGTGTTCTTGCAATGAAAACTGGTCTAATGCGTTGTCCTTTAGGGGATGGGGGAGTAGCCCAACAACAGAGTCTTCTAGCTCTACTGTTCAAGTGCCTGGCTCAATTTCCTAAGGACTAAAGTAACAATCCTAGCATAAAAAAAAAAACGTTGTCTTTATTTTGATTGGTTGAGAAAAAAACGTCCTTATTAGGTTCAGACATTAAATGTGTCTAGAGCTGGGGAGAAATTGTAGCAAGTGCCAAGCACAGGAGAACCATTTAAAGTTTAAGAAGCGTAGGCTCCCGGCATCATAGAGACCATTTCAGCGCGTGCAAGATTTCTGGCTATGGCGTTTCGTGTCCTGCTGCTCCTTGCGGCGGCTGCCTTGTTGCCATTTGCCGCCTGCAACTTAGAAGGTTCGTTTGCATGGGTTCAACATGTTTAAGGTTTCCAAATCACCGATCTACAGTATTAACCTTTGATTTTTTCCTGCTGTGTGCGCGCGCGCGCGCGCGTGTACAGGGGATGCCCTTCACGCTTTTAGAAGGAGCCTTTCAGACCCTGACAACGTTTTGCAGAGCTGGGACCCTACCCTGGTCAACCCTTGCACCTGGTTTCATGTCACATGCAACAAGGATAATCACGTGACCAGAGTGTAAGCTTTACACATACCCCCATCTATGTTGAGGGCAATGCTAATATGCTTCTTGATTTCTAAATTTGATTTATACACGGTGATTATCGTAGTTTATGTTTAAACCCGCTGACTTGGAGATGCCTTCAAAGTGCTCTTCACCATTGCTTATTTGATGGTTTATTTATACTGTGAGTGTTTTCTCCATTGCTTATAATTATTGTTTTAATTGATTAAAAATTTAATTAGTAGAGATCTTTAGCATGTTTCATTTTGATAATGGCCAAGATACAGGATATCATACTAGATATGAATCATGGTTAATTTTTGAGCACTATTGCCTGATCCATAGTTGCATTGAAACATGTTTCAAACAATATAAGCCTTACGCAACCGTCAAGAAATGCTTTGTACATTAGAAACACATTTTGGGCAGTTCTTTTAAATTTAAAAAATTTGTGGCCCTGTGCTTATAAAGGTGTGAATCGCTGAATCTGTGGGTAATCTAGGCTTGAATCCTGGCCAGAACAGTGTTTTAGAACCATCCCTCACCCCCCCTCCCCCTCTTGTATGAAACCTTTCAGAAACATTTCATATATTTATGAAACATATGAATTGTCTATGAAATATGTTTTGTATTGAACGACTATGACTTGACTAGGCCAGCTTAAATTCAGTTTCCCACTCTTCTCATTCCATCACTTTAAGGGCTTCCAATTCTTGGCATTCCTCCTCCTCCTATTGTTTTATTTGTTGCATTTGAGAGCTTGTCATGGCTTGCATGATCTACATCTTTGTCATGTTCATGCCTTAATTGGTTGCACACGGACATGACTTTCAGCTGCAGCCCCCTATAGCCTATAGGGCAAGGTCCGAGGACGAGTGAACTAATAGGGCAGTGTATTGGGCAGTTGTACAAAGGTGTGTGAAGTGCCCATGGCCAAGGACAATGTGGTCACCATATGTGCAATGAATAGAGTTGTGGATCAGTCCTACAGACCGACCTTGCTGACCAGCCCATGAGATGCTGGATAAAATATCATTTTGGCATATTTTCACACAAAACCTTGGCCTTTATAAGGAACGACTACATAGAACTACGAGTAGGAAATAATAGACCGTAGAGTTGCCCTTGCAAAGTAACTGTCCGCTCGAGAAGGACCAAACTTGATGTGCACTGGTAAGAGTTCGCACGGCCGGTGAGACCTCCTTTGTAATTGTCCGCACAAGCACTAAGTGCGCCTTCGAATCACGATCCTTCCAGTCTTGTATTTCCGCAAGGAATTCATCCTCCTAAGCCTAGGTCCAACGCCTCGAGTTCTGAGGACGCTCGGGCTTCTTCTCATTGCCCTGAACAATCTCCCACAACCCTTATGGATGAACGGGATCCGCATATTCAGCATCCAATGGGCATAGTTGGTTCCATCCAACTTGTCCTCCTTGTTTGTACAAGGGGGAGCCATATTCACAGCAACAAAGTACGCCAATCACAAATCTCAGCAATCCAAAACACCTCTTGAGCACTTTCCAACGAAGCGAAGCACAAGGATCAATCAGCCCCCTCTCAAATCTGAGAGACAAAGAGGCTGGACAGCAGCAAAACAGCCCGCCAAAACACACTGGAAACACCCAACCGGAGGGAGGGGAAGCCGGGGAAGAAGTCGGGTTGTTGGGCTGCTTGTCGGGTTGCACCACACGTGAATAAACACCTCCAGAAGCTGGCCTGACTGTAAGAACAGCAGCCACTACACCACCAACCACTTGGACTTGCACCTTGGCACCTTGCAGGGGTTGCTCAGGGCAGGAGCACCTCCAGAAGAGAAAACATTGATGTGAAGAGGTAGAAAACGGAGGATCAGCAGAAGAAAAAAACGCCGCCAGCAGAGAAGAATCCGCATATTCAGCTTCCAATGGGCATAGTTGGTTCCATCCAACTTGTCCTCCTTGTTTGTACAAGGGGGAGCCATATTCAGTGCAACAAAGTACGCCAATCACAAATCTCAGCAATCCGAAACTCCTATCCAGCACTTTCCAACGAAGCGAAGCACAAGGATCAATCAGCCCCGTCTCAAATTTGAGAGAGAAAGAGGCTGGACAGCAGCAAAACAGCCCACCAAAACACACTGGAAACACCCAACCGGAGGGAGGGGAAGCCGGGGAAGAAGTTGGGTTGTTGGGGCCGCTTGTCGGGTTGCACCAACCGCGAATAAACACCTCCAGAAGCTGGCCTGACTGTAAAAACAGCAGCCACTACACCACCAGCCACTTGGACTTGCACCTTGGCACCTTGCAGGGGTTGCACAAGGTAGGAGCACCTCCAGAAGAGAAAACACTGATGTGAAGAGGTAGAAAACGGAGGATCAGCAGAAGAAAAAAATGCAGCCAGCAGAAAAGACAATGCAGCCACCTTTTGAAGCCAGAAACGCAGCCGCCTTCTGAAGCCAGAAACGTAGGAGGAGAGGGAATCAAAACGTTGATGAGAGCAGCTGGGACCTGGTCGTCTGATACCATGTTGGAGTATGCAGAGGTGGAAGCATAGACAAGAAAAAAGAGAGAGAGAGAGCACTTGTTGACAAGATCACCTTTATTATAGCATGAGGCTTTTACAATGGCAATAGCCAGCAAGAGAGCTGTACAATGTGGAAGGATTGGATACAAAGAGTGATGATGAGGAGGCCCTTTATAGAGGGAGGTAAGGAGCTGGCAGACTGCTCCACGACCTCCAATCAAGAGGAAATGGATAAAACCCCAATAAATAGGCATGGTCCCCAACACTGAGATGCACAATATTCTAATGTGTATAAGTGAGGGTTATGTGACAAGTGGATTGTTGTATTGTATTGTCATGTGATAAGATGGACTCTGGCTAGACCATGGGTGCAATCCACGACCGAGTGTCCATGCTTGATGTAGATTGTCCACCGATGGTTCCATAGGGTAGGTCTTCGTGGTATGGGATGCGAGGGCTGATTGGTGTGGTTTTTATGGACGGAGTCTTAGTCGATTTCCCTATGTTTGGGCGAGATCCTCTGTTGTACGAGATCTATGATTGGGTGGTGAGCTAGCTTGCGGAACACTAATTTGAATTAATACGTGATTGTCCTGTATTTAGGTGATCTTGGAAGGATTCCGTTGTGAGAAGCCTAGATTACTTGACAGTTGGTATCAGAGCTACCCTAAATTTGCAGAGGACAAAGAGGCGATGCATGGAGTGTGATTTCTGCAAGCTTTTTGATCTGCTTTCCCTTAGGTAACATTTGGTATCAGAGCTTGATGCCGATTGAAGCTGACCTGCGCCACTTGTAGTTGCCGCCTCCAACACTGCCTGGCTGGTTGTCGCCACCTCCAGGCTCCAGTAGATCCTCTCCATTGCTGTCGCTGTTAGTTGGTTGCTCGCCACCACTTCACATAAGTGATGCTGCTTCTATACGACTGAGCTGCTGCTGTTTGCTGCCTATGCTGCTGACGTACGCCACCTGCTGCTGTGTACTTAGTATTACCAGTACTAACTAGTGGCTCCGCCAACCGCTGTGCAACTGCTCCACACTGGAGACCAATCACAATTGGAAAACAAATGCACAAATTTAGATTTGCGGCCGGTTGATATTATGCTAATTCTTTCTATCTTTAGCGGTGCATTTGCCCTATCAACTACTTATTTGTTGTACTAATTCTTTCTATTTGCTACTCCTCTTAGTGCTAGGCTTCATTTTGGCTTAGTCTGCCTTGCATCTCCGGAGGTTTGACAGAAACTTAGTACAAAGGGCTTTGTGTGAATATATGCTCTTATGTGGGTGTGTGTGTGTGTGGAGTGCGTGTGTGAGAGCATATCTTGATACAGAGTTCTACACCCACTATTGGGCACTGATGATGTTAGTGGGGAATCGGGATGATGTAGTATCTAGTCCATACTATGCATAATGGAGTTGATAGTTGTATAGTCTTGTGGGTTGACTACCATGAGTATATAACATGCACGTTCCTAAAAGGTAAATTTGGGCATGTTCCTGGATTCATCTAGGTATATAATTCAGCCTTATTAGCGGACATGCAGATTTCACATTGTGAAGTTTTCATCCGAGTTGCGGCTAGTTGATATTGTGCTAATTCTTTCTATCTTTAGCGGTGCATTGTCCTATCAACTACTTCTTTGCTGTACTAATTCTTTCTATTTGCTACTCCCCTTAGTGCTAGGCTTCATTATGGCTGAGTCTGCCCTGCATCTTCGGAGGTTTGACAAAAACTCAGCACGAAGGGCTGTGTGAATATATGCTCGTGTGTGTGTGTGTGTGTGTGTGGAGTGCGTGTGTGAGAGCATATCTTGATACAGAGTTCTACACCCACTATTGGGCACTGATGACGTTAGTGGGGATGTCGTAGCATCTAGTCCATACTATGCATAATGGAGTTGATAGTTATATAGTCTTGGGCGTTGACTACCATGAGTATATAACATGCACGTTCCTGAAAGGTGAATTTGGGCATGTTCATGGATTCATCTAGGTATATATATAGATATATATAAATGTAGAGCACAATCATTCACAAAATCTGAAAATAACAAGACACAACTTGACACCACACTAGGGCCAGAAAGGGCCGACCCCCCTCTCAATACAATATGTATTTCTTGGAGTATTTGATGATTACAAGTTTCAAGGGCTCTTAAGCCAAACTTCTCCATACATGGAGTGAATACAAATGTGCCAAATACTGTAGATGTTATCGGTGATGAATCCATTTGTAGATGAAGACCGTGTCGCAGGCAGTCTCCCACCTTAACTGGGCTAGGCACCCGCACTACACTGGTTTTCCGGGACCGTGCACCAGTGGGCACGCTCGTACTAACACCTGGCAGGGTGATTCACCACGGAGAGAAGAAAACTTGGTTCTCCAAATGAAGCATTGCTCCCAAATTCCCAAGCCCAATCACCTTCACTGGCTCTCAAAACTTGAGAGCACGGTCAGGGCAAACACAGGGACAACTAGCTCTCATAGACTCCCAAAGTGAGAGAGAGAAGAAACATTTGTAAAAGAAATTTTGCAAAATGAATTAAAGATATTTGATTTATACAAAAAAATCTTATTAGATAAAAGAGGAGAAAACTTGGATTTTTACAGCATGAATGAATTATTTGCCATTTCCATGTGAAGCCCAGCAGTTCCACCAACTTGCTTATTCGAAAATTAGGTGTATCTATCTATGTACATGTACGGGAGGTACAAGACTGGTACGGGCAGGTATATTGTGCAGGCAGAGCAATGTTCTGGTTGCAACAGCAGGTAGGTACAGGCTGTGCAGAACAGTATAGAGCAAGTACCAACAGCAAATAGGGCTTGTTCAAATGATAAGAGGTTGTATGGGCTGAAGCATGGACTCAAATACAGGCTGCAGCCCACGATTCTACATGTGCTAGCCTTCGGAGAAAGAAAGATTTTATTAACGTCTTCCAAAAGACCGAACTCGGCCTATGAGACAAATCGGTGTACCTATATGGGGTTGTCACGTGCATCCCGCACTTGGATGCCACGTAGACATTTCTGTACAGAAGGTGCAGGACCTGGGATGGTGAACTGGTCCCATGTGAGCCCAGTCCGGGACGAGTCAGCCAGGGATCCATCTTAGTCGTCCGAGGTCAGGTGTGCATCGTCCTGCACATGAGTCCAAGGTCAGGTGTGCATTGTCCTGCACATGAAGCAGTGCCAGTCCGCGCTGTGAGTCTCCCTCTGGAATGATGTCAGATGTGCTGTGTATCTGGTTTGCAACTGGATGCCAGGCCTCTGTAGGCATGTAGGTTTGCATGTAGAGATGGGGCCAGCCCATAGGGCTGCCCCAAGTTAGAAGATCTTGCACTTGCACTTGTAGTGTGGGCATGGGGGAGGTGTAGAACCACCCCCAAGGGGCCAGGAGGGCCCACATTGTGCCCACCAGCCATGGCTTGGGCTGGAAGGGCTGTCGGCCAGCCTTAGGGCCTTGGGACAGCCAGCCGGCTGGGCAACAAGGTCTAGAATGGCTGTCAGCCAAGTGTGGGACAGCCCACACAGACTGCCCAGCAGTACAGTACCCTTGCGCAGGGCTGTCCAGCAGTCAGGGGACTCTTCTTGGTTCATGTGCATGGTGCCCAGCAGCCAGGATGCTGCCCCAGAAGGCTGCGCAGGCTGGACAGCAGTGTGAACACATGCGCAGGCTGGACAGAAGGTATTCATAGTGTGAAAACACTTATTTAATAAAACTCAGTCGTGGAGCTCCCTGAAGCCAGCCGACTGGATGATATGAGAAGTATAAAAGCCCAGCCAAGAATTCATTGTAGTCATCTCATAATTCACCAAGTGCTCCAAGCAACCAAGGGCCAGGACAGCCAAGAACATTGCTAAAGCAAAGGGGTGAAGGACTGAAGGTCAAGGGCAGGTTTTCCAGCCAAGAAAAGGTCAAGTACTTTGTATTTGTTTCAGATTTACATCATTCTAATAAAGAAAATACACCATCCGTGGTGGGGGCCCTACAGAGGGTAATTGGGACCCAATACTGTGTCCTTCTCCATCTCCCCCTTCTCTCTCTATTTTCTGCACATCGTCTTTCAGTTTGTGCGTTAATTCCGTCGCGAAAAGAGTGCTGATTTCTGAGTTTTGAAGTACCGATCCTTCTCCGAAGCTTCCGCATATTACAGGGGTATCCTCTGTCATCCCAACAAAATGAAAAAGTATTGAACTAAAAAGCTGAATCTGGGTGTGCAATAAGTACAATGAGTGGGGGAGGGGATGGAGCTCTACTACTAGGAGAATGCAAAGCTATATGCATGGAGTATACAATCATGATATGCAACCTAGCTAGCATCCTGTACCATACTGGGGGAATAAAATGGTATACATCAATGAAGGGGGTGTCCACAGCTCCCTCAAGAACATGCTTGGGTTTGCTCTGAAGCGAGCTAGTCGCTCCACACCCTCTGTGAAACTGAGCTCTGATCTCTGTCATCTCTCTCTGGTATAGGCGTGGTGTTCGAAAGCCAGGTGTCCTCTGTCTCCTGCGGGCTCTGAGTGTCTCTGCTCTCTGGAGAGTAATTCCCTGCCGTGTAGGGGTTGGGAGTGGGATGGATCTCTGAAAAAATGTAGTAATTTGTGTCTGTCGTCCCCCCTCTGGAGCTGTCTGAGCCTGTAATGATGTCTCTCTGTGACGTTGTATGTCTAGAATGAATCTCCCCAGTATGCGTTGGTCTACTGCCTCAAAGATCTGGAGTAGGGAATGTGGCTCTCTGAATAAAATGGGATATCTCTCTCTGATGGCTGTATATGCTCTGCATCTGCATACATAATGCTCCTCACTCTCCACCTCCTCTCTGCACAATGTGCATACCCTCTCTCCTCTCGGGGGATCCATGCTGCTCTGCCAGTCGATCTCCAATCGATGTGATGAAACTCTAAGCTGACCAATAGTCACTCGGGAACCGTGTGGTAAAAAGCCCTCCATGTATCTAGGCCTCTCTATAAATCCATCATCAGTGATACTCATGAAGTGATCTCTGTAGTATAGCATCTTCGGTGGAAGAGGCTGTGTAGGCGATATCCATGTCTCTCGTGTATAGTATATCCATGTCTCTCGTGTATAGAGCTGCCATAGGTCCTGTCTCAATACTCTGCTCCTCTCACTATGAGAGAGACGAATATGTGGTGCATCCATGTCATACTGGAATGGTGGTAGATGATCCATGTCTAGGCCATGTTGTATGACAATTCGTCATGTGGCATCTCTTTGAATCTGTCTAGCAGGCATAAAGTCTGGAATATGGCCTCTACCATCATAGGAGGCGCAGCAAACTTTGCTCGGATAATGTCGTGAGGTACTGACGGTTTGCTGCGGATCATGAGAGAGAGGGAGAGAAGTCGGTTTTGCTGCAGTACGTCGGAAAAAGAGAGAGAAAAGCAATCGGGTTTTTCTTGCTGCAAATATCTTCAAAGAGAGAGAGAGAGAGAGAGAGAGAGAGAGAGAGAGAGAGTGCAGTCGGGTTTCTGGCTGCCACCTTTCCTTCTCACCTTCACACATACGTGGCCTTTCCCAACCACTTTAAGTGTAATTAATTTACATGAGAAGTACATGACCTTCTTTAAATGATTTGTGGACACCCACACTTATTAGTACCTATGGTTAATAGCTTTAATGAGTGTGAACACATAGCCTTATAAATACAAAGGTTGGAATGACAACATTTAAAATAAATGAATATGCCAAACTTACCACCTGTTCACATGCAATAAAACATGTTAGAATGACAATATTTAAAATAAATGAATATGCCAAACTTACCACCTGTTCACATGCAATAAAACATGTTAGAAGACAGACACTTCCCCATGGTACACTGGAGGGTGTCCCTGTCCAGTGCACTGGCATGACATAACAGGCAGTCACACGAAAATAAATCACGCGAAAACAAATCCAACATACAAAGATGGATGCACGTTCACATGTAATGGACAAAATCTCCCTTTCATGAAACTTGTACAAAACATTCTAGTCGGGCACAAAACTGGCGTGACAGAATGTGAATCTTGGCCTTCCTATGGAGTGACAGTCCCATAGACAAGACGCACTACAAACACGGGTCCTTCCATGGAGTGACAGTACCATGGACAAGACATTGTCCTGGCCATACACAGGTGGCACGATACAGGCTCCCGTCTATATGGCACGATCTTGGTCACACATGGATGGCACGAAACTGGTTCTCGTCCATGTGACACAAAATGATTGGCCCTTTCACATGAGACACTGGCCTGGCCTCATGTGAACATGGCACAAATCTGACCGCTCTATGGAGTGACAGTCCCATAGAAGAAATGGAGATGGACCTGTCAGAATGCGCAGCGGAAGACTAACGCATGTAAGAGGCGCATCACCATCGAGCTCCACGAACAACCCCAACGGGCACTGCAGCATATCCCTCCACCGGGCTCCCATCTCCCGGTGAGCTGCCTCCCAAAACACCGGCCGGAGGAGATGATTATTGACAAGGTGCCACTCTAGCCTATATATGGCTCTTCAACTTCCCATGCTTCCACTTATGGGATAATCCAAGGCACCTTCTAGCCATAGATCACACGCTCGAAATCGCCAACCTTGCAACACCCTCCCTCGATTCGAGCCCCGCAAGCCACCGAGGTGCGAGGGGGTTGCCCAGGACCACACACGCCTGAGCCGCCTAGGACCACACATGTCCGGGCTCTGATACCATGTCAGAATGCGCAGCGGAAGACTAATGCATGTAAGAGACGCATCACGAGCTCCACGAACACCCCCAACGGGCACAGGAGCATCCCTCCATCGGGCTGCCATCTCCCGGTGAGTTGCCTCCCAAAACACCGGCCGGAGGAGATGATTATGACAAGGTGCCACTCTAGCCTATTTATGGCTCTTCAACTTCCCATGCTTCCACTTATGGGATAATCCAAGGCACCTTCTAGCCATAGATCACACGCTCGAAATCGCCAACCTTCCAATAGGACCAAATGGATGGCCAAATGGTGACATCCCCTCGGCTTCTAAACATTTGACCTCAACTGAAAAGCCTCAAGATACGCTTTTCTGGGCCGAAAACGCGTTTCGGATGCGTCTGGACCTCCGTTTTTCAGAAAGCAGGCGATTTCGAGCACTGCGGGTAAGTCATCGATTCTCTGTAGAAAACTGTTTTAAGAACTGCAAGAAGACAGATTGGCTGTGCAGACACTGTGGGTGCTGCAAAGAGGTCAACAGTTGCCATTGGGTGTATGTATGCATATTGAAGTCACTGGTTGTGACATTTGAGAGTACTACAGTACCGCTGCAGAAAATACAACAGTTTGTGCAGGACAAACCAGAGTGTTGTTTCTGGTAAAATTGTGTGTCTGGCAAGATGTCAAATGATGGCATAACCCAGATTGTGGCTGAGAAGCTTGATAAGAACAACTTCCATGCTTGGAGGTTCAGGTTGACGAATTTCCTGATGGGAAAGGGCTATTGGGACTACATAGAAGGTGAGTATGAAGAGGTACCGGAGATACCGGACATAAATCCGACTGCTGCAGATGTGAAAGAGTTTAAAGACTGGAACCAAGGAGCCAAGAAAGTTATGTAGTGGCTCTCCATTAGTATACATGACACCATGATTGGGCACATTCAGGATGCCAAGTCCCCCAAGGAGGCGTGGGACACCTTGGTAAAACTCTATGAAACAAATACCAAGGCACGTAAGATACAGTTGAAGAATGAACTTCATACTGTGGAGAAAAAGAGCATGTCTGTGAATGACTATGTATTGAAGATAAAGGCTATTGTGGAATCCCTTGCATCTATTGGTGTGTCAGTAGATGATGATGATAAGGTGGAAGTCTGTCTACGTGGTCTCGGGCCACAATACAAGGCGTTCAAGACGTCTATTCAGACTCGGGAAAACATTCCCAACTTTATAGATTTGGTGTCTATGCTGATTATAGAAGAGAAGAGCTTGGGTGAAGACCAACAGTCTTAACAAAACAAAAACAGTTGAGAGCAACATGCCTTCTACACAAGTTCAGGAAGAGGACGAGGTAGAGGAGGCCGTGAACGCAGTCAAGGAGGTGGCCGAACAGGTAATCAGAATTATGGCCAGCAGCAGCAACAACAACAGTCCCAGAATACACAACAACAACATCAACAACGCACAGGTGGAAGAGGCAAATTCAGAGGCAGGGGGAGTCAAAGAGGATGTGGAAATTGGCAAAGGCAATATAATGATGCACGTGAATGCTTTTATTCTCGTAAGCCTAGACATGTGCAGGCAGAATGTTATAAGAAGCAGGCTGACATGCAAAATGGGAAAGTGCAGCAGAACAACTATGCATCCTCAAGCAGAAACAATGAGGATAATGAAAGGTTGTTTGTTATGCAGCATGTCGTGAATGCCATGTCTGAAAATGTTCAAGCAGCACAAAAAGATGATGTATGGTATGTGGATTCAGGTGCTTCGAACCACATGACAAGTCATGGGGAGTGGTTCAAGGAGATGAAAAACTTTGAACGACCAGGTTTTGTGGAAACAGGGGATGACACTGCTCATCCAATTGCCCATGTTGGAGATGTGCCATTGTCTATGCAGGATGGCAAAGTGAAGTACCTTGCAGATGTACTTCACGTTCCGAACATAACAAAGAATCTGGTTTCAGTTGGCCAGATGATTGAGCAGGGTTTGCAGGTTCGGTTTAACCCTGATGGTTGTTATGTTGAAGACTTGAAAGACAAGTGCAGGTTGGTTGCAAAAGGCAACAGAGTGGGCAGAATGTTTACGTTGAATGTAGACATGCCTGAAATGAGTGCTGCGATGTTTGCAAATGGTTCAGGAATTGTTGCAGACACAGACATTTGGCATAAAAGAATTGGACATGTGAATGTGCAGAGAATGAAGTCTATGCAGACTAAAGGAATTGTAACAGGGCTGCCAAAGTTTAAAGTGAAAGGTATGCAGAGAATATATGAAGCATGCCAATTTGGAAAGCAAACAAAGCATGTATTTCCACGTAACAGATATGTGAGCAGAAATGCACTAGATGTTGTGCATTCAGATGTATGGGGGTCCTACGAAGACCATGTCTATGGGAGGTTGCAGGTATTATGTTGTTGGGGTAAAGGCATAATGCCCACCCTTATAGTGTGTACAAGCCCATAAGTTATAGTACATAGTACACTTAGTACTTTTAATGTACTAAGTGCACTATGTGTACTAGTGCAATATACATGTGTGATAGGGGAGTCACACACTCATTCCCATGAGTTGACTTATCCCCACAACTCTCTCTCTCTCTCTCTCCCTTGTTCTCTCTGTGTATGTCTCCCACATGAATTACTCTAACCCTAATTCTAACTCCCATTCGTGAAGAGAAGACAGCTTGGGGAATGTGGCAGAGATTGCAGGACTTGTATGCCCAGCAAAGTGTCTCAAGCAAAGTGTATTGGTTGAAGAAACTCATAGGTCTTCAGATGAAGGAAGGGGCGTCTATGACAGTCCATCTAAATGAGTGTAATGGTATTGTCAGCCAAGTTATAAATCAAAAGTTGGCAATGGACGATGAGTTCAAAGCCACTTTTCTCTTATGCACTTTGCCAGAGAGTTGGGATACATTCAGGACAGCCACTAGCAATTCGCATGCTATGCTGTCATATGCAGATGTTGAGGGTGCTCTTCTTCAAGAAGAGATGAACAGGAAAAACAACTCTTTTGGAAAGTCCAATGCAATGAATGCACGTGGGAGATCCCAACAAAGGGGAAAAAGCCAAGAACGGGGAAGGAGCAAGTCTCGCTCCAAAAAGGATTTGGAATGCCATTATTGTGGCAAGAAGGGACACATTAAAAAGCAATGCTACAAATGGAAAAATGATCGAAAAGAAAAGGGAAAAGGCAAAGACAAAGACAAAGATGAAGCCAAAGATGTAAAGCCAAAGGGCAAAAGTGGAGTCAAGATTGAAGAAATCAATGTGTCACATGCAGGTGGCAGTGAGGATGAGGTCCTATTTACGTCTTCCCTTGATGCCCATTCACTTCTTACAGGTGGTCATGGTATGCACTCATGGATCATTGATTCAGGTGCCTCCTTTCATGTCACAGGTTGCAGAGACTTGTTTGTCAGGTATACTGCTGGCAATGAAGGAGTGGTTTATTTGGGTGATAACCATGCATGCAAGATTCTTGGCAGAGGTGATGTGAGGCTTGTGTTTTCAGATGGCTCACAGCTTATGCTCCATGATGTCAGGCATGTGCTTGAGATCAAGAAGAACCTGCTTTCTACTGGATAGCTTGATGATGCTGATTATGCTACCACATTTGGTCGTGGAAAGTGGAAGATTAGTAAGGGCTCACTGGTTGTTGCCAGAGGCTCTAAGGTGGACACTCTTTACTTCATGCATGCAGCTGTTCGTCACAACCGAGCTGCCGGAAATTTCTATGTGGCATAGCCGGTTGGGACACATGAGTGTCAAGGGAATGGAGCTCGTTTGGGTTACTTGCCTTCTCTAAAGTTTTCAAGTTTTCAGTTTTGTGAGCATTGTATATATGGCAGGCAACTCCAGTGCCCCCACAAGAAAGCTCTTGGACAGAAAGATGCTCAGTTAGAGCTTGTGCATACAGATGTATGTGAGATGCCTCAGCTTTCTTTGGGAGGGGCAAAATACTTTGTGTCTTTTATTGATGATGCCACACGTAAGGTGTGGGTCTATCCTCTTCGTTTGAAGAGTGATACATTCTCAGTGTTTCAGAAGTTTGTTGCTCTTGTTGAGAATCAAACTGGCAAAACACTGAAGGCTTTGCGTTCCGACAATGGTGGAGAGTATATGTCCAAACAGTTTCAGGACTTTTGTGATGCTAAAGGCATCAAGAGGGAGCTCTCTACTCCTTATGATCCTCCACAAAACGGGACAGCAGAGAGGATGAACAGGACCATACAGGAGAAGGTCCGTTCTATGTTGTCACATGCTGCATTACCTCATGGTTTTTGGGCTGAAGCTGTTATGACAGCCGTTCATCTTATAAACAGGTCACCTAACACGAGGCTTGGTGGAAAAGTGCCAGAGGAAGTATGGACAGGGAAGCCTCCGTCATACAAGCACTTGAGAGTGTTTGGTTGCGTTGCGTACGTGCACATACGCAGGGAAATGCGCACCAAACTTGATCCTAAGTCTCACAAATGTATATTCCTAGGATATGGTGACAGAGGTGAAATGGGGAATAGACTTTGGGATCCCGTGAATAGAAAGATTATACGCAGCAATGATGTCATTTTTGATGAAACATGCATGTATAAGGAGCTTGCAAGGCAACAGGAGCCTAGCAGAGTCATCTTTGATGATGATGGACATCATGGACAACAACCAAGGGCTGTAAATCAGCCATTACAGCAGCAAAACCAGCCCTTAAATGGTGCTGAAAATGGTCCAAATGGACAGCCAGACATGGCAGAAGATATCCCTATGGATATACCACAGTTAGAGGAGATACCGGGCATGATTTTTCAGCCTTATGGCATGGAATAGGAGCCACCAATAGGTGATATGCAGGCTGGACAGCAACCTGCAAATGATGGTCATTGGGTACGGAGGTCCACTAGACCCTCCAGAGCCCTTGACAGGTTTGTTCCAGGGGTTGACTACTTAATGCTTACTGACTGTGGGGAGCCCTCATGTTATAAGGAGGCTTTACAGAGGGCAGACAAGGCTCTATGGGAGCGTGCCATGAAGTCAGAGATGGATTCTCTCCACAAAAATGGAACATGGAAGTTGGTGCATTTGCCTGCAGGCAAGAAGGTTTTGCCATGCAAGTGGGTTTACAGGCTCAAAGTTGCACCTGATGCAAAGCCAAGATACAAAGCCAGGTTAGTGGCTAAGGGCTTCAAGCAAGAATATGGTGTGGACTTTGAGGAGATCTTCTCTCCAGTGGTCAAAATGACCACACTTAGAGCTGTATTAGCTTTGGTTGCACATGATGATCTGGACTTGATTCAGATGGATGTGAAGACTGCTTTTCTTCACGGTGATCTCCATGAGGAGATATATATGCAGCAGCCAGAGGGTTATGCAGTGAGTGGAAAGGAGAAGCTTGTATGCAAGCTGAAAAAGAGTCTTTATGGGCTCAAACAGGCACCAAGGGAATGGTATCATAAATTTGATACATTCATGAAATCCCAGAAATTCAGGAGAAGTGACATAGATCACTGCTTATACACCAAGAAAGCTTTGGATGGCAGTCTATTGATCCTCATCTTGTATGTTGATGATATGTTGATTGTTGGGAAATCTCGTAAAGAGATGGATGCCTTGAAGAAGAGGCTGCATGAAACCTTTGATATGAAGGATTTGGGTGATGCAAATCACATTTTGGGTATGCGGATACTTCGGGACAGAAATCAGCATGTGTTGTATTTGTCTCAGAAGGAATACATCGGCAAAGTTTTGCAGAGGTTCAATATGGACGGGGGGAAGAAGACTAGTACTCCTTTGCCTCCATATGTGAAACTCAGTGCTATGGACAGCCCACAGTCAGATAGTGGCAGGGCTGATATGGCCAAAATTCCGTATGCTTCAGCTTGTGGCAGTCTCATGTATGCCATGGTTGCTACTAGGCCGGACATTGCATTTGCAGTGGGAGTGGTTTCTAGATACATGGCCAACCCTGGCAAGAAGCATTGGGAAGCAGTGAAAGGTGTCATGAGATACTTGAAGGGCACACAGGATATGTGCATTTGCTTTGGCAAACAAGATGCATTAGTGCATGGTTACACGGATTCGGATTATGCCGGTCATCCAGATAACCGGAAGTCTACTACCGGTTATGTGTTTACATTCACAGGAGGTGCTGTGTCATGGATATCTAGGATGCAGAAGTGCACAGCCTTATCTACTACAGAGGTCGAGTATATTGCAGCCACAGAGGCTTGCAAGGAGGCATTATGGCTATCTCGGTTAGTGGTTGATTTGGGTTATACAGGGGATATTCCATTGTTGCATTGTGACAGTCAGAGTGCCATCCAGTTGGCAAAGAATCCTGTCTTTCATGCAAAGACGAAGCATGTGGATGTGAAGTATCACTTCATCAGAGAGGTGATAGAGAACAAGTAAATTCAGCTTGTTAAGATTCACACGGATGACAACCCGGCTGATCTGTTGACAAAGAGTTTGCCTCCGGAGCGGTTTGCTCATTGCAGACACTTGATGGGCATTGGATGAGGCCAGTTTCAGCCTTGATATGGCCTTGTATATTATCATGTACATGCTGATTTTTCTTTTCCTTCATTTAAGGGCACTTTGCCTTTAAGTGGGAGGTTGTTGGGGTAAAGGCATAATGCCCACCCTTATAGTGTGTACAAGCCCATAAGTTATAGTACATAGTACACTTAGTACTTTTAATGTACTAAGTGCACTATGTGTACTAGTGCAATATACATGTGTGATAGGGGAGTCACACACTCATTCCCATGAGTTGACTTATCCCCACAACTCTCTCTCTCTCTCTCTCTCCCTTGTTCTCTCTGTGTATGTCTCCCACATGAATTACTCTAACCCTAATTCTAACTCCCATTCATATGTGACATTCATTGATGACCACACAAGGAAAGTGTGGGTATATTTCATGAAGAAGAAGAGTGAGGTGTTCACTCACTTTCAGAATTTCAGAGTTTTGGTTGAAAAGCAAACAGGGAAATATGTAAAGTACCTAAGGTCAGATGGAGGGGGAGAGTACTTCTCCAATGAGTTCTCTGAATTTTTGAAGAAGAATGGTATTCGGAGACAGTTTACATGCAGATACACTCCGCAGCAAAATGGAGTTGCTGAGCGGAAAAACAGGCACATTGCTGAGATTGCGCGAGCATTGATGGAAGAGAAGAATATGCCGCATAGCTATTGGGCTGAGGCTGTTTCTACTGCAGTATACATCATGTACAGGACTCCAACTGCAGCCATACATGATGTAACTGCAGAGGAGAGGTTTACTGGTAGAAAACCTGATTTGTCTCATCTGAAAGTTTTTGGATGCATTGCATATGTGCATGTGCCAGATGAGCTGAGAACTAAGCTGGATCCAAAAGCTGAAAAATGTGTGTTTATTGGATATTCCCTTGAGCAAAAGGGATACAGGTGTTATAACCCTGCTACACGTGAGTTGAGGGTAAGTAGGGATGTTGTCTTTGATGAGATGAGCAGCTGGTATGCTGTTGAAAAAGAAGCTGTTGGGGCTGATGTGAGTGGAAGTGTGGTTGCACAGAATGCAGGTCAGCAATCCCAGTCTTTGAGTGGACGAGGAGAGTCCTCTTCTAGTGGGTCTGTTGATAGACCATGGAGTGGTAGGCTGCGTCATAATACCAGTCCTGCAAATGTGATTAGTACATCACGTAAAGGCAAAGAGAAAGTGGTTGAGCCCCTTAGTATGCCTGACATTTCTGCAGGGCATTCTTATGTTGATGGAGAGTCTAGTGGCTCAGAGATGAGCCTTGATGAGGAGCTTGGGATCCTAGCTATGAGAATACCTGGTGTAAAGAAGGCTATGGAAGCCATGAATGAAAAGCTGCGAAGATCTGGGAGAGTGAAAAACCCTGTGCAGAGGTTTACCTATGATGGTTATGTGGCACATCACTATGCATATATGGCAAAGGTTGTGCAGGTTGTAGAGCCCACATGCATTGATGAGGCTGTTGGAAATGTGTGTTGGGAGAAAGCTATGGATGAGGAGATGGATGCACTATATGGAAATGAAACTTGGGATTTAGTGTAATTGTCTGAAGGCAAGAAAGCCATTGGATGCAAGTGGGTGTACAAAGTAAAACATAACAGTGATGGAAGCATAAACAGGTATAAGGCTAGATTGGTAGCCAAAGGGTATGTGCAGACATATGGCATTGATTATGAGAAAACTTTCAGCCCAGTTGCCAAGATGGCAACAGTGAGAGTTGTGATAGCAGTGGCTGCGTCAAAGCAATGGTCTTTACATCAGATGGATGTAAAGAATGCATTCTTGCATGGGGATTTGCAAGAAGAGGTGTATATGTTGCAGCCCATACTTAGACAACATGTCCAAGCCATACTGTCTCTGCAGTAATCCAATACCATGTGGTGACCTAATCACCTCAATGTCCAAGAAATATCTGAGCTCCCCCAGATCCTTCATCTCGAACTTCTGTCTAAGCAAGATCTTTACATCAAAGATCTCTGCATCATGGTTCCCCGTAATGATCAAGTCATCTACATAGATGACAACAAGCACAACCCCTCTATCACCATATCTCACATACAGCGAGAAATCTGCATTGGCTACATGAAAGCCAATAGTGACAAGATATTCAGAAATCTTGTCAGACCATGCTCTTGGTGCTTGTTTTAAGCCATACAAGGTTTTCTTCAACCTGCAAACATGCTCGGGGTGACTCACATCCTCATAACCAGGTGTATGACAGGCTGTAAGCCTATTTCCATGCCATTGGATCAGAATGGCAAGTTGAGTGCAGATTTAGGAGAGATTTTGGAGGATCCTACTATGTATAGACGCATAGTAGCAAGTTTGATCTACATGACGATCACCAGACCAGATTTGAGCTATGTTGTTGGGTTGGTGAGTCAGTTTATGCAGGTTCCACGGAAACCGCATTTGGATGCATTGAGACGCATACTGAGGTATGTGAGGTCTACTTTGCATTGTGGACTATTTTATGAGACTGGGACAGAGATATGTGTACATGGGTACACAGATGCTGATTGGACTGGTAGTATCTCAGATAGAAGATCTACTAGTGGCTTCATGTTTTCTTTGGGGAGTGCTGCTGTGACTTGGAGCAGCAAGAAGCAGCCTACGGTTGCTCTATCCAGTACAGAGGCCGAGTACAAAGGAGATGCTATGGCAGCATGTGAGGTAGCTTGATTGAGAAAGCTACTTGCAGATTTGGGTCTATCAGTGGATAGACAAGTTGTCATTTTCTGTGACAACATTAGCAGTATACAGTTGGCCAGGAACCCAGTTTTTCATGCTCGCACTCACGAAGCATATAGAGGTCCACTACCATTTTGTCAGAGAGAAGGTCTTGGCAGGAGACCTTGACCTTGTTTATGTCAGCACACAGGATCCGGTAGCTGACATCTTCACCAAAGCATTGGGTACAGAGAAGCTCCGCAGATTCAGAGCTTCACTTGGTGTACATGAGATGGAGTTGAGCTCGAGGGGGAGTGTTGAGATATCGAGCTCGTCTAGTGAGGCGGTGGACACTGATGACCTGCCTGGGGAATAGGCCCCACACTTACACCACTGGCATGGTTGGTGAGATCTTGGGTGATATGCGGCCAGTGGGATGACAGGCTGTGTGACAACCATTCTAGAGACTGGTATAGTTATAGCGCCAGCTCATTTAGTTGGGTTCACACTATAGAGAACCCTTGTATGTATTTGGTTGAGTACCTTTCATAGTGTGTGCACTCTTATCTTGTATATGGTGTGTTGAGTGTTGAAAAAAGTAGAAGAAGATTTTCAGCCTCTCACCTTGTGTGTTCTCTATTAGGGTTTTGTGAGTGTGTGTGTGCTTGCAAGAGCTCAAGCTCTCTTCCCCCCTGCATCTTTTCAGAGAAGTCCAAAATTTGTCATGCAAGCATGTTCCTGAAGGAGACAACTGTTGTAACACGCTGAAGCTCTGGGTAGTCTTCTTTCAGCCCTAAACACTCTTAAAAAACCTTCTGATGCAAAAACGCACCATCTGATGCAAAAACGCAGGTAGAGAGAGAGTAGAGAGAGAGTGAGAAGTGCTGGAAATTCAGTATATTCTATGGTACAAGAAGGGTACATATCTTACAGCCCTTGGCTGCCTTCTTGAAAAGGTGGTAAAACACCAAAACCTGTCCCCTATGGGACCTCTAGTGATCCCAACCCCTAGTGGGTTTGAATGAATAAATCAAGGAGCAAGGAGCCCTATTTATATGGGACTTTGGACACTTTATGCTGGCCGACTGCTGGTGGTCGGCCAGTTCCATGTCCATACAAGCCCTTTTTTGGTGCTGCCCGACTGCTGGTCCTTGTCCTTGCTGTGCCTACTGCCCAACCTCTCTGCTGACTTCAGCCGACAGCCAACATCCTCTTTTCTTGCAGCCGACAGCCCTTGTCTGGGTTCATGTGCTTCAGCCGTCTGCTTCCCTCCATGATCCCACTTATCCTGCTCCATGCTCACCTCAGATGCTACACCTGAAGCTCCTACATTCTGGTTCTACCTATCTTCTACTGGTTCATGGTCTTTATCTGTTTGCCTCTTCTGGATCTAGCCCTGAGAATGTCCATGGCATCTGTGATGCACATGACAACTGTCCATTGGTGGATCACTGAAAAGACCACCAAAGATCCCATTTGCACTTGGAAAGAGTTTAAGGACAGATTTTATGCCCAATTCTTGTCTCCTAATGCGGAGCAAACTCTCACCCAAAAGTGGGATAGACTTGAGCAAAAAGAGAATGAAAGTGTGCAGCAATATGTCAATAAGTTTTGGGAAGTGTTGCTTGAGGTAACTCCCTTTATGCAACTTTCCGAAGATGAAAGGAGGTTTCGCTCTGGATTGCAACCAACTTATCGTTCGGGCATTGAATTGCACCCGAAACACACTCTTTAGCAGCTCATAGCATGTGCTCTTGCTACGGAGCAATTGGTGCTTAAAATTAAGCAAGATTAGCATGTACTTTCTTGAGATTTCTCTCTCTAAATGACCTATTTCTAGAGAGAGAAAGGTCTTTTTAAAGTAGGAAACTTATCCTAGGGCAAAGAGAGGGTTGTCCCAAACCTGCAAAAAGGTGGACAACCACCTAAAAAGAGCTTCCAGGAAGCCCAAAAGGGTGGTAAAGCTGAAAGAACCCCATCCAAAGACATTGCATCAAAGAAGAACAAATTTGGCTTGACCCCGAGCAAAGGGAGCAAATGCTTTTCTTGTGGTAATAAAGAGCACATGTTTAGGCAATGCCCTGCAAGCAAAAGCATGAGGACAAGCCACCAAAGGCAAATGTGCATGCTATACCCGATATGCAGAGTACCATTGAGCATGATGGCAAAGAGAGAGTGGTATTCAAAGCTTGGGGACAAATCAAGGATCAGTCCGTCTTATTCATGTTTGATGATTGTGCAACAGATAATTTCATCTCTACACAGATGGCAGCCGCCTTGGGCATAGAGATTGGGGACATGGGACAAATCAAGGATCAGTCCGCCTTATTCATATTTGATGATTGTGCAAGAGATAATTTCATCTCTATATAGATGGCAGCCGCCTTGGGCATAGAGATAGGGGACATGGGACTCCAAATTGAAGCAGAGGCAGCTTTTGTTGGCAAAGAGGTGCAGGTCACGCCTCTTATTGGAAAGTTGTGCATTCATATACAGGGTTATTTGGATCATGAGCATTTCTTGATTGCCCCACTCAATGGATGTGATGTATTACTTGGCAAGCCTTGGCATCATTGGCTTGAGCCTCGCAAAGAGTATAAAACCAACAGGATCACATTTATGCATAGAGGCCGCATGCATGTTATTGATGCGGGCAAGGAAGGGGATTCCATTCCAGTTGTATCTCACATCCAAATTAATAAGGCAATGAAAAAGAGTCTTTTCGCGTACTTGGTTTTTGTTCGTGACAAAATTGAGCAAAGTAATGTGAATGTGGATGTATTGACTCAAGATAGGCTGAATTTTCTTGATGCATATAAGGATTGTTTTGCTGATGCATTGCCAGGAGAACTACCATGTGAGAGGCCCGAGGGTCATCGCATAGATCTTGTGCCAGGTAGTTCCCCACCTAACAAACCCACATATCGTGTGAGTGCCGCACAACAAGAGGAGATTATGAAGCAGGTTAATGAGCTCTTAGAAAAGGGTTTGGTTCAGCCAAGCTCCTCACCCTTTTGTTCTCCTGTACTTCTTGTGCAAAAGAAGGATGGATCTTTTCGTATGTGCGTGGATTATCGAGCTCTAAACAAGCTCACCATCAAGAACAGGTTTCCAATTCCACACATAGATGACATCTTGGATAAGCTTGATGGTTCGGCTTGTTTTAGCCGTATAGATTTGAAGAGTGGTTACCACCAGATTCGTGTGGTACCCCAGGATGTCCATAAGACTGCATTCAAGATAGCTTTTGGATTGTATGAATTCTTGGTAATGCCTTTTGGCCCTATCGATGTCCCGGCAACATTCGACCGTATGATGGACTGGATATTTCGACCCCATCGTAAGTTCACAGGTGTATTCTTTGATGACATCTTGGTTTTCTCCAAGAATGAGGAGGAGCATAAGACTCATTTGGCTACAGTGTTTGAAGAGTTGCGAGAGCATAAACTCTTCATAAATGCTAAGAAAAGTGAGTTCTTCCTCTCAGAGATACACTATTTGGGACACATCATATCCAAAGAGGGTGTAAGAATGGATCCTGCTAAAATTGAAACCATTTGAAATTGGCTAGAGTTGCAAAATGTACATCAAGTAGGTAGCTTTTTGGGGTTATGTTCATACTAGAGGCAATTCATTAGGCATTTTGCCGACATTGTCTCGCCATTGCATGATCTTACCAAGAAGAAAGCCACCTTCAAATGGACTTCGCATGAGCAAGATGCCTTCTTGCAACTCAAAACTGCTATCATTTGTGGATCCGTGTCGATTGTTCCCGACTTGCAAAAGCCATTCACGGTGGAATGTGATGCATGTGGGAATTGTGTAGGGATTGTCCTAAATCAAGAGGGTCATGCAGTTGCTTATGAAAGCCGTCGATTGCATGATACCGAGATCCATATGGACATTTATGAAAAAGAGCTCTTGGCTGTAATTCATGCCTTAAAGATATGGAAGCATTACCTTCTTGGGGCTGAATTTGTAGTCAAGACAGATCATCAAAGCTTGAGGTTCTTCCACTTGTAGAGTTTGCCTACAACAACACAGTTCATGCCTCCACAGGAAAGGCCCCGTTTGACATTATTTATGGCAGAGTGGTCTTGCCACCCATCCGTCGTACAAAGGATGGGTGGCAAGACCATCCTTTGTACGAAGGATGGTCTTGCTCACATCTTCAAGCATCATGGTATGCCTAAGTCCATTGTTGGGGATAGAGATCCCAGGACTACGAGCCTCTTTTGGAGAGCTTTATTTGATAACATGGGTACTAAGCTTGAGTTTTCATCAGCCCCCAAGCATATCACCCCCAAACGGATGGCCAAAGTGAAGCTGTGAATTCAGCCGTGTTGGATTTGTTGAAGTGTTATGTGGCAGATCAAAAGAGTGCGTGGGAGAAGTATCTTCCACTTGTAGAGTTTGCCTACAACAACACAGTTTATGCCTCCACGGTAAAGGTCCCATTTGAGATTATTTATGGCAGAGTGGTCTTGCCACCCATCCTTCATACAAAGGATGGGTGGCAAGACCATCCTTTGTACGAAGGATGGTCTTGCTCACATCTTCAAGCATCATGGTATGCCTAAGTCCATTGTTGGGGATAGAGATCCCAGGACTACGAGCCTCTTTTGGAGAGCTTTATTTGATAACATGGCCACTAAGCTTGAGTTTTCATCAGCATATCACCCCCAAACGGATGGCCAAAGTGAAGCTGCGAATTTAGTCGTGTTGGATTTGTTGAAGTGTTATGTGGCAGATCAAAAGAGTGCGTGGGAGAAGTATCTTCCACTTGTAGAGTTTGTCTACAACAACACAGTTCATGCCTCCACGGGAAAGGTCCCCTTTGAGATTATTTATGGCAGAGTGGTCTTGCCACCCATCCTTCGTACAAAGGATGGGTGGCAAGACCCTCCTTTATACGAAGGATGGTATTGCTCACATCTTCAAGCATCATGGTATGCCTAAGTCCATTGTTGGGGATAGAGATCCCAGGACTACGAGCCTCTTTTGGAGAACTTTATTTGATAACATGGGTACTAAGCTTGAGTTTTCATTAGCATATCACCTCCAAACGGATGGCCAAAGTGAAGTTGCGAATTCAGCCGTGTTGGATTTGTTGAAGTGTTATGTGGCAGATCAAAAGAGTGCGTGGGAGAAGTATCTTCCACTTGTAGAGTTTGCCTACAACAACACAGTTCATGCCTCCACGGAAAGGCCCCGTTTGAGATTATTTATGGCAGAGTGGTCTTGCCACCCATCGTACAAAGGATGAGATTTTTGCAGCAGCTGATGAGTATGTGCGTGACTTGGATGTAGCCTTTGCTCAGGTGCGGACAGCCATTGCAAGGTCACAAGACAAGCATAAGAGGGCTGCTAACAAGCATAGAAGGGACATGCAAGTCAAGAAAGGTGATTGGGTATTACTGAAATTTGAGACAGCTAGGCTTCGGAAGAGGCTAGGATGAGAGGGATCATATCCAAAGCTTTCTACTGGATATTATGGACCCTTCAAAGTGGTTGACAAGATCAATGAAGTGTCCTTCAGGCTTGCTTTACCCAGCCATTGGAAGATTCATAATGCTTTTCATGTGAGTCTTTTGCGGAAGTATGTAGAGCCAGATTCAGAAGAGTTTGTCACAGAAGATCTGCCAGAAGTTGATGAGCTTGAGGAGATTCTCCAGCCAGAACAGATTGTATTTCACAAGGAGGGAAAGTTTCCACATGGGAAGCTTTCCAGGAGATACGTTGTGAAGTTTAAAAATTATTTGCCAATTGATGCAAAGTGGGTAGACGAGGATTATTTTGCTAACTGTTGTAGAGTTTGCATGAACTGTGTTGTTGTAAGCAAAAGATATGCCTCAGGTCATATCTTGAGGCTTTTCAGTTGAGGACATCTGTTTAGAAGCTCGGGGGGATGTCACCATTTGGTCCATCTCCATTTCTGGAGCCACTTCTATGGGATTGTCACTCCATAGAGCGGCCAGATTTGTGCCATGTTCACATGGGGCCAGACTGGTGTCCTATGTGAAAGAGCCAGTCTTTTGGTGCCACATGGATGGGAGCCAGATTCGTGCCACCCGTGTGTGACCAGTATTGCGTCACATGGACGGGAACTAGTTTTGTGCCACCCGTGTGTGACCTGCTTCGTGCTGGATGAGAGCCTGTTGTTGGTGCCACCCATTTATGGCCAGGATGGCATCTTACCTATGGGATTGTCACTCCATAGGAAGTCCAGGACATATATTCATGTTTCTGTCATGCCAATTTTTGTGCCCGGAAGGAACTTTTTGTACAAGTTTCATGAAAGGGAGATTTCGTCCATTACATGTGCACATGCATTTATGATTGCATGCATAAACTTGTTTTCACATGATTTGTTTGCGTGTGTGTGCCTGTTTTGCCGTGCCAATACATTGGATGGGGACGTCCCCAGTGTACCGTGGAGTGCTGCTTTCTGACACATTGGTGTGGCGTGTGAACATGTGGTAAGTATTATCATTTTGGCCCTTGTAAATTATAAAATCCATAAGCATACAAAGGTTAGAATGACAACATTTAAAATAAATGAATATGCCAAACTTACCACCTATTCACATGCAATAAAACATATCATAAGACGGGCACACCCACTGTACACTGGAGGGCGTCCCTGTCCACTGCACTGGCACGACATAACAGGCAGTCGAACGAAAATAAATCACGTGAAAACAAATCCAGCATACAAAGATGGATGCACGTGCACATGTAATGGACGATATCTCCCTTTCATGAAACTTGTACAAAACATTCTAGTCGGGCACAAACTGGCGTGACAAAATGTGAAAATCTTGGCCTTCCTATGGAGTGACAGTCCCATAGGCAAGACACAGTACAAACATGGGTCCTTCCATGGAGTGAGAGTACCATGGACAAGACACCGTCTTGGCCATACACAGGTGGCATGATATAGGCTCCCGTCCATATGGCACGATCCTGGTCACACACGGGTGGCACGATCCTGGTCACACACGGGTGGCACGAAACTGGTTCCCGTCCATCTGACACAAAATGATTGGCCCTTTCACATGAGACACCGGCCTGGCCTCATGTGAACATGGCACAAATCTGACCGCTCTATGGAGTGACAGCCCCATAGAAGTGGCACCAGAAATGGAGATGGACCAAATGGATGGCTGAATGGTGACACGCCGCCCATGCGTCGATTGACGGACTGAGCTGCCGCCTTCACTGCTAGCGCCGTCACTTTCTCCATTATTCATCGTTGTTGCTCCTACTGTTGCTGCCACCTTCTCTTGGCGCTGTCATCTCATGCACAACACTCTCTGAGCTGCTTCTACAGTACTCAAGTTCCTTGGCTGAGCCACTTCTCTTTGCGGTGTTTCTCTTTGAGTCTCACCATCCATAGCCGCCTTCTCTGAGTATCCCTACTACTGCTCTAGCTGCTGTTGCTCCTATTGTTGCTGCAACAACCGCCTTTTCTTGGCCGACTCTTTGAGCTGCTTCTACAGTACCCAAGTTCCTTGGCTGAGCCACTTCTCTTTGCGGTGTCTCTCTGAGTCTCACCATCCATAGCCATGGACCTTCGTAGATCAGCAACCACATTCGAGAAGTTCTCTGGCAACAATTTCCCAGCATGGCAGACAAAAGTAAGACTCTTTCTCATGAGAGGTGGAGTCTGGAGTGTAACAATCAACGGCACAAAAGAGAAGCCTGAAGATTCAGCAACAATGCCTACAGTAAGAGCTTAGACAAAGAAGAATGACCAAGCACTAGCACACATCGGTCTAGGGCTTGCCGACGACGTCATTTATCATGTCCACTTTGACAAGATTGCCAAACAGAGATGGGACAATCTCGAAAATTTGTTCGGGAACAAGATTAACAATTCAAAGGTGTTTCCTGAAGGTTCAGCCACAACACCTACATGAAGAGCTTGGACAGAGAAGAATGACTGAGCACTAGTACACATCGGTCTAGGGCTTGCCGATGACGTCATTTATCATGTCCGCTTTGACAAGACTGCCAAACAGATATGGGACAATCTTGAAAATCTGTTCGGGAACAAGATTAACAATTCAAAGGCGTTTGTAAAGCAGAAGTATTATGGTTTAAAAATGAAAGAATATCACTCATTGCAAGAACACCTCAGCACCATAGGGTCCCTCCTCCAACAACTAACTACGTTAAGGGCCAATGTTGATGAGCATGACAAGAAAGCAATACTCTTTTCCAGCTTGGAAGAGATGGAAAGTACAAAGAGGTGATAACTTCACTTTGGGTATCTAGAGAGATGCCATATGATGACATGGTGGCTATCCTCATTGATGAGGATCGTCGACTTCGAGGCACACTTTTATCAGTCTTGACATAGAGAGAGTCTTCTTTTCCAAAATGAAAGGTGAACCCAACGGAAAAGTAGTCAAGTGCACATTCTGCAAGAAGCTGGTACACACCGAAGAAAGATGCTACAAGCGGATGGAGCAAAATCACGCGAACCTAATGGCAGAAGAAGAAGATCATGAAGATGCACCAGAGCAGTTGGAAACTTCTACGACAATACCAAAAAAAGCCTACACTGCAATGGCTAATCTCTCTCTCTCTCTCTCTCTCTCTCTCTCAGATAGATCTTGATTGGGCTTTTTAGACAAATAATTTCCATGTGTGTTGAGTCAATAATGGGTTCTTTGCTAGGGTAGTTCCCCGAAATTTGATTGTATCTCGTGTGTGTGTTTGTTTGTTACCGCCTTATGTTATAAAGGGCTCCACTATTCCAGTCTATCCTTGTTTAGATCCAGGGGGGTTGATCTTTGAGTAGACGGATGTAAGTTAAAGTCGTGTGTGGTCAACCTTCATTTGCAGGCTTGACTATGATCTGTTGTATCATGTCAGGTATGGCCATTGTAATCTTTTACATCACGTGGTGCTAGTGAGACCAAATCACCGTGCCTATTGAAGGTCTATCTCGGGACATCTTCACCTTCGCTCCACCAAAGGGAGGTTTGTTGGGTTTCAGACTCGTATGTGTGTGGGTCCATCTCCCGTGTGAACACTCACTTATTTAAGTGAGTTATTACATGTGAACCACACCTCTTGTGGCCACCTTAGTGTTTGTATGTGTAAGCAGTGATGTCATCAATGAGCAATGTGTCATTTCCTCATAGTTTGTGTGTTGAAAAAGATAAGGAATTTTGCCTATAAAAGCATTGTATCTTGTAAAGCTTAATATCACATCAATACAGCATTACATTGTACTTGCAATCATTGATTAATTAACATTAATTGATATTGCTCTCTCTCATCAGCTTCAGATCGAGGACATGCTCCACTGCCATCGAGCTACATTTCCATGTGACGTAGCGAGGGAGACCTCTCGGCCATACTCATTAGCTCCATGCTTGAGTGGTATAACATCTATTGCATGGACAGTTTTGTATCATCCCTGTAAGATAGCTATGTTTTGTTTCTATTTTATTTTCCATTCCATGATGAGATATGCCACGGACATTATTGTATCACTTTGGCCTCATAGGCCCATTGGGTCTTAGTAGATGGTGTTGGAATATATGATCTCCAAAGGGTCTACATACACCTTTTCATGCTTGTACCAGTCATTTTATGAGACCTTGCATTGGCATATTTAGCAGATATTATTTAGGCATTTTTTAAAACAATTTTTAAGGCATTTTATGCTACTAGACAGCTGTGACCAGTTCTCTGGAGGGATATATAAGGGTGCTCACCTTCCCCTCACTTTTCATCTCATTCTTGCATATCTGCTGGAGGTTATTGGCTGTAGCAACAAGTCTCTTATGCTTGTAAGCACCTATGGGCTTCCCTCGTGCTCATTTTCAGCAATAATCAACTGTTTCTAGCCTTCTACGGTTTGTGCTTTGGGATTACAACATGTGATGCTCTTTCTTTCATGGTATCTGAGCCAAACGCTTATCTATAGGTAAGAAATTGCTGTGTTTTTCTGATTGGAGCAGAGGCTTCATCATTGTGCTGCGTTTTCTGCATCTGTACTGCTGAACTGTTGCGTTTTTGTTGTTGGAGATTGAAGCTCTCTTCTAGGTGCTGAGGATAGGGTTCTTGAGAGATTTTCTTTCTCTATTTCTCTTTTCCCACGCTCCCTCCCTTTCGTCTTTCCTCCTCTTGCTGTGCACGGCTTGAGAGGAGGCTATTTGCTGTTTTTTTTACAGCCCTCTTGCTTCAAAGGAGGTTTATTGTCAGAGGATAGGGCTCTTGGAGATTTCTTTGCTGCTGTTTCTTTTCCATACTCTTACGCACTGCCGCAGTGGTGCTTAGCAGGTTGTCAGCGGACTGCTTGAGTCAGAGGAGTATTATTTCTCAGCAGACATGGCTTCCAAAGATTTCTCTATAGTTGTTCCTTCTCCAAATTCTACCCCAAGGCCTTCTAGGCTTGAATCCTATCTTCTCTTCTCTACCGAGGCACTTTGGATTCATCAAGTTTTGGAGCATTTGTGTTGTGCCGACACTTCCCCAGTTACCATCTTCTTGGATTCTCAGAGTGCTATTGCTCTAGCTGAGAATCCTGTGATACGGGGACAATCCAAGCATATTGAAGTGCATTATCATTTTGGGCCTACAACCTTCTCGGAGGACAACACGTTTTGTATTGCATAGTAGTCATGCAGAGATATGCAGGACATATATTAGTGTAGATTTGGGAACATATTGTAAATATTCATATTTGGGCAATATACAGTAGTTTAGGTCTTTTGGGTCTTCTCTATTGAATGTTGGCATAGTTGATTAGCATTAAGTTCAGTTTTGCTTATGGCTAATCATCATGCTTTTGCAGGCATGTTACAGGATCTCCTTTCATCATTGTATATAATCATGTTTTGGGAATATACAGTAGTTTAGGTCTATCACGTTGTCTTCTATGTAATTTTCTGGAACATGTAATTAGCATTAATCTTCAGTTAATCAGACTGTAGTTAGTGTTACAAATCTTCCTTTGATGTGTGTGAAAGAGAAGGAGAGCAGCTGCCAAAAGCAAGCCATTCCTTCAGGGGTCAAAAAATCAAAGCACATGCGATATTTATTGATTTTTAGTTTGTTCGTGCCCATTAAACTAAAAGCCAAGTGTTTCTTGTGATCAATAAAAGTGAACTTTGCCCTGCAAAATGTATAAACATAACCATTTTAATATCCTTTTCCCCTGCAAAGGGACTGTGCTCATAAAGGCTGTTTTTTAAATCTGCAGCGATCTGGGCAATTCTAATCTCTCAGGGCGGCTTGTTCCTGAGCTTGGAAACCTTCAACACCTGCAATACCTGTATGATGTACATTTTTGCTTCTTGGATTGATCAGCTATCTGGCTTTTAAGAGCATGTTTTGATGGGGCTCCCAATTTTTTAACCAGGGAGCTGTATAAGAATAGGATTGGTGGGAAACTTCCTGAAGAGCTCGGGAATCTTAAGAATCTGGTGAGCTTGGATCTCTACAATAACAGCCTAACAGGAGAGATACCTAGCTCCTTGGGCAACTTGAAGTCTCTGGTTTTCTTGTAAGTAGCCCTAAATTTTAAAGTGTATGCTGCTTTTTTCCTCCTTTTTCATGGAACTTTTAGACAATGAGTAGTTGTATGTCTATATTTTGTGATAATTTATTCTTTTACCTACCATTAACATGCTCGTCTGTATCTTCTTTTTGGGAAATATTTTGAGTGCCAAAATTAAGGGCTTTACATACATAACCCCTCTTGTGATCTCACCTCCCAATCCTCCATGGGCAGAGGATCTTGCTTGTCCAACTCCACGTAACCAATGGGTGGGGGAGACGCGACTCTTTATGTAATTGATGTGTTTGCTGTGTGTAGGCGCCTAAACAGCAACAGGTTGACGGGGCGGATCCCTCGGTCCCTAGTTGGCATAGCCAATCTCAAAGTTGTGTAGGTTCCCTAACTTTGTGGCTAGTTTAAAAAAGGGGTTGGTTTACTTATACCCCGTGGCATGTTTTTTGAAGCCAGTGCAGGCTTTCTCAAAACTGTTTGCAGGCATGACATGTTTTATTTTCTTTTATTTAGTGACTTATCAACTAATGACCTCTGTGGAACAATACCGACATCAGGAGCATTTGAGCATGTTTCCTTGAAGAGGTAATTAGATTTTTAGTACTTCTATGCATTTTGTTTTTTTTGAGGCCGAAGATTAGTTCTGAGATTAAGGTGGTTGACTTGTTTGCTAAATTTGATGAGCTAATTCACACAAGTGTAAGGCGTGAGTCTAAGGGTGGCTTTACAGACTTCTGCCCTGCTCACTCTCTTGGCTAAAAAAGCTGCCACATCCTGTGGTTCCTGGTAGAGTGGGCATGGACAAATTCATGGTGTTGGAAAATGGATAACGTATGTTCTGTTTTGTGCATGGAGAGCTTGGTTGACTGGAGCTTTGTGCTTTTTGACAGCTTTGATAACAACCCTCGGCTAAATGGTCCAGAATTGCTGGGATCAGTTGCCTACGACTCAGGATGCAAGTGAGACATACAAGAATGGCTGCAATGGGGCACTGTGTATCGTATCGTGCTCTGATGGGAGTATATCATTAATGGAGCCGATAGGATGGGCCAAGTGATTATTTAGAGGGCTTTATCTCAACTTCACGTCTATACACGGCTATACATGAGATCTAGAAAAACTCATTTCTGTCCTACAAATCATGTTCTGCACGAAAAAACCATATTTTGGATCCCTTATCTCTGCCACTGCTTTTTTCTATTGGCCAAGCATAAGATATGAAAATCTATGGAAGTCTCTATTTTGTATATAACATGTGTGAGCTCACACGTGCACATGATCACGGATATGAAAATAAGAATATTTAAACAAATGTAAATTAAGCTTTTCAATGGGAGAGAGAGAGAGAGAGAGTGCCTGATGAATTGCTGTCCTCTCGCTCTCGCTCTCGCTTGTGTTGGTGTTGTGGTTTGCACATTTGGCTCATAAGTTAGCTGACTCCTAAGCTCAAATAAAGTGCAAAGTACAACCTTGAAGGTGAGTCACTCTTATCTCAGTCAATCAGTTAAACTTATCACTTCGCTCAATGAAACTGCTAAGCTCAATCTGGTAATTGATCACATCTTTTTGGAGTACTAGCACGACCACCCAAATTGAAGGTAACACCTTAGCTCAATGTACAAGCTGAGTTGATTACCTCATCTCTCTTGCCTTCTTAGCTCAAACTCCTTGTGGCTCTTAAAACCTAAGCTCCCCGTGGTAGTTTATCTTAACCTTAGAGCCAATGCCTCCAAGAATTTATGGTGTGTAGCTCTCTTTTATGCGTAATCTATATATATCTTGTGTGGCTTTGGCACAAAAAATTAGTTATAGATTTCAATCATTGACTTATTGTAAAACAAAGGATAGTGGAAATGTTAGTGCTATTCATCCACTAATTAATTAAAAATTCAAAATCAATAGTTGAATCAAATCTTAGCATATGCCCATGTCTCTTCTTTGTAAAAAGCTTTAGCAAGATGCATCAAGTATAAGGAATCTCTAAGTTGGTGTAGCTAATAGCTTGAGCTTGAAACTTAATTTTTATTGAATGTTGTACTAAATTTGAAGCCATAGCATTGTTTGGGATAAATGTGTGCGTCTTATATATAATCCATATGCCATACAATGCCACAACCCATGCATGTGGATGGTCGTCATATTTCTTTATCTAGAGCCTATCTTAAATACCTTTCGAGGTGTGCAATAGTTTTTTTCAAAAACAAAAGTTATGTGATGAAATCTTCTTTGGTTTTTACAAGACGTATTTTAAACTTACCATATTATAATGTTTTTTGAGCAAGTTATGGCCATTTTAAATTTTGGGCATGGGAGGTTAGACAAACTTTAATCGCCCAAACTTAAAATGGCCATAACTTGCTTAAAACACATGGAGTATGGTCACATTTATACGTAAATCAAGCAAAATAGGCCCAATGAGTCTATCTTGCATGTCAAAATTATAAATTTATGTAGGTTCAATTTTTTTATTTTAAATAAAGGATTCTACTAGGATTATGGGCTCATTAGTCTCACATGTCAAAAGAAAGACAAATAGTGCAGTGTCTTCGTTTTGGAATTCAAGTAAGATTCCAAAATGGACTTAACTTTCTCAAAATCGATCTAAATATAGTTATAGTTAGTCCATCTAGTATATCAAACTTTTCATAAATTTATGTAGGTTCAATTTTGTTATTTTAAATAAAAGATTCTACTAGTATTATAGGCTCATCAGCCTCACATGTCAAAAGAAAGATAAATAGTGTAGTGTCTTCGTTTTGGAGTTCAAATAATATTCCAAAATGGACCAAGCTTTTTCAAAATCAATCTAAATATATTTAGTCCATCTAGTATATCAAACTTATAAAATTTCAGATCTATTTTTGTTTTCTAGTTATGAGGTTAGAAAAAAGTGCATCATACGGAAGGCAATTTTAAAATGTCCTTGTGTAAGTTTCTATATCATTTATTTTTTTGTAATCTTAGCATAATATTACCATGTATGTATGATGTGTATAAGCATTAAAGCTTTAAAATTTGTGAGCTTCTAAATATCGCTCTTGCTATTAAAAAAAAGGACAAGTAGAAAAGCTCACAGCAACAAAAGCTCACTAGAAAATCACACATGGTAAAGGATGGGTATAAATCTCTGAGTTGCCACACTCATATGTGGATGTGTTTGGATTTGATTTCTTAAAGGTTAAAGGAGTGACACCCAATAAATAATCTAACCCTAATTTGCTCAAATTGGGAGAAATAAAAACTTTAAAGAACGCAAAGTGAATGTCAAGGAAGTGCTTTGAAGAAAGCAACCATAAAAAGAAAGTAGTGGTGTTAGATTTAAGAATTGGAGAGACTATGCTAAGAAGGGAAATGGAAACAATCCATAATAATGGAGTAAATGTTTTAATAGAATGGAGTAAATGTTTCACTGAGATACTAAATGGAGTAAATATTTTCATAATATGAATAGTCATATAATATAGCATGTAGTAATAATAGCCTATTGAGCATGGGAAACCCCTCAAGACCTTGCAACATAAAGCTTCAAGGGTGATTACTATTAAAGTGCCACCATGTGCCATCTCCATCATGTAAATTCATGGCATGTACTAGGGACCTCCCTACACATCTTGCCACCCAGTAGAGAATCATCATGGACTGACTCCGCTCGAAAAGGGAAGAGGGCAATCAATTGAAATGTTGAGGAGAAAGTTGAATAAATGTCAAAGAAAGTTGAGTTGGTGCATTGAAGAATGAAGTTCATAGAAGAAAGTAGAGAGTTGGAGAGTATGCGATGAAGATGGAAATTTTTGTTAGGTGATCTTTATCAATGATGTCATCAAGCTAGTAGCCAAGAGTAAAGATTCATCTCGAAAGTAAAGATTAATGGAAAACACATGCATGTAAGCATGCACCAGTAGGCCCTAACGCAATAACTTTTCACATGCATGGAGGATCAAAAAAAAAAGAAAAGGGAGTCATAGGAACCCACACAAAAAAAGGTAAAAGCAACAAGAACCTCCTGCATAATGTAATGTTACACTACACATTCACATGTAATCACCCTAACTTAAATTCTCACACTCACTCATTAGGGTCTGCACATATCATTCACATGCATCAACTAAGTCCTAAGGGCACACCGTTTCTAGAGTTTGCACACAAGGCTACACATACTTATCTTCTTGAAAATGGCAACATCAAAATTTGCATAAAGGTGTCTACCCATTATGTGTCAAGAGTTAACCAATGTATGTGTGTTGATTTTTCCATGTACATTTATTACTGAGACAAAAAGCCACCTTGAAGTCAATCCATGTGTACCATGAAGTCAATCGAGGTGCCTACTGAGGTCTAGCCACAAATATTCCTTGACCTCTTCCCATGCATGTTTGCTTAAGTACATCCACATGTGTTTGTTTAGTCCATCCATGCATGTATGTACACAATCTCAACCCATGTCCATTCTTTGACTTAACACACACATGTTTGCTTTCTATATATAAGAAATGCCATATATATAAGAAATACCCTATATATAAGCAATGCCCCCTATAAGAAATGATTATGTGCGCCTATATAAGTAATGCCCCACCCACACCCCCCCCCGCCCCCCCTCTTTTAATTTTTCTCCTTCACAATTGCCAAACTCTTGTAGATTTTTTTCTCATGAGCTCTCCTACTGTTATTTGCTACCCTCATGAGCTCTCCTACCCTCATCTCTTGCTCCACTACACTCATGAGAACTCTTGTCCCCTCATGAGCTCTCCTACCTTCATCTCTTCCTCCACTACACTCAAGCAAACTCTTTCTCCCTCTCTCACTAAGGTACCAGCATCACGTGTTCGTTTGAGGTAGATACCATAATTTTTACTCCCAAAATAAGAAGAGGAAGGTAGTGAAACTCTAACTGCTATGGAAGAATACATCATAATATAAACAAGTTTCTCTTTACGGGATCCAATATTCTCAAGAAAGTACAGGGCTATATGATGCATCTCAAGAGGGTAAAAGGCTATGTGATGCATTCTAAGATGAAGAAAACATCAAAAGGTACATTAAAGGTGGAGCACAAGATCACTACCATACTAAGACATGCTATAAGTTATAAGCTTGGCCACACATGGATCATGTCAAACTAGGAGGATTGGCCACAATTCAAAATCGAGGCTTTGATCTATCTAGGTGCCTATAGTACATCTCTCGCTATAATGCCTCCACGTACAAGTACAAGTCTTGTCTCCCCCCAAAGGTCTCAAAAACCAACTGGGCTCATTATTTCCATAAGGAGTAACAAAAATTTGTAGAAACCCTTGGAATAAGCTTGCTGTAGGAGTCATCCTCATTGACATTAAGCAGGTTGGGAGTAGCTTCCCCCTCTAGTGAGAGTTCAAGCATCAAGTTCAGTTTGAGTATGCCTATTATGGGGCTAGGATCCCAAGAATCTCCTTTCACCTCCCCTCTAAAAAATAAGGCCCATATTGAGGATATTGAAGATTTATACTAACTCAATGATGACCTTCACTCTACCTTCCTCGTAATGGTCTCCACCTCCCCTCCCTCTCCACTTTCAAAATCCCATGGCTCTACCACCACACTCATCCTAGGAAACCCACTATGATAGCTCTACAAGAAGCCACTAGATTATTAGCACCAAGAACATCGTTTGCATTGTATTGTCTTTGGTCTGTGGGATCTTTTCCTCCTATAAAGGGGCCGATCATCTAATTACACTTTCATCATCCCCTTTGATTTAAGGTGGCTTGTTCAATCAAAAAATCCATAAGCACCTCCTGTTGTTGCTACCCTTAGTCTCCTGTCAATGCCACCGATCGAAGTAAATTCCTTACCCAAACCACTCATAAGCTCTCGTTCCTCTTTAGTAGTTGTTGTAAATAGTTTTGAGAAGCCTAAAATGCAACCATGAGAGAACCTTGCGTTTGTTGGCAGTTGCAGAGGCCTGAACTTGATAGACTAGGCAGTGTTGCTCATGAGACTCAGGCATGGGATTTAAGGGCGGTTTTGTGATGGGATTGAGAGGCATGCTTCTCTTGGCACTGAATCAAAGCTGTGGGATTCAATCATGATTGTTAAATAAGTTGTGAATTGTTTGCATGATTCAGATACGTGAATTTCAAGTAGCTCTGAGGCACATTATGTTTGCAAACAACGAACACTTGTAGGTTTCCGTTGAAGCTTTTTACGAACTATGGTCAGGTTTTGATGGTAGAGTTAATGGTGGTTTGCTACGACTTCTGTGCATGTTTTAGTTGATAAGGGGTAGAATGTAATGCATATGTAGTTGGCATGGCATGATCTGCATTCAGAATAGTTGTATTACATCATGGAGAAGGAGACTAACTACTTATTGAGCAAGGAATACATCATGGAGAAGGAGACTCCTTAGAAACACACTCTGAGCAAGGAATACATCATGGAGAAGGAGACTCCTTAGAAACACACTCTGAGCAAGGGATACATCACATATTCCTAAGTGATGTAAAGGTGTAACTACATGTCCACAATTTTATGTAGGGATTCGGGTATAAAAACCTAAACTCCTTATAAGATAGTCATAGTTTTTGGTGATCGACTTAAAAAATAACCTCTAGATTTTGCCAAATTTTAGGTTTTCGAAGCCATTTTTAGCCAGATATGCAAAAATTCACCAAACAAATTAGAGTCTTGTAATGTGGTGTTTCATAAGAACAATTTGATTGTTGCAAATAAGAAGTCTCGTTATAAGATCTACAATAGATTACCATTTACCCGAAGCATACAGGTAGCCGAACGCCATCACTTTGTAATCAAGTTTTTGCAAGCACTAATATTGTTTACTCTTCACTTATTTCTACAATTTAGTGCTTTGTATTGTGTTGATCTAGCTTCCGCTATTGTGCATTCTTATAGGTTTTATGGGGTGTGTTAGTCCTTTTCCTCTTCTCCTCCCCCTTTCTAGTTTAGTTTCTTGACGGTAATCATCTCTACCCAAGGTCGTGGGAAAAGTGAGATTTTCATGTACAGTGCATCTTCCCCAAGAGAATCCTTTCTTGTTCCTATAATAACACTGATTACATATATGAGAGGAAATTAGGATCAATCATTATTTTATTGATGTCCTCCTTTATATAGAGTTGTTCCATAGGTTCTTCTTCCTTTTTTAGGTTGGACCTTATTAGCCTGTGAAGGGTCTATTTTGCCTTGGAATCTTCCCTAGCTGGGTCTAAGGGTGGCATTCCTTATGCCAAGGATTGGTCAAGGATTGGTCTTGTTCCATGGCCTCCATTCTATCCCCTTCTTTATTGTCTAGCTCTAGGGATTGCATCCTTTCAAGATTCCTATGTTTTGCTAAAGCCCTTCTTGCATCCAGTTCTTATCTCTTTTGATTCAAGATCTGTATTTGCCTCTAGTCCTACTTGAATTTTATTTCTACCTCCATCTCCTCGCTCATTGGGAAAAAGGTATCTCCAATCCTTGCAATGTTGCTGTGTCCCTCTCAACCCTAGATGTGAAAGAGATTTGCTCATTATTCATATGTACTAAGAGCAAACAAGTATCTATCCTTTACTCTTTCTTTCTCTCTCGCTCACACATACAAGATCAAGAGCAAGGGAAAAACAAGAGCTCAATTAACACAAAGAGGGAATGTGTCTTTGTATTATGAGAAAATGTCTTCAATACATCTGGCCCTTATTCACATGAGCACTCAAAACTTAAAGAACTAACTAGTTAAGCTTAGTTATGACCAGCTTTTCTCATAAGAATTACAAATTTTATAGTGCTTTTTCACGACTTCTTGTGCAACTCCTGTGTGTGGTAGAGAGGGCTTTTCGTTAACCTCTAAATGGGATATTTACAATTTGTGTTAGAGATTTTCTATTAAATTGTATGAATGCACATGAAGATGTACATTTTGTGGTTCTATGAGGACACCATTGATTGGGGGATATCTCTACTTTGTGAATTTTATTGATGACTACTCCAAGGATTCCTGGGTGTGTTCGTTTTGTGAAAGCAAACTTAGAGGTTTTTAACATGCTTTAGACATTTCTTCTATGTGAAAATGTGTCTATGTATAAACTTGGAAATCTTCATAAAAATCAAGGAGGGGACTATATATCAAAGGAGTTTCGTGCATATATGGTTGAAAGAGGCATAAAACATCAATGCACAGTGCCTTACACACCTTAGCAAAATGGTGTGGTGGTTGAAAGAAAGAACAGATCTCTTGGAAATGGCACATTGCATGGTTAAAAGCCATGATTTACCTCATTTTTTGGTTGCATGTAGTTATGTGTGTCACTTATGTTTTAAATAAATGCCCCACACCAAGGCCTTACATATAATTATCCCTTATGAAGCTTGGAATTACCCCTTGCATATAATTACCCCTTATGAAGCTTGGAATGGTAGAAAGCCCTCTGTGGCTCATTTGCATGTTTCATTTACATGTTTTAGTTGTCTTGCTTTTATGCTATTGTGTGCATGCATGTTTGTGGGATATAGCCAAGAAAGCAAAGGGTATAGACTCTATCACAATCTAGCCACAAGGAAACTCAAACTAAAAACAACCTACATCATTCGTGACAACCTAAATGGGAAAAGGAACTACAAGCAAAAAGCCATGTGGGTACCTAGGGCCACCTTGATAGCATAAGCATACTACGAGAGTGTCACCAAAGTATGGATACAAAAAACAAAAACCAAAACTCAGAGAAGATGAAGGCCAAGAGCACAAGATTAAAAAAAGTCCACAGTAGCAAAAATAGGTTGCGTAGCAAAGCAAAGGTGATCTCAAAAAAGACATAAGAGCCTCCACTTGTGTGGACGAAGAAGATGCAAGTGCCATCTTGCTTGACTAACATAGATAAAAGAAACATAACAATGAAGCATGAAGAGCTCAAAGCAACAACGATCATCACTGGTACAAAGTGGAGGAAGCATCTGAACTAGATTCCATCAAGGTCAACTCCATCCAATGGATGGAGGAGGAATGAGGAGATGTAACACTTGAAGAAAGTGCTAGTAGAGCACCTTCACCAACAATATCCCTCAAGAACCAATGGAGGGAGTGGGTACTAGAGGCTTGAAGATGGAGGGTAAGTAAAAGATTCAACAAAGGAAGAAAGGACATGAAAGTCCTCTATAGCCTTAGAGGACAATTATAAACAAACAAGTTGGAATGTTCATGCATGACTTTCAAAGGAAGAAAGGACGTGAAAGTTCCCTACACCCTTAGAAGACAAGCATGTGAATAAACAAGTTGGAATGTTTATGGATGTCTTTCCCTTGTTGATAGTCATGGCATGAGTATCTCAAGTTTTTCATGCCTAAAAAAAATCCTCCAAAAGAATCATAAATCATGGTTAGAAAATCATAATGATTAAGGTAACCATAAAAGTAACTCAAAAGTATGGCAATCAGAAGATCATTTTGGTGTGAAAAACTAGTGGGCATCTTCATGCCGCAAAAACTCAAGGTTTTCATGCCCTAAAAAGCAGTTCCAAAAGCATCATCAATCATAATTGGGATTAGATAAACTACGTCACCTCAAAAAAAGGAAAATCAGGAGATCATTTGACGTAGAAAACCCATAGCAATATTCATGCCCAAAAAACTAAAATTTTTGACGCCCAAGAAACTCCATTAGATCTCTCAAATTAAGGCGACAAGTGACTTCTTCCCCAAGGTGTAATAATAACCAACATTTGCTCAAAACCCCTAAACAACAAGATTTCATGCCATGAATATCTAATCCACGCATGCTTATCTTTTAAAAAACATAAGAAAACATCACACCTAGTCTTGACACTTGTCGCCTCCTACATTTGTGTGTATCTATTATTTTTTATGACCCTTCTTTGCCATTTTTCTTCCATCACTCTTCTATTGCTTCATCTTCTTACATCTATCACAATCACCACCTATTTTCCCTTAGGCATCTGTGTACGTGCATTGGCTACATCCTTATTACCAGGTAGGGCTTTTCTTATCAATCATGATACCACCAATTGGAATGTCTATCTGTTGATGTCAAGAACTTGAATGCACATCAGTTGATATCTTTCTATGTAAGGGTGCTACCCTCATTATATGGTGTGAGAGTCTTTGAGATAATGCAAGTGTTATTGGGTGCCACATCTTGTGTTCATGATGATTCTCTCTCTCACTCCTTCTTCCGCATGTTGGTTATCTCTTTCCTCCACATGTTGGTTATCTCTTTTCTCTTTGTGAGTTCATCTTCATTATCTATGTTCCCATGTGATTATAGTTTCTTGGAAGCTTGATGGTTTAAGCCTCTCACCAAAATTTTAATTATCAATACCATCTTTCTTCACAGACCTCCCACTCTTATCCCCATGCCACACCAAATAAAAATTTGTGAGCTACATGATAGTGATAGAGCATTGCCTCCACAATAGATACATAATTACAAAGGCACATGTTGAGAATCTAAATAAGGATGATGATGTCAATGAAGATCTAGTCTCAGACTGCCATATGCTGGGACAAGTTACATTCTAGAGTGCACTAGTACCTCCATCAAAAGTAACTTAAGGTTTGTGAAGAAGAGATGGAGATGATCAACAACAAACTAGTGGTGGAAAGATCCAAAAAGAAGCAAGATCAAGCAAGCACTCAAAGAGCAACAACAACTAAGCTCAAAGAATTGGGAAGAGCTGATATGGATTTATTAGCTTTCAAGTATGCCTCTAATCAAACAAAACTATCAAAGAGATTGTAGATACAATATGAGGAATCTACACATATAAAGGCATGTGGGTTATCCAGCAAATGAAACAAGCCAAAGTAGAATATAAAAGGAAGCTACAACTAGAGTCTTATAAATTCAATGAAATTAAGGTCCAACTGCAACAAATAGAAGAAAATTTTGAAGAAAACAAGCAAAAGATGAGGAGCAAACGATCCCATTTTATAAAAGCCCAAAGAAATTCACAAGTAGTGCATAGCACACTTGGAAGGTGAGCATGAGAAACTCAACAAAGCTCATGCACAAGTAGAAAAGGGTAAGGAGAAGATGGATTAACGATAATCAATCACCAACAGATGTTAACCCATCTAACAAACTCTAAATGAAGTAAAAGTAGAAGATGAAGCCAAAGAAGGACTTCTTTGGAAATCACAACTACAACTCGAGGAGGTAACAGGACAAGCCTCCAACCAAAACTATGCCACTTTACTTCAAGAGCAAGAGAAACACACGAAGTAGCCATAACGGTACTTCTTATTGGAAAGGATGCAAGAATTATAGAGTTAGAGCAACAATTGTCATAAAGCAAGAGCCACAAGCTGCTGAGCCTTATGAGAAAGTGAAACAACTCGTGGAGCATGCCTCACATGTGATTCCAAGGGCCCCTCCTCATACCTTCACCTTGTTCTTTTTATCCCTAACAGGCTCTTTCTTATAGTATGATATGGATATTATTGAAGATCTAACAAAAGGGGGGATATAGGACTAATATAACAAAATTTAGATAGGAATGCATACCCCACTATAATCATGGCTATATTTTTATCTTACTGACTTTACATCTTGGTGTAGAGTGCTCATGAACTACATGATACTAGATGATGATAGGATGTAAATGTCTCGGAAATGTTAGAACTCTTTATGCCACAAAACCTCCCCTCCACACTAGCCAACTTTGAAACAATCACTAATATTTTTGTTTAGTTTCAGACACACTATAAGGTAAGACTAGAAAAGATTATTTATACGTAAAAGGTTTACTTGATGCATATGACACTCATAAGTACCTCATTTTACATGAAAGTACCATGTGCCACCCATATGGTATTCTTAAGCTTTATCAAAAAACATATAAACATATAGAGAAAATCCTTGTATCTATAGTGTATGATTTTAGTATTGAGCATATCGAATATCTATCACTAATAACCCCTAAAGAGATTATTGATATTGAAATATTCCTTAGTATACCCACTTCAGGGGAGGATAGAGAGGGTAATAAGCACTATAATTATACTTATCCACTTAATCTCCCTTTCATAACTAGGACAATGAGGTAGCATAATCTACTAACATAGCGTCTTCTTCTTTTCACTTTGAATTTCCCACTGACATTCTTGCCCTCGAAGAATTATTGACAGTAAGGTTGCCAGCTCATCCACCATGGAGGTAGCACCACCCCCACCTACTCCATTGCCAATGGTTACTCACTCTAACAAAGACAACTTGGAAGATCTTCCTATATATTATAAAGATATGATAAGAGTCGGTAATCCACTTCCATGGCTCAAATTGTTCTTCAAAGTCTTGATGCAGATAATGCCATTTAATCCTACCACAAGGATCTTTACTGATACCTATAATGTGACACCCCAAGAGGTCCCAATGCAAGAATGGGAAGAACTCATGCCTATGGTAGATGAGGACACATTATGGGAAAGTGTAGCAGCAACTAGCAAATCCACAATTACATGACCTGCTAGAAATCTGCATGGTAACTTTTATGATAGCTTATAGCTACTACTGTGATGGAAGAAGGAACACCAAATCCTTACATGGGGGGAGGGGGGGATACGCAAAAATAGAAGTAGATGATGACAAAATCAGAACAAAAGATTTTTGAATCCAGCCAAAATGGAGAGAATGGAGTTTTTGACCATTCAAGGATAAGACCAAATATATACATGGGTGTGGACCCACTCTACGTGCCAATGAAAAGAATATACACTTTAGAAAAATTTACAGCAAAAAAAAAGTTGTGTGTGTGTGTGTGTGTGAGAGAGAGAGAGAGAGAGAGAGAGAGAGAGAGAGAGAGAGAGAGAGTTGAGAGGAGATACTTGTTTGCTCTTAGTACATATGCCTCTTTATGCTTTGTGTGAGAGAGTGTAGAGAGTTTTAGAGAGGTGTGTGCCTACAAAGAGGTGTAGCAAACCTCTTGGTGACAACAAGAGGGAGGCTTGAGAGATTGGAGCTAGCTACTAGTACTCTGGTGGTAAAGCCTGGAGGTCATGGAGATCCTGAGCTTGGAAGCAAGGTAAGTATCCCCACTATGGATGTTACCTATTTCCATTATTGATTGAAAGAGAGAGAGAGTTCTTGAAGGGGTAGAAACACACCAACAACATCCCTACCGTATAAATGGCTACATAGACTAAAGTAGAAACTTAGAATTTTTTAACATATGTACATTGATTAAAACAATCAAGATACAAGCCCACTTGGCATGTGCTCCAAAAACACTTTTGTTTGAATATACATTTATAACGACTTTCACAACAATTTGAGAGGTGCTTATATAGGAGATGAATACATTTTCTCATACTAGGTACTCAGATGAGAGAGAGAGAGAGAGAGAGAGAGAGGGAGAGAGAGAGAGAGAACACCCAATCAAGAAGGTGTGTGATACTAGGTTGCTCTAAAAGTCACATTCAAATATAAATTTTGCAAGTTCTAACGATGACACACATGAAAAAGATTTAAATAGTCACGCTTCTTACTTGAAAAAGCCCATAATGTGAGTGTCGTTTCAATACTCGAGCCAAGGGACTAAAGGATAGCAATTGCACTCAAGATTGATTTTTTGCTGACCATTTTTACCCATTTAAAACGTTTTTACAAGCAAGTTTTTTCAAATGCACTAAAAAAACACACTAAGACCATTGTTATATATATTACTTGTGTTTACCCATTTATTTTTTTTGAAAAGCAAGCTTTTCAAGAAAACACACTAAGACCATTGTTTTATATATATTTTCAAAAAAATCTGATTTTTAGAGCAACCCCATGAATTCCGACCCATTAGTTTTTGGGCACTTTAGATCACATGTAAATGGGCTTGAAGGGTCGTCAAAAGGCTACTCTGTGAATCTGGCGACTTCCGGCAGCGGCTTTGGACATAATGTGGCGACGTCGTGGCGGAAGGCCTTGATCTGAAAAACGTCGTCAGCGCTTGCGCTTGACGGTGGAAATCCGTGGTCTGGTACTCGGCCTGTCGCCCACCAGAAACCTCGGCAGGTTTAGGAGGGAGTTGACGCGAGCGACGCCCTCCAGCGCCGACCATTCGACGTCGTCGGCGATGGAGAGGCACTCCGCCAAGCTCCGGCAGGAGGTAGACTTTCCGACAACAGCAGCTGTACCTTTGCCATCCTCTTCCTCCCCGACCTCCCAAAGGACGGTGATCTCCGACGGAGCTTCTTCGACGGAACGCGCTTGAACAGCAGCCGAATCGGAGAGTTGCTCAGCACTGCAATGGGCTGCCGAGCTGCGGGAATGAAAAGCGTTGGAACATTGGAAGTCGGCAGTCAAAGAAGAGATGTGCAACTGGGTGCTGTCGTCAGTCACAGCGGAAAGGAGAGTGTCACAACGCTGGAATACGGCAGGCATGAGAGCCTCTGCTCCCTCAGCCCCCTGCTCTACCTCCCCTGCCGGGACAGTTGAAATCATCGCAGCTTGCCGCCGCTGCTGCTTGTTGAGGTAGAAGCAAACTACGGCACAATCATCCACCTTCGAAGTCGGATACTTGAGCTTCCAAGCTCGCACTGCCGTCTCCACGAGAGACCTCGCCGCCGTAGTCCGGGTGGGCGCCTCCCATATTGTCTCCACAACCTCCTCGTTGCTCAGCACATCCCAAACCTGCGAAGGAGAGAAGTCAGAAAAGGTCCGTCGGTAAGAAGCTCCGTGCGAAAAGTCCAACACGAAAAGCTTTCGATTTGGGAGGGATTACTCCGTCACTGGCGAGCACAATGAATTGATCTTTTTCCGTTAATCGGGTGTAGGTCACCTCCGGCACTGCTATGAGGCCGAAATCTTTGAGGCAGAAATCGCCGAAGGCCCTGGCCATGGCGAGCCCGGGTGAATTGTCGTGCGGCAGCCACATCCTCGCTACTGCCGGCTCGTCTTCCAGCGCGAAAACCCGCCCCTTGCATCGCTTTATCCTCTCTGACTCCACTGCAATTCATCAATATCAGAGAAACAGCCATGGCCACCAATGCAAGAAACAGCCATGGCCACCAATGCAAGAAGCATATGTATGCTAAGGTATCAGAACACTTACATGGTAGATTGGGTTTCAGATCAACAGTTAGTTGAATGGCTTCCACCTTGGTGTTGTCGTCCGTTAGAGTTCCCAGAACAGCTCGCGAGTCGCCCACATTTGCAATCACCATATCTTGCCCCTGAAGAGAAATTCATATTTAGCTCAAGATTTACATGGTCTTTTATCTCAAGATTTACATGGTCTTTATGATATTATGTATTGTGTCTCCTGGGAAATGATGAAAATCTAAAATAGTAGGTTAAGAGAAAAGAGTTGAGCTTGTTGTAAAAAAATGTAATAATACTGTTAAAATTTCTAAAAATATGCCTTTAAAAAAAACAATCAACTTATTGGTTTCATTAAAAGTGTGTATATGTTTCCTAAAAATCAGTTTCCAAACATTGTTCATAAGTCATTTTTGGACCTCCTTCATGATCATGATATATATAAGTAGGTGACCCGTGCGTTGTTGCCGCCAGGCCCAGGCCAAGTAACGTGAACCCAAGAGTGAAAAATTAAAGAATAAATCCTCCTTTATCCCAAGCCTCTTTCCTCCCTCTCATCCGGCCACCTGGAGAGGGAGTAGGTTGCATTTAATAAAGAGCAGAAAGATACATAGATATTTTGTCTCATAAGTCATTTTCGACCTTTATGATTTTCTTTTTCTACACAAAGTAAACTTAAATGGATTTTGTGATCCTATAATTTGAACCTACAACCAAAGTTACTTTTTGAACAGCATCATGCCCGTTTTTTACAACCAAAGTTACTTTTTGATCAGCATCATGCCCGTTTTTTAGTATTTTGACTATAAAATACAATCACTTAGTGGGTGCTACCGTCAAAAAATAAAGTAAATTGTAAAGGAACTTACATGGATTTTGTGATCTTATAATTTGATATATTGCATGACATGGTCATTATGATCTGTATTGTATCTTAGAGCTCAAATTTGAAGGCCTACTCTAACCTTCTATTTGAAGGCCATAAACTAACTTAACCTTTAAAAAATAACTCCCTATGTATGTATATTAAGGGCTTTGAAGCCCTCATTAAGGCTTCAAATTTGAGCACTGTAGGGGAGATGTTGATATGATTTAATTTGAGCACTGTAGGGGAGATGATATGTGATTTAATTTGAGCGCTGTAGGGGAGATGTTAATATGATTTTCTTTCTTTCTGTTCCTTGAACAGACTAAAGCTTAAATATAATCTTAGAATCTGTACCTGCAACAACATCGTCACCGCCGTTGTCCCGCTGCAAAAACAATCAATGGTGGGATGCGTTTTGAGCTCCTTGTCCATTGCATGATAGGCCTTCAGCAAGCATTCTTTCTGAGCCGTGAACCATTTCTGCTGCTGGCTGTCTGTCGATAACTCTGCAGGCCGAGCCTCTGCCTCTGCCTCTGCCTCTGCCTCTGCCTTTAACACTAATTGTGCTACCTTCTTCTCTTCTTCGCCTGACGCTGAAGCCAGCTTCATCTCCTTGCGTAGTTGCGACTTGCAGAGTGCAGAGAGCTTGGACGGTAAAGAGTCCCTCACCTTCTTCGCAACAAGGTGGCCCAAAGGACCATGGCCGTCGAATACACCACAGAAAGTTGTGTCCGTCCGAGATGCGAAGTTCTGCACAGGCATGCAAGCCATTGGAATAGCAGCTACACAGAAGCAATCCCTCCTCAAACCCTGGCTACAGACACAATCCCTCATGAAACAAGGAAAAACCCCTCTCACTACACAGGAAACATGCCTTACAATTCCTCAGCGCCAGTTTAGAGTCCATTAGATGCAGAGGATCAGAAGGGCTTCGGGCGCCAGACTTACCTCCCAGACGATCATGGCGTCTTGATTAATTCCCTTTCTGCCCTGCTGAGTGAAGATGCAGGCATTACGGCTGGCTCCGTTGCCGCACATCCGGCCGGGCATTCGGTAGAGCAGCTCATTGCTCTTGGCCTCAGCAGCCAATACTTCCATAACATGCCGTTTCCTCCGTTTCTGCTGGACATGAGACGAACGGCCGCAACCGATCTCTTCACTGTCGTCGACAGAGAGGCAAGTACCCATTTACGGCTCTTTGACGGACGTCTCGGGAAGAAGCCTCCCGCGGGCAGCCCAATAGTGCAGAGAAAAGTCAGGAACCGATTCATGTGCAGTAAATCATTCTATGGGCCGGACTTGCTAGGTAAACCTGCGACCGACTGGCTGCTTGCCGCCTTCAGTTTGATAGAAGGGAATAAGTCTAGACGTCGAAAACAGGCAAACTCCGTCGATGTCTTTCGTAATGCTCGCAAATTGCCTGCTAATTTCGGTACTGTGAAGTAACAGCACTACTAATACCGTAAACGCACTAGTCCTTCCAAAATGTGTTGTTTAGTGGGCTAACAGGGTCATAATGTCCTCGCCTGTAAGGCGGCCTCCCATTGCACCTGTGCACTGCATGTTCTCAGCGTCAGGGGCTGGGCGATCCGGAGAAATACAGAGAGAGAGAGAGTGAGAGAGAGAGAGAGAGAGAGAGAGAGAGAAGAGAGTGTGTGTTTTACTGTAGAGAGCGTTTCTGTTCCGCCGGCCTAGGTGAGAGAGCATCTATACAAAGGAGCCAGGAGAGGGAGGTGTGTGTGTGTGTGAGAGAGAGAGAGAGAGAGAGAGAGGAGTGCGCGCAATGGATGGAACAGCCAAATAGTAGAGCGGAGATGTTAAAGAGTAGATTTAGAAGAGGGAAAGGGGTGTGGGTGTGTACGCGCGCGAGAGGGAGAGAGAGAGAGAGCGTGCGTGCGTGTGCGACTGACTGAGAGAGAGAGAGAGAGATGGATGTGGGTCCGATGGATAGAACAGTAGAGGAGACAAGAAGGAACAGAACAGACTAAACTCAAAGCCCATAAAGCCCATCCTCGAAGAAAGGGAGACGAGAGAGAGGTATATATCTAGGTAGAAAGAGATCGCCCATCTCTTGCCTTTCTTCGAATTTCTGGCGTGACGCCGTCCGCCCAGCTTGATTGCGGTCTCCTGCGTGCAGCTGCCATAACCAACAAACAAACCACATAGGAAATTATGCAGTCAATGATCCTATCA
>NC_141083.1:35068046-35098046 GCF_041138505.1 Cibotium barometz
GAAGAGAAGAGAATTTGGCTTTGGTTGTTGCAACTCTCCAAAAGAAGGAAATGGCGACCTCTGATGTAACACACAAAACATAGGATGGCATAGAAAATCAATAAATAGGCTACAAAGTAGCGTCATCCCTTGTAGAGGATTGTATTTTCTCACCTAAAAATTTATAAGGGTCCTCTGCTCGAGCATGCAGAGTTTCAAATGAATGTATGGTGTGCGTTGAGTTGTTCACATGGTGATGCAGTTTATGGGTTGGTTCCTTGTTCTGAGCACATGGGTGTCCGAAAACTGAGAACCACATAAAGGAATGTGAAAAAGGGATTGCTAAAGAGAATGTGGGGGAGAGGGAGAGCTTCAAACCCTAGCAAGCAAACACATACATACAAGAGAGAGCAAGACACAAGAGAGAGATTGATGTATGAATTTTCTTCTATCTTCTCCTTCTCTACTCAACCAACAATAACATAAAAATAAGAGTACACACTATATGGGTTAGTACTTAACTACTACAACATACAAAGGTCGGTCCATAATGTGAACCCGATTAAATGAGCTGGTGCTATAACTATGCTAGTTTTTAGTAATCCAAATGGCTGTCACACAGCCTGTCATCCCGTTGGCCGCATATCACCCATAATCTCACCAACCATGCCAGTGGTGTAGATGCGAAAGCTATTACCCAGGTGGGTCATCAATGTCCACCCCGTAGCACTAGTTGAGCTCGATATCTCAACACTCCCCCTCAAGCTCAACTCCACACATTGCACTCCAAGTATGCTCCTAAACCTATGGAGCTTCTCTGTGCCCAATGCCTTCGTGAAGATGTCAGCTACCTGATCCTCTGTGTGCTAACATATACCAGATCTACATCTCCTACTAGAACCTTCTCCCTCAAAAAGTGATAATGCACCTCAATGTGCTTCGTTCTAGCATGATATTGGGTTACTGTGGCCAACTTTATGCTGCTCATGTTATCACAATATATGACAACAACCCTATCTAGCACGGGCTTCCCCATGTCACCAAGTATCTTCTAAAACCAAGCTACCTCACAAGCCGCCATAGTAGCACCCTTGTACTCTGCCTCTTTACTTGACAAGGCAATTGTTGGTTGCTTTTTACTGCTCCAACTCACAGCACCACTCCCAAATGAGAGCATAAAACCACTGGTAGATCTCTTATCTGCAATACTACCATCCCAATCAGCATATGTTCACCCATGCAATTGTATCTCTGTATCGGCCTCATAGAAAAGTCCATAATCAACTGTGGACTTTATGTACTTGAGGATCCGTCTAGCCACATCCAAGTGTGGCTTCATAGGGGCCTGTATAAACTGACTCACATGTTCAACAACATAGCTCAAGTCTGGCCTTGTAATGGTCATGTAGATCAAACTTGCGTAACCTGCACACAAAATCTGGATGTGCATCACTCTCATAACCTGGTGGCTGCATCATGTACACTTCTTCTTGCAAATCACCATGCAAGAAAGCATTATTTACATCCATTTAATGTAAAGACTAACCCTTCGCAGCAGCTATAGCAATGACAGCTCTCACGGTTGCCATTCTTGCAACCGGGCTGAATGTCTCCTCATAGTCTATGCCATAAGTCTGTGCATAGCCCTTGGCAACCAACCTTGCCTTCTTGTACCTGCTCACTGAACCATCAGCATTGTGCTTAACTTTATACACCCACTTACATCCAATTGCCTTTTTTTCCTTAGGCAAAGGAACTAACTCCCATGTTGCATTTGCATCCAATGTTGCCATATTCTTATCCATGGCATCTTTCCATTTCTTATTTCCAATTGCCTGCTCAAAGCAAGTGGGCTTAGTCTCCTGTATTGCTTTTACCATGTAAGCATAATGATGGGCTATATATCCATATCTCAACCTGTCAGGGTATCTAACCCTCGTAGACCTGCATACACCTGGATTGTTGCCAGGTATCCTCAAAACAGCCCTGGTTCTCCTTACACCAGGAGTAACCACAGACGGAATGCCAAGCTCAGAGCCACTAGAGTCACCATCCATATATGAGTGACCTGCTGAGAGATCAGGCACAAAAGGTTGATCTACCTTTTCCTTCCCTTTTCGTGATATATGTGTACCTGCATCATTCCTCAACCTGCCTGACCATGGGCTAACATTGGATCCATTGCTCAAGGACTCCCCAGGTTCACTTAGCACCTATGATGATTGTTGCTCTACATGTGGTGCAACATCAGCACTTCTTACATCTGCATCTTCCGTTGTCTTCACAACTGGTGAAGACCAGCTACTCCTCTCATCGAAGACATCTCTTCTTACTTGCATCTCACGAGTGGTAGGGTTATAGCATCTATAGCCTTTTTGCTCCATAGCATAACCAATGAAGATGCATTTCTCTGCCTTTGGAGATCCAACTTTATTCTCACTTCATTAGCAACATGTACATATGCAATACACCCAAACACTTTCAAGTGAGACACATCCGATCTTATGGCTGTAAACTTCTGTTCAGGAGTCATAACATGAACAGCTGCAGTGGGTGTCTTGTTCATAATGCACACAGTAGTTGCTACTGCTTTTGCCCAAAAGTAATGTGGCATATTCTTTTCAGCCATCAAGGCACGTGCCACTTCTGCAATGTGCCTATTTTTCCTTTGTGCAACATCATTCTGTTTGCGGAGTGTACTTGCACATAAACTGCCTCTTGATTCCCTGCTTTTTCAAGAAATCGTTGAACTCATTGGAGAAATATTCTCCCCCACATTTGATCTTAGGCATTTTATTTGCATGCCTTTTTCCTTCTCGACCAAGGCTTTAAATCTTTGAAAGTGAGCAAACACCTCACTTTTCTCCTTCATGAAATAAACCCACACTTTCCTAGTGTGGTCATCAATGAATGTAACATAGTACCTGCAACCTGCAATTGTTGCAGTCTTGGTCAGTCCCCATACATCTGAATGTATAACATCCAATGGCCTTGCACTGACATGCTTTTCATGTGGGAAAGCATGTTTAGCCTGCTTACCAAGTTGGCATGCTTCAATACCTTATGCATACCGTAAACCTTAAACTTTGGCAAACTTGCAACAATATTTTGGGCCTGCATAGACTTCAGTCGTCGCTGTACATTCACATGACCAATCTGCTTGTGCCATATGTCAATATCTGCAAAATGACACCTGCTCCATGGCTGCCTTTATCTCAGGCATGTTCACATCCAAAGTAAACATCCTATCATTTCTGTTACCCTTTGCAACCCTCCTATGAAGACAACTCCTTAATCGGAGATGTGTAGCTCCCAGAGCTACTGAGGAGGTGTTGTACCTAAACCAAGAAGAGAAAAGAGATGATGGTGCTCTTTAACGTGTGGTACCGCTTCCTTCCTTGCTTGTTCTTGCCTCTTGCTTGCCTCCTTAGCTCTCACACGAACTAGGCTACTTTGATACCATAAAGAGAATGTGGGGGAGAGGGAGAGCTTCAAACCCTAGCAAGCAAACACACACATGAGAGAGCAAGACACACGAGAGAGATGGATAGCTGATTTTTCTTCTATCTTCTCCTCCTCTACTCAACCAACATTAACATAAAAATAAGAGTACACACTATATGGGTTAGTACTCTCAACTATTACAACATACAAGGGTCGGTCCATAATGTGAACCCGACTAAATGAGCTGGTGCTATAACTATGCGAGTCTTTAGTAATCCAAAATGGCTATCACATAACTTGTCATCCCACTGGCTGCATATCACCCACCAGTGGTGTAGATGCGGAAGCTATCACCTAGGTGGGTCATCAATGTCCGCCGCCGTAGCACTAGTTGAGCTCGATATCTCAACAATTGCCACATGGCACGATGATGTGTAAAGGAGATTAGGCAAGAGGCTATCTATATTAGAAGCCTTTCATTATATGGTTCATGACATAATTGTAAATACAAGGTGTTGAGTGTGCCTATCTTGTCCACCTCTCATTAGTGTTAAATTAGCATCATTGTTTTTCTTAACTATTTATGAGTCTCCTTAAGCATATGGTTAATATGTGATTAGCACTAGGCTTAGCTCGATCTCAAATCCTTAATAGTGAAGTCTTGTGCTAATTAGAATGGTTGAAATCTTAGGCCTAATAGACATATGGTAAATAAGGTCTATTTAAGCCTATGCACTTTAAATATAAATCCAAGTGAAGTGCTGTGCTGTCAAGTGTGGGAAGCCATTTGGGCTAAATAAAGGAACACATGAGTCTTTTTAATAGGGTGGAAGGCCTTGAATTTATGACTTATCTATAAATAAGCCCATTATAGTCACTTGAAGTTACTTTTTTCTCCACCGAAAAATACATGAGCTTTTCAGTCACTGTGAGTGTGAGTTTTGCTTCCTCAAGCTTAAGGTCATTATCATGCCCTTCTCCCATCTAAAGCTAAGCATTTGGTGGTGTTTAAGGAAGAGGTTAAGCTTCATGTAATTAGTAATTATTTTCTTAATATTTGTGGGAAATATGGAAAAATGCTAACTTCCATTCCCAAACTTCTTGCTTGTTTTTATCAATCTTAGGAACCCAATGGCATTATAAAATTCTGAGGTTGGCCAATGTTGAGTTTGAGAGCGTGATTTTAGATACTTTATTCCCCCCTCAAGCTAAAATTTCCCCCTGTCTCTTGGTGCTAATTGACAAGCTTAACCTCAAGTATAAGTGGTAGTAGGCACTCTCAGCTCTTGTCTATACTTTGTGCTTATGTTTAAGTGCTATAGGCAAGCATAATTGTGAGTTTAAGGGTGAGATAAGAGCCTCCTAATGTGGCCAACTCTCATGAGAATGTGAGATTTTAGTTTTTTCAATTGAAGCATAATTGTGAATTAAAGGGTAAGATAAGAGCCTCCTAATGTGGCCAACTCTCATGAGATTGTGAAATTAGAGGCCTAAGTTAGCTTGCATTAAGTGAATTCATCTTGTTACTCTCCAATGAGGAATTGAATTCTCATGAATCAATGGGATTATGGGTAGGATTTGCATTCAAATTATGTCAGCTTTTATGCTTATAAGGATGCTTAGATAACATTAATTAAGGTTGTGTGATTAATCTATGCCTTAAGCTATGTTTTATCTACTACGTAGATTCCTGATTCAACCCACGATTTTCTTGAAGTTTAAATAGCTTATCATTTGAAAGGAGTTGCAAAGGAAGTTGCTTGGGATGAAGTAGGGTCAATATCCTTGTTATTTAGCTTGTTGTGAATAGATGCTCCATAAATGGTATTCCATGGCTTAAATAGGATTTCATATACTCTCATATACGCATATCTATAACAAGTTCATCGAAGTTTTTTTTTTCTACATGCTAGATATAACCAATTTCTAGTAGTTTATTAGAGGTTTCCTAAGTGCAAGTTGAGTTATCTAATGATTCTCAAAATCATTACATAAACCAACAAATGCTATAGCTTAATCATGCAATGATGCTTGTTTCTAAAGATGTTAATGCTTTACCGTAATGATGTTTATGTCATAAAGATGCCATGGTAATGCCTAATGGTTTACCACCGTAATGTTTATGCTAATGCTTTATCGTAATGATGTTTATTTCATAAAGATGCCATGGTAATGCCTAATGGTATATCTTAGTGATGCTAAAGTTATGCTTTAGAGATACTTATATCTTAATGAGGTTACTAATAATGCTTACATCTTAATAATGATGATGCTATGCCTTAATGGTACTTAGGAATTAACGATGTTAACGACACTTGATGATAGGAATTTCCCCTAAAATGATTTAAGAAAATGTTATCAATGATTCTAGCTAGCTAGTTAGAGGAATTTTTTTTCTTTTGTGTGCCTAATCCATCTTGATCTTATGAAGTCTTATTTAGAAAGAAAATAGTATGGTAACTCTTCTTTTGTATGCCATGTAATTCTTGCAATAGAAGGTTCAAGCAGGAAAGGAAGAATCAAGTTAAAACCTCTAAGGGTCATGCATAATAACAAGTGCTAGGTTGAAAAGAAGGGTCCAATGCCCATGTTTTGAGATGCTATTAGGTTAATATTAAAGGCTTGTCAATGTAATGCTGTTTCTAGATAGGTAATGTTAGGTGAATCATTTTAGGTGCATCAATGCTAATATCATGACTATGTCTATAAGGACTCTTTTAGGCCTTTGCCATGATAGGAAAGGCTAGAGTACCCAAGCTCTTCATGAAGAATCTCCACAAAGGTTCATAGCCAAAGCTAATATCTTTCTTACTAAATATTATAGACAGGTTAATCGCGTTCCGCCATAGAATAAGACTCTTTAACTCTAAGGTATAGTCATAAAAATGCCTACAAGATCCTTGTTAGTCTATTGAATCAACTAGAACCAAACAAAGTATTATGCCTAAGTTAGTTCTAAGAAACTCAAAGAAAATATAAGATAATATGATTTCCCATACAAAAGGAAAGATAAGGGATGGTTCATAGCTACACCTAACCAATGGCCGAATTTGTGCGGAGGAGAACCAAGCTCACGGTGTAGGTTTTTACCCCAATGAGTTAAGGTTTAATACATTTAAGTTGATTGCACTAAGAAATTTATTCTTGTAAGGCAAAAGTAATTATGATACCATTTCTTGTGAATCAACTAACATCAAAGAGTATCTTTGTAAGTATGATAATAGAATTAAGTGTGGTTACACTCGAGATAATAAAATAGAGAATCAAACTCGGGGTGAAATACAATTGACAAAATTGGATTCCATGATCATCCCAAGTCACAACAAGTTTCGACCACTTACAGTAAGGTTAGTGTTTTTCTTGTATTTTGGCCAAAGATCAAATCTAGCTAGATAATCTAGTAGAAGAATAGAATAACCATGAAGCTCAAGCTAAACACATATATCTTATGAATTGATACCAAAGAAAATATTAGTCAAAAAGTTCTATGAGAAGAACCGGTCGACTTGGTTTACGTGACCTTGGCCAACAAAATTTCCCATAGAGATCGGAAATGAAGCTTCCCTTTGAAGGTCTCAATATTATGAATGAGTCTGTAAGTGGGGTTAAGTCTTGACCTTAGGGCATTTCTGTTATGGAAATATAATTTATTAATGTTACAAATGTGGAAATGTTGTTTAGAAATAAGAGAGGAATGTATTCTATTGCCTATAAAAGATTGATTGATGTGACCGTGCCTGGAACGGTGAGGTTGCTACAACATATGTGACCAGTGCACTGATATGGTGAAAAACCATGTGATTTGCCATTCATGTGGGTTCATCTCGGGTGGGCCAACTATCAATGCTCCGCACACTTAGTTGTGCCAGGAGAATAGTATCCATGAGGCCACCTTCGATGCTCCATCACATGTGCTCTCGACACAAATAAGTGATGGGGTATACTATGCTCCCAGCACAACTAAGTGTCTGGAGCATCAATAAGGGTGTGCTCTCAGCATAGCTAAGCGATGGAGCATTGAAGGGCCTCATGGGTATACTATACTCCCTAAGTCAAGCTTGGCTAGTAGAAGTGGCCCTAAGGTGGGTGGGCTTGCATGAGCTCTAATCACCTTAGACATGTTATGAGGGTAATTGATGGTGTGAGACACACCTATAATAATGGTTGATAGAGTGAGCCGCTCTTTGAATGGTTGATGGTGTGAAACCGCACCTAAAAATGGTTATTATAATCCTATGAATCCAGTATTTGTATGTAATTCCTTGTTGATCTACATGTCTTTAGTCTGAAACTGGATAGGGCAATCCTCGAGAGGCTAGCAACATCAGTCCCTGAAATTAAAGTCTAACGTAACTAACTCGAACATTAGACCAATAGTAACTCGTTGGGGACTTAAAGGAATTGGTCTGATGTAGAATGGGACCTAAAGCAATTGGTATGAAGCATAATGTGTTTGTGTATAGAATTAATAGATTTTTTTAAAAAGTTAAAGTGGTTAGTGATTAGAAATAATTGAATGTTTAGTCGATGTGTTTGTTTTCAGTATATGAAGGTAACTAAGGGGAGCAATTTCCCTTGTACTCGAGCACAAATCCCCAAACCCAAAATAAAAAGACACATTGGATTTCTTTGCCCGAGTGGTTGGGTGAATTGGCTACCCATGGGACTAACACTACCCTTTTCGTAACACATTAGGTCCAACAGAGCTCTAATTAATTTCCAAGAGGACTACAATCACGTAATGAGCAAAGCAGAAAGTTGCCTAGCAAGACCTCCTCCTCCACAAAAAGAAACCATCACTTAGGGACATGCCAAAATTCATAAAATAGAGACCCTTGCCTTGGATGATACACCTTTGGAAGGGGGCGACCAATGGAAGCCCAATGGAAGTTAGGCATGCTTCTCTCACATAGGCTTCTGATCTAGACACTTTGCCAACCATGAGCCGGTCTCTCGTGGATACCCTTACCCTCATCAATCACACCCTAGCCCTTTATTTGGCTCTTTATTTTCTTCAATTCACCATCTTTTTATTGGACCCCATTTCCATCCCCACCTTCCACACCATCTTAGCATGCATCAACACTGACTAGCCGTCACCACCTTGTTTTTCTTTGACTTCACCAACTTTGACTCATTCATGGACACTACACTCCTATCCTCTATTGGATCCCATTTGCTTGTGTCCAACCTCACCACTTGTCAGATGTTGTGAATTTCACACTCTTTACTAAAAGGAAGATCATTTCCTTAACCTCACGACACCACCATAGCCTCAACTTCCCCATCTATGAAAACTCACTTCACTCGGCCATGATAGCCATGAAAACCTTTGTTTGCTAGGCTTAGATGTTGGATCCAGTAAAATTCAGAGATAATCTTTTATTAACAAGAATTAAAATCACAGAATCATCCTAAAGGACTTATTTGCACTTCTTAATGTTAGGTTTTTTTAATAAAAATATAGGAAGGAAACTTCTTCTAGATAGCCCTCTCGTTAACCCTATTAAGATAGTGTGGGTAAGGTCCCAAGTTAGTCACCTCACCCTCGTAAGCTTAGTCTTCTGCTGTTAGCTTTGGCCTTTGTACCCAAGTAAGGGGAGGACATGGGTCTTACAATGATACTTACATTTATTCAACAAGCTCGAGTTTGAGACCTTGGTAGCAAAGAAGTCCAAGAAGATTTTTGCAGGCTCTTCTTCTTCCCAAGTTCCCAAGACTAATCGACAATATTGTTATAGCCTCCTCCTCCTCAAAAAGAATAAAGCTACTTATAGGTCATGAATACTTAGAAACTAAACGTGATTATATCTTTTTGCCACTCTATCTTACCTTCATAAGGATCTTGAAGATATATTTTAGAGATACTGCTATGTATATCCAAGTGTAGATCATGTAGTCCTTATCTTTGGCCAATAAGTTTGAAATCATGTTTATTATTAGATGCTTATTGAAACTTAATTTTCCTTTATTCATCATAGTATGAGAAATACATATTTGATTTTTTGTCTAATTTTCATGAAATACATATTGATAGAAAGACTTTGTCAAATTTGTGTTTAGGTAGGTGAATAGTGTAAACTTTGAAGGTTGGGCAAAAATTCTTAATGAATTTTTAGGAGAGGCTTTATTTAAAAGGTCATAGGACAAAAATGGCCTTCTATAAGAAAGACATTTTTTATATAGCCCTTCTTTTAAACAATGGGGGGCAACTTGCAAAGATAGACCCTTGCCCACCATGTAAGTTACTACACTTCATCGGCTAGCGTTCCAAGCATTGGAATAGAGAGGTGGCATGGGGGTGAGTCCCCATGGACCGATGATTTTAAGAAATGGTTCATAGCAACAAAAGTCAAGGAGGAGGCTAGATCCCAAAACTCGGAAGTTTTCAAATCAGTATGTAGTTCTTGAGAGCTTGACCCAAAGGAAACCTTGGTCAAGACAGTCACCCATCCCTCCGTTAGTTTCATGCCCTACCAAACATGCAAAATCCTCTCCTAGAATGTGAGGGGCCGTCTCTCTACTCATAGCCTAAGAAAAAGGAACGCTGTAGGCTGTGGTACAAATTTAACCCGACTTTCTATGTTTGCAGCAGGAACTGAAAACTAGCAAACGGTTCATAGCTCCATCTATATCAAAGGCAAGGGTGGAGCTATTGGCTTCATTAATGCTCCCCATGCCAGGGGGGTAGTGGCATAGCCATCTATATCAAAGACAAATGGGAAGTCTAGAATGTATTCAGACACACAGCGATGGTATCAACACACAAACAACTGCCCCCGATCGAGCGGGCAGTAGCCAGATTGGACAGATGTTACCATATTACTAGTGGGTGGTGGTCTTCCCCTCCCCTTGAGGTGAAATCTCCTGGACCTGATGGCTTGCCAATTGAATTCTATTGGCTTTGAAAAGAAGTGAGAATATTAACAGAAGAAAGGAAAAAAGGTGCATGAAATTATGATATAGACATCATAACTTTAATTACCTTTTGTAACTTGAGAAGGCACTAGTAGAGTTAGTGACATTTCTTATTTTAGAACAGCACTAAATTTAAGATATTTATGTATACCAGTTTCATGACAATATTTACAAAAGAAATGAGAAATACGTTCATGAAATTACAATATAGACATAATAACCTTAATTAACTTGAAACTTGAGTAGGCATGGGGAGATAGTGAGAGTACAAGTTGCCAAAAAGTGAGAGTGGGCAAATTGTTTGTTGAATTCAAGTTGTGTGCATGCCAATGTTGATCTGCTATTCTTGAAGGATTTCCAAGCTTCAAAGCAATCATCCCAAAGAAGGTCTTTTGGATGTTCTATAAACCTTAAATGGAGTGTTTAGTTCAACCAGCATCACCAAAGTTAGCATACCAACAAGTGACAACGTGCCTTGAAACTTGTTTTTAATATTGTCATTTTTTAGAATCCCCTTTCACATGCCACTTATGAAAACGATGCAATTGATAGAACTCTCCAAAGCTTCATTAATCTTGTCAAGCATAGTACAATATCCATGCTCTTGAGACATTCCTGATGAATGGGCTTAAAGCTTGCCCAAAGTGGTTCCATAGACATCCTCATATTGAGACATTTGGCTTTGATAAACCTCATTGTAATCTTTTGACTGAGAAATTTTGGTGCCTTAGAGACATCAAAATATGCTCTACAATGATTTGAATCAAGCCATTTGTTGTGCCACATATCGTTTCTTACGAATCCTCTACATCCCTTCACACATTAGCCACATATCTAAACAATGATAATAAACAAAACCTATTGTATCCTAAACATTATCACCCCATTTTGTGTATCAACATTGAAGCTACTCCCAAGACATGTCATTTGAAGCTTTTTTAAAATGGACTTCAAGTTTCTTCCAATGGTGGGGAAGTCATGGTGCTCTACTTGAAGTTTGCAATTGATGACATTGAACTTTGGAAGTATGCAAACAAAATATTAATGCAAAAAAGAAATTAGACCTTGTAGTTGTTGAAAAGATGTAGGGGAGAAGAGAGCTTGAGCTCTTGCAAGCACACACACACTCACAAAACCCTAAAAGAGAACACACAAGGTGAGAGGCTGAAAATCTTCTTCTTCACTCAACACACCATATACAAAGATAAGAGTACACCATATGAAAGGTACTCAACTAAGGTGAGAGGCTGAAAATCTTCTTCTTCACTCAACACTCAACACACCATATACAAAGATAAGAGTACACCATATGAAAAGGTACTCAACCAAATACATACTAGGGTTCTCTATAGTGTGAACCCAACTAAAAGGAATTGGCGCTATAACTATACTAGTCTCTAGAATGGCTGTCACACAGCCTGTCATCCCACTGGCCGCATATCACCCATGATCTCACCAACCATGCCAGTGGTGTAAGTGTGGGGCCTATCCCCCAGGCAGGCCATCAGTGTCCACCGCCTCTCACTAGATGAGCTCGATATCTCAACACTCCCCATCGAGCTCAACTCCATCTCATGTACACCAAGTGAAGCCGTGAATCTGCGGAGCTTCTCTGTACCCAATGCTTTGGTGAAGATGTCAGCGACCTGATCTTGTGTGCTGACATAAACAATGTCAATGTCTCCTGCCAAAACCTTCTCTCTGACAAAATGGTAGTGGACCTCTATATGCTTCGGGCGAGCATGAAAAACTGGGTTCCTGGCCAACTGTATACTGCTAATGTTATCACAAAAAATGACAACTTGTCTATCCACCACTGATAGACCCAAATCTGCAAGTAGCTTTCTCAACCAAGCTACCTCACATGCTGCCATAGTAGCACCTATGTACTCGGCCTCTGTACTGGAAAGAGCAATTGTAGACTGCTTCTTGCTGCTCCAAGTCACAGCAGCACTCTCCAAAGAAAACATGAAGCCACTAGTAGATCTTCTATCTGAGATACTACCAGCCCAATCAGCATCTGTGTACCCATGTACACATATCTCTATCCCAGTTTTATAAAATAGTCCACAATGCAGAGTAGACACATACCTCAGTATGCGTCTTGAGTAATGCATCCAAATGCAGCTTCCGAGGGACCTGCATAAATTGACTGACCAACCCAACAGATAGCTCAAATATGGCTTGGTGATCGTCATGTACATCAAGCTTCCTACTATGCGCCTATACATAGTAGGATCCTCCAAAATCTCTCTTGAATTTTGCACTCAACTTGCCATTCTGATCCAATGGCACTGAGATAGGCTTATAGCCTGTCATACCATACTTGGACAACATGTCCAAGCCATACTGTCTTTGCAGTAATCCAATACTATGTGGTGACCTAATCACCTCAATGCCCAACAAATATCTGAGCTCCCCCCCCAGATCCTTCATCTCAAACTCTTCTGTCTAAGCAAGATCTTTACATCAAAGATCTCTGCATCATGGTTCCCCGTAATGATCAAGTCATCTACATAGATGACAACAAGCACAATCCCTCTATCACCGTGTCTCCCATACAGCGAGAAATCTGCATTGGCTACATGAAAGCCAATAGTGACGATATTTTAAAATCTTGTCAGACCATGCTCTTGGTGCTTGTTTTAAGCCATACAAGGCTTTCTTCAACTTGCAAACATGCTCGAGGTGACTCACATCCTCATAACCAGGTGGCTACAGCATATACACCTCTTCCTGCGAATCCCCATGCAAGAATGCATTCTTTACATCTATTTGATGTAATTACCATTGCTTTGATGTAGCCACTGCTATCACAACTCTCACTGTTGCCATCTTGGCAGCTGGGCTGAAAGTTTTCGCATAATCAATGCCATCTTGGCAACTGGGCTGAAAGTTTCCTCATAAACATGCTCGAGGTGACTCACATCCTCATAACCAGGTGGCTGCAACATATACACCTCTTCCTGCAAATCCCCATGCATGAATGCATTCTTCACATCCATGTGATGTAATTACCATTGCTTTGATGCAGCCACTACTATCACAACTCTCACTATTGCCATCTTCGCAACTGGGCTGAAAGTTTCCTCATAATTACCATTGCTTTGATGCAGCCACTACTATCACAACTCTCACTATTGCCATCTTCGCAACTGGGCTGAAAGTTTCCTCATAATCAATGCCATATGTATGCGCATATCCTTTGGCTACCAATCTAGCTTTGTACCTGCTTATGCTTCCATCACTGTTATGTTCTACTTTGTATACCCACTTGCATCCAATGGCTTTCTTGCCTTCAGGCAATTGCACTAAATCCCAAGTCTCATTTCCATATAGTGCATCCATCTCCTCATCCATAGCTTTCTCCCAACACACATTTCCAATAGCCTCATCAATGCATGTGGGCTCTACAACCTCTACAACTTTTGCCATGTATACATAGTGATGTGCGACATAACCATCATAGGTAAACCTCTGCACAGGATTCTTCACTCTCCCAGATCTTCGTAGCTTTGCATTCATGGCTTCCATAGCTTTCTTTACACACCAGGTGTTCTCATAGCTGGTATCCCAAGCTCCTCATCAAGGCTCATCTCTGAGCCATTAGACTCTCCATCAACATGAGATTGCCTTGCAAAAATGTCAGGCATACTAAGGGACTCAACCACTTTCTCTTTGCCTTTATTTGATGTACTAATCACATTTGTAGGATTGGTATTATGATGCAGCCTGCCACTCCATGGTCTATCAACTGAACCACTAGATGAGGACTCTCCTGGTCCACTCAAAGACTGTGATTGCTGACTTGCATTCTCTGCAACCACATTTCCACTCACATCATCCCCAACAACTTCTTTTTCAGTAGCATACCAGCTGGTCATCTCATCAAAAACATCCCTGTTTACCCTCAACTCACGTGTAGCAGGGTTATAACACCTGTATTCCTTTTGCTCAAGGGAATATCTAATAAACCCACATTTTTTAGCTTTTGGATCCAGCTTAGTTCTCAGCTCATCTAGCACATGCACATATGCAATGCATCCAAAGACTTTCAGATGAGACAAATCAGGTTTTCTGCCAGTAAACCTCTCCTCTAGAGTTACATCATATATGGCTACAGTTGGAGTCCTGTTCATGATGTAAACTACTATAGAAACAACTTCAGTCCCAATAGCTATGCGGCATATTCTTCTCTTCCATCAATGCTCGTGCAATCTCAGCAATGTGCTTGTTTTTCTGCTCAGCAACTCCATTTTGTTGCAGAGTGTATCTGCATGTAAACTGTCTCCGAATACCATTCTTCTTCAAAAATTCAGAGAACTCATTGGAGAAGTACTCTCTCCCTCCATCTGACCTTAAGCACTTTACATATTTTCCTGTTTACTTTCAACCATAACTTTAAAATTCTGAAAATGAGTGAACACCTCACCCTTCTCCTTCATGAAGTATACCCACACTTTTCTTGTGTGGTCACATCAATAAATGTCACATAATACCTGCAGCCTCCCATAGACATAGTCTTTGTAGGACCCCATACATCTGAATGCACAACATCTAGTGCATTTCTACTCACATATATGTTACGTGGAAATACATGCTTTGTTTACTTTCCAAATTGGCATGCTTCACATATTTTCTGCATACCTTCAACTTTAAACTTTGGCAGCCCTGTCACAATTCCTTTAGTCTGCATAGACTTCATTCTCTGCACATTCACATGTCCAATTCTTTTATGCCAAATGTCTGTGTCTGCAACAATTCGTGAACCATTTGCAAACATCGTAGCACTCACTTCAGGCATGTTTACATTCAATGTAAACATTCTGCCCACTCTGCTGTTGCCTTTTGCAACCAACCTGCACTTGTCTTTAAAGTCTTCAACATAACAACTATCAGGGTTAAACCAAACCTACAAACCCTGCTCAATCATCTGGCCAACTGAAACCAGATTCTTTGTTATGTTCGGAACATGAAGCACATCTGTAAGGTACTTCACTTTGCCATCCTGCGTAGATAATGGCACATCTCCAACATGGGAAATTGGATGAGCAGTGTCATCCCCTGTTTCCACAAAACCTTGTCTTTCAAGGTTTTTCATCTCCTTGAACCACTCCCCATGACTTGTCATGTGGTTCGAAGCACCTAAATCAACGTACCATACATCATCTTTATGTGTTGCTTCAACATTTTCAAGCATGGCATTAACGACATGCTGCATAACAAACAACCTTTCATTATTCTCATTGTTTCTGCTCGAGGATGTATAGTTGTTTTGCTGTAATTTCCCATTTTGCATGCAGCTTGCTTCTTATAACAATCTGCCTGCACGTGTCTAGGCTTCCACAATAAAAGCATCCACGTGTATCATTATACTGCCTTTGCCAATTTTCGCAACCTCTTTGACTCCCCCTGCCTGTGAATTGGCCTCTTCCACCTGGGTGTTGTTGTTGTTGTGAATTTTGGGACTGTTGTTGTTGTTGTTGTTGCTGCCCATAATTCTGATTACCTACTCGGTCACCTCCTTGGCCGCGTCCACGGACTCCTCTACCTCGTCCTCTTCCAGAACTTGTGTAGAACGCCTGTTGCTCTGAACTGTTTTTGTTTTGACTGTTGGTCTTCACCCAAGCTCTTCTCTTCTATAATCAACATAGACACCAAATCTGTAAAATTGGGAATATTTTATAGAGTCTGAATAGACGTCTTGAATGCCTTGTATTGTGGCCCGAGACCACATAGACAGAATTCCACATTATTATCATCATCTACTGAAACACCAATAGATGCAAAGGATTCCACAATACCCTTTATCTTCAATACATAGTCATTCACAGACATACTCTTTTTCTCCACAGTATGAAGTTCATTCTTCAACTGTATCTTTTGTGCCTTGGTATTCGTTTCATAGAGCTTTACCAAGGTGTCCCACGCCTTCTTGGGAGACTTGGCATCCTGTATGTGCCCAATCATGGTGCCCTGTATACTGATAGAGAGTCAATACATAACTTTTCTGGCTCCTTGGTTCCAATCCTTGAACTCTTTCACATCTGCAACAGTCGGATTGATCTCCGGTATCTCTGATGCCTATTCATGCTCACCTTCTATGTAGTCCCAGTAACCCTTTTCCATCAGGAAATTTGTCTGTCTGACCCTCCAAGCATGGAAGTTGTTCTTATCAAGCTTCTCAGCAACAATCTAGTTTATGTCATCATTTGACATTTTGCCAGATACACAAATTTACCAGAAACAGCACTTTGGTTTGTCCTGCACAAACTGCTGGTACTGTACTACACTCAAATGTCACAACCAGTGACCTCAATGTGCATACATACACCCAATGGCAACTGTTGACCTCCTTGTAGCACACACAATGTTTGCACAACCAATCTGTCTTCCCGCAGTTCTTAAAACAGAGTTCTGTAGAGAATCGATGACTTACTCGCAGTGCTCGAAATCGCCTTTTTTTCTAAAAAACAGAGATCGTAACGCGCCTAAAATGTGTGTTCGCACCAAAAAATGAAGTCCAACAGGACAATATAGTTGCCCTATAGCTTTACTCCCGTGAAGAAAGCTCCTCAATCAGAGATCGTTTGCTGGTGCCTCCCGTAGAGCTCCGGACAAGGGTGTACTACTCGCCAACACAAATAGGGAAGAGTAAATGAAGCTCTTATCCTCGTACCACTTCCTGTGCTTCTCTTGCTTGCAGCTCAGCCCTTAGCATGAACCAGGATTTGATACCATGAAAAGATGCAGGTGAGAAGAGAGCTTGAGCTCTTGCAAGCACACACACACTCACAAAACCCTAAAAGAGAACACACAAGGTGAGAGGCTGAAAATCTTCTTCTTCTTCACTCAACACTCAACACACCGTATACAAAGATAAGAGTACACCATATGAAAAGGTACTCAACCAAATACATACTAGGGTTCTCTATAGTGTGAACCCAATTAAAATGAACTGGCGCTATAACTATGCCAGTCTCTAGAATGGCTGTCACACAGCCTGCACTGGCTGCATATCATCCATGATCTCACCAACCATGCCAGTGGTGTAAGTGTGGGGCCTATCCCCCAGGCGGGTCATCAGTGTCCACCGCCTCACTAGATGAGCTCGATATCTGAACAGTTGTGGTAAAAGAGAACAAGTCTACTTCTTCAATCTTCATAATATTTAGCAATGCTAGCATAATCCCCATTATCCTTAGGAGCGCCACTTCACATCGTGAACTTTTAGTATTATTAGTTTCCTACCTCTACCAAGGCCAAAAGCCTTCAAAGACAAATTTAGGAATTTTGGGAATTATTCGAGTCCCATTTCTTACAGGATTGGTTGGAAACTCGGTATTTTTGTGTAGTTTGAGCTAACATCTATTTGTTGGTGCACTCTTTGTGCCATTAGATTATATCTTGACACAACTATTTGGCGTATTTATTTGTAGTTGTATAGATACATACGTCAATGCAACAATATTGGAAGGACAAGGGAAACATGACACTAAACTTAATTGAGATTATACAACACCTTTCATATGAAGAAGATAATGTTAAATACTATCTCCACTTTGAGACATTGAAGTAAAAACATGGGCTTTATTTAATTTGCCAAAATAATTCTAAATATCACTTAAAAATAAACCTTAGAAATGAGAGATCTCTAAAGGGTGTGGTGTTAGAAACAACAAAATAAAAAGTAAATCTCAATGACAGTACAATGTGCTAAGTTTACGATTGATCCCCACAAATAAAAACCTATCTTAGACACTATATCAAGATTATAAATCATGAGTAGCCTTACACCTTAACAAGACAATATCTTCAATAAAAAACAAACACATCTTCATTGCAATCGAATTGCAAATATTGACAAAAGAGATAATCAAATGACAGTAAGTTTGGAGGCATTTGATTGCTTGATACAATAGTGTAAAGATTTGGCTCATACAATCCAAAAATTAAACCCATCTAAGCACATTGTTTTGGCCAAAGCCTAAGTCTATCTTATGGGCTTTTAGTACAAAATGGCTCCAAACATTCTGCACCCAACAAGTCTTGATATTTGTGCAGATCCCATACTTCAAACTGCACGTTTAGACCTCAGAAATGGTATCCTTCGACCTCAGCAACAACTAGTATGGGTTAGGTTGGAATCTGATTATATAGTCACTCAATGTTTAATGAAACCAGACATTATCCTATCCATAAGCTCAAGTAAGCCTTTTGTAGCCTTGATATGTATGCTTTTGCTGCAACTCCACTTATGAGATGACCATGATCATATCCCAAGCGAGTAGCATAAGCAATAGCGTGTTGATCACTCAAAATCCTTCTTTTGTAACACACTTTTAACAAGCTTAGCTGGTCTTTAGATAGTAATGGTACTCCAGCTTTGGATGCCAACATTGCTAGATCCTTGCTTATGGATTCTACTTCTCTTTTTCCCCCTCTTGATTGGACATACTTTAGCTTATCACCATACAATGGTAAGTGTGAAGATGAGTTTTCCACCGTTTATCTGAATATTCTCAATGGCCATAGCAACCCCAACATTTGAAGCTTCCATGGCTTTTGCAGTATCCAATATATCATCACCATTCCCACCTTCTCATGCCTTCCAATATCTTCAAAAATGTCTTCGGCATCCTCATTGAATAGAGCATCATTCCCTTGGTCCTCTTCATTCCTTTGCCCTGCATCTTCAAAGTCTATAGCATCCCCAACTTCTTTATCATCATCTATGTCATTTCTGTTGTCAATATCATCACCTTCGTCTTCCTCCTCTGTACTTGGCGGGTCATCAATGTGAAGATTTTGAAGGTTCTCTTTTTCTGCATCATCTAGTGTTTGCTTTTTTGTGCCGCCACTTGCACCACACCACTCTTGCAAGGATGGGTGACTGTCTAAAAGAGCAGAGTACTTTGATTCTAATGCCATCGCTTCCAAATCATCTTTGCATAAAGCAATACATTGTCTCTTCTTTAGCAAGCTCTCCTCTAGCACAACTCCACCACAATATATCTCTACAACATAGCTATGTTCAGGTCAAAACCCTGTGATGAGACCGTCAATAAAGCCTTTATCGATGAATTCTCTACACTAGAGCCTGAGATGAATACATTTTTTGTGAGAACCTTATCAATGGCCTCAAACTTGTCAACCTTGCTGATGAAAAGAATAACAGTTGCAATCTCAACTGTTCCAGATGTCCAGGCATCATCTTTTTGTGTTTGGGCCACGCCAAATTCATATTGCACCTTTGTTCACTTCGATAAGCATTCCAATGGTGAGATGAAATCAACAAAACACACAAGAATATATTCATATTGTGAGTTTAGTCCAGCTCCGCTAACAACATCCCAACATGCCCCTGTTCTAGCATATGTCCGCCTACTAGTGATTACTTTGGGCATACCAGCATGACATAGTCTTCTTAGTCGTACATGTATTCGGCCTTCCTCTAGCTCCACCAAGAGAAATCGACAAGTCAACCAGCTCCGCTAACAACATCCCAACATGCCCTCCCTACCTCTGATACCATGTTGGAAATTGGGGGGCCCTTCTCGAGAGGTCACCCATCCCAATAGTGTTCATGCCACTGTGCGCTTAACCCCCACCACTCTAATCCCTTCCAAACCACGAAGAACTGGTGGAGGATGGATGATAATGGCCCTAGTCTTCTATTATTTATATATGATCTCATTATCCCTAGCACTATGCATGTGGTGTATAAATGGCCATTCCAATAGTTCACTCAAAAATGTTTCCCAACAAACACTAGTGCCAAAGCAACGTTTACATCTATTACAAGATAAAGGAAGAGTCCCCACCCCTTTACGTGGAGAAAGGAGAGGGAGAATTTTTGAAAAGGAGAAAGAAGAAGAGAAGACAAGTGTTTGGGGGTTTCTTTCCCACACGCCTAGATGCATTGGGGCTCAAAATTAGTTGTCACCATCAAACCATTTACCCATTGAGTTTCTTATATATATATATATATATATATATATATATATATATATAATACATTAGAAAGCAAATTGCCCACCCCTCCCCCCACACACACCCACACATCTTCTAATATTATATTATGTGCATGTGTAAGAGCGAGAATATACATACACACACACACACACACATATTATGTACATGTGTAAGAGAGAATATACATACACACACACACACACGTATATATATTATATATGTATGTGTATCTATAGGTATGTAAGCATGTATATATAAATAGATTTATATGTATGTCGATGCACACACATGTATGTTCATGCACACACAGATAGAAGCACATGATACGTGCACATACGTATACAAACACACATACACACACTCGCATGCATGGACACACGTGCAACACATAGAGATATGCACACTTGCACACATACTCAAGCTTGCATATACACACATGTGTATACATGCACACAAGCACATAAATACACTCACATGTGTATACATGCACACAAGCACATAAATACACTCACATGCACAAGTGCATGTGCACACACATGGACATGCACACACACACACACATATGCACATCGATGTACACACGAGTATATTCACATGCTCACACACACGTACATGTAGACACTCGCTATGGATACACATAAATAAAAACATACACACCATGTACACACACACATGTACACACACACACACCAAATACACACTAACACATACACACAATCAAGACACTTGCATGACATATGCACGCGTGAAGACAGTACACAATCACACATACGTGTGTATATGCACACACAATCACACACATATGTATACAAAAGAGAAGACAAAAGACATTGTATATGAGATAGAGTTATTTAAGAGTGAACACACCTTATCGTGCATCCCCACGTATTAAAATTTAATATTAATTAAAAATATACGTGTATATGTGTTCATTTATTTTATAAATGCACATGTATATATAGGTATACGTCTCTAAATATAATAAAACATAATATTATAGATAATATATATTTACATGTGGGTGCGTGAGAGAGAGAGAGAGTGTGTGGGTGCGTGAGAGAGAGAGAGAGTGTGTGGGTGTGTGTGTGTGTGTGTGTGTACGTGTGCATAATATTATAGATAATATATATTTACATGTGGGTGAGAGAGAGAGAGAGAGAGAGAGAGAGAGAGAGAGTGCACGTGTGCATGAGAAAGAAGTATGTTTGTGTGTGTGCATAAATGTATGTGAGAGAGAGAGAGAGAGAGAGGGAGAGAGAGAGAGAGAGAGAAACACAGAGAGAGACAGAGACATGGAAGTCTATGTGTGAGAGTGTTTGGGGAGAAAAAATGTCTGTTTGCATTAGTACATGTGCATGTGTGTACATGTGTGTGTAAATCATGAACGAAGTCTTTCACGCGATGAAATCTTAGGGTTTCACGTCGTGAATCGGACTTCACCAAAAAATTAAATTCAATTTTTTTTCAATCATGAATGAAGTCTCTCATGCTATGAACTAGACTTCACATAAAAATTTAAGAAAAAATTTTAACATGAAGAAAATGTTTCATTTTTTTGGCATGACTGAAGTCTTTCATGCCATGAAACCTTAGGATTTCACGCCATGAACCAAACTTCACAGAAAAATTAAATTCGTTTTCTTTTTTTCTTTAGGCGTGAACAAAGTCTTTCATGCCGTCAAACTTTAGGATTTGACACCTTGAACCAGACTTCACAAAAAATTTGAATTCGATTTTGTTTTCAGCATGTGAACAATGTCTTTTACACGGTGAACCGCACTTAGCAAAAAAATCAAATTTGTTACTTCTTTCAGCATGAATGAAGTCTTTTATGCCATGATGCCTTACAATTTTAACGTTGTGAATTGGCGGACTTCACAGAAAATTAAATTATATATTTTTTGGCATTAACGAAGTCTTTCATACCGTGAAACCTTAGGGTTTTACGGCGTGAACCCGACATCATAAAGAAATTAAATACAAGTTTCTCGTTGTGGGCGTGAACGAAGTCTTTCACGCCATGAAACCTTAGGGTTTCACGTCATGAACCAGACTACATGGAAAAATTTAAAAAAAAAAAGGGTGTGAACAAAGTTTTTCACGCCGTGAAACTTTTGGGTTTCACATGGTGAACTAGACTCTATGGAAAAAATAATTATTATTTTTTGTGCACGTGAAAAGGTCTTTTTAATGCGTGAAACCCTAGGGTTTCATGCACTGAGCTGGACTTCACAGAAAATTATTATTATTATTTTGCATGAATGAAGTCTTTCACCAGTGAACTAGACTTTACAGAGAAATTAAATTTCCTCTTCTTTTTGGCGCATAAATGAAGTCTTTCACGCCGTGAAACCTTATGGTTTCACGCTATGAACCCTTCAAAGAAAACTTAAATACATTTTTTTTGTATAAACAAAGTCTTTCAGATCATGAAGCCTTACAGTTTCACGCCGTCAACCAGACTGTACGAAAAATTTGAAATTGATTTTTTTTTTTGGAGTGAACTACATCTTTCACATCATGAAACCTTAGGGTTTCATGCTGTGAACCAGACTTCACGGAAAAATCAAATTTGTTTTCTTTTTTTTTTTTGGTCGAGAATGAAGTCTTTCACATCATGAAACTTTAGGGTTTCACACCATAAGCCCGACTTCATGGAAAAATTAAATTTGATTTTTTTTTCCCCGCGTGAAAGATGACTCACATGCTCTGAACCATGCACGCTTCACGAAAAATTTAATTTAATTTAATTTTTTTGCTTGAACAAAGTCTTTCACACTATGAAGGCTTATGATTTCACGCCATGAATCGCACTTCACAAAAAAATGAAATTCATTTTTTTTTGGCATGAGCGAAGTCTTTTACGCCGTGAACTTGACTTCACAAAAAAATTCAATTCAAAATATTTTTGGGCGTGAAAGAAGTTTTTCACTCTGTGAAACCTTTGGGACTTACGCGGTGAACCGAACTTTTCAAAAGAATTAAATTCAAAAATTTTAAGGTGTGAACGAAGTCTTTCACATCACCAAACCTTAGGGTTTCATGCTGTGAACATAGACTTCACGGAAAATATAAATTTAATTTTTGTAATGCGTGAACGAAGTCCTTCATGACATAAACGAAGTCTTTCATGCCATGAAATCATAGGGTTTAATGTCGTGAATCGATCTTCATGAAAATATTTAATTCAATTTTTATTTTGGGCGTTAATAAGGTTTTTCACACCGTGAAACCTAGGGTTTCATGTTGTGAATCGAGCTTCACGAAAAAATTAAATTCGATGATTTTTTTCAATCTTGAACGAAGTCTTTCACGCCATGAGTCGGACTTGACCAAAAAAGTAAATTCAAATTTTGTTTTCGAACATGAGCGGAATCTTTTACGTCGTGAACTAGACTTCAGGGAAAAATTAAATTTGTTTTCTTTTTTTAGCCGTGAACAAAGTGTTTTACGTCGTGAAACCTTACTTTGTGAAAAACTATATTCTTTTTTTTTACGTGAATGAAGTCTTTCAGGATTTGAAAGCTTAGGGTTTCACGTCATGAATCGAGCTTCATGTAAAACTTATAATCAAATTTGTTTTGGGGCGTGAACAAAGTCTTTCATGCCGTGAAACCTAAGGGTTTTCGCCATGAACCAGACTTCACGAAAAATTCAATTCGATTTTGTTTTTAAGTGTGAACGAAGCCTTTCATGCCATTAAACCTTAGGGTTTCGCATTGTGAACCAAACTTCACGGAAAAGTTAAATTCGATTTCTATTTTTTGGGCATGAACAAAGTCTTTCACGTCATGAATCTTTAGGGTTTCACGCCCTAAATAAAATTTCATGAAAAAATTAAATTTAATTTTTTTTGCAACATGAATGCAACACGAAAATTAAATTCGAATTTTGTTGGGTGTGTAAACGAAGTCTTTCAAGCCATGAAACCTTAGGGTTTCACGTCGTGAACCCTTCATGGAAAACTTGAATTCGTTTTCTTTTTGGCATGAACAAAATCTTTCAGGCTGTGAAGCGCTACGGTTTCACATCATCAACTGGACTTCACAAAAAAATTAAATTCCATTTTTCTTTTGGGCGTGAACAAAGTCTTTTATGCCATAAAACCTTAGGGTTTCATGCCGTGAAACCTTAAGATTTCACGTCGTGAACCAAACTTCATAGAAAAATTAAATTTGAATTTTGTTTTGAATGCAAACAAAGTCTTTCACGCCATGAAACCTTAAGATTTCACACCGTGAACTCCGCGGACTTCATGGAAAAATTAAATTCAATTTTTTTTGGCATAAATGAAGTTTATCATGCCATGAACTGGACATCACCGATTTTTTTTTTTGGGTGTGAATGAAATCTTTCATGCCATGAAACCTTAGGGTTTCACACCTGAAAAAACTTCAAGGGAAAATTATATGCAATTTTTTTTTAGCATGAACTAAGTCTTTCACGCTCTGAAACTTTGGGGTTTCACGCCGTGAACTACACTTCACAGGAAAATTGAATTCAAAATTTTTGGGTGCGTGAATGATGTCTTTCATGGCGTGAACCGTAATTCACGAAAAAATATTTTTTTTTCTTTTTGGACTTCATGGAAAAGTTAAATTCAAATTTTGTTTTTGACGTAAATGAAGTCTATCATGCTTGAAACCTTATGGTTTCACGCCGTAAATCGGTCTTCACGGAAACATTAAATTTGATTTTTTTCTTGGGCATGAACAAAGTCTTTCATGCCATGAAACATTAGGATTTCATGATGTGAAAACGGGACTTCACGAAGAAATTAATTTTTTTTTTGACGTGAACGAAGTCTTTTATGCCGTAAAACCTTAGGGTTTCACGCCATGAATTAAATTCAATTTTAGTTTTGGGCATGAATGAAGTCTTTCATACTGTGAAACCTTAGGGTTTCACGCCATTTCACGAAAAAAATAAATTCAAAATTTTAGTTTTGGGCGTGAATGAAGTCTTTCATACTGTGAAACCTTAGGGTTTCACGCCATTTCACGAAAAAATTAAATTCAAATTTTTTTAATCATGCCCTGAAACCTTAGGGTTTCACGCTATGAATCGGACTTCACTGAAAAATTAAATTCAAATTTTTTTTTCGGTCATGAACAAAGTCTCTAACCCCGTGAACCAAACTTCACGGGACAATTAAATTTGTTTTCCTTTTTTGGGCATGAACGAAGTGTTTCACAACGTGAAACCTTACTTTACAAAAAATTAAGTTTGATTTTGTTTTTGGGTGTGACGTGTACCGGACATCATGAAAAAATTAAATTCATTTTTTAATGCGTGAATGAAGTCTTTCATACTATAAAACCCTAAGGTTTCATGCCATGAACCAGACTTCAAGAGAAAAACTTAAATTCGTTTTCTTTTTTTCTGGAGTGAACGAAGTCTTTCACACCGTGAAACTTTAGGGTTGTATGCCGTGAACCGAATTTCACGCGAAAATTGAATTCGATTTTTTTTTCGGGCACATGAATGCTGTCGCTCATGCCGTGAACCGCACTTCGTGAAAAAATTAAATTTGGTTTTCTTTTTGCATGAACGTAGTCTTTCACACCGTTAACCAGACATCACGAAAAAATTAAATTCCATTTTTCTTTAGCATGAACGAAATCTTTCATGTTGTGAAACTTTAGGGTTTCACGCCATGTACCGGACACGATAAAACCATAGGCTTTCACACCGTGAACCGATCTTCACAGAAAAAATAAAATTCGATTTTTGTTTTAGGTGTGAACAAAGTTTTTCACACGCCATGAATCGGGCTTCACGAAAATATTCAATTCAATTTTTTTAAAAATCATGAACGAAGTCTTTCACGCCTTGAAACCTTACGGTTTTATGCCTTGAACCGGACTTCACCGAAAAATTAAATTCAAATTTTATTTTGGTCATGAATGAAGTCTTTTACGCTATGAAATAGACTTCACAAAAAAATTAAATTTGTTTTCTTTTTTTGGGCGTGAATGAAGTTTTTCACGCTGTGAGACCTTACTTTATGAAAAATTAAGTTTGATTTTTTATTTTTGGTGTGAAACGAAGTCTTTCACGGAGTGAAAGCATACGATTTCACATTGTGAACCAAGCTTCATGTTAAAATTAAAGTAAAAAAAATTTCAAGACATGCACAAAGTCTTTCACACCGTGAACCAGACTACACGGAAAAGTTTCATGCCATGAAACCTTAGGATTTCACGCTGTGAACCGGACTTCACAAAAAAGTTAAATTTGATTTCTATTTTTTGACGCAAACAAAGTCTCACGTCATGAAACCTTAGGGTTTCATGACCTGAACCGGACTTCATGGAAAAACTAAATTTGATTTTTTTTTTCAACATGAGCGAAGTGAACCAGACTTCACGGAAAAATAATTAAACTTTTTTTCAATGTGAACAAAGTCTCACACCATAAAAACTTAGGGTTTCACGTGGTGAACCAAACTTCACAAAGAAATTAAATTCGATATCTTTTGGGTGCGTGAAGAACGAAGTCTTTTATGCCGTGAAACCTTAGGGCTTCACGCCATGAACCCTTCACGAAAAAATTAAATTCTTTGTTTTTTTGCATGAATGAAGTCTCATGTCGCGTGAATCCCAAAGGTTTACGACGTGAAAGACATCGTTCATGCCAAAAAAATTGAATTTAATTTTTTCACGAAGTTTGGTTCACAGCGTTACAGACTTCGTTCACGATCACAAAAAAAAAGAAAATGAATGTAATTTTTGCATCAAGTCTAGTTCACGGCATGAAACCATTACGTTTCACGGCATAAAAGACTACGTTCAAGCCAAAAAAAAGAATTTAATTTTCTCATGATGTCCTTCGGTTCACGTCCAAAAAAATACTAATCGAATTTAATTTTCTAGTGAAGTCTGCGGAGTTCACAACATGAAAGATTTCATTCATGCCCAATAACAAAATTCAAATTTAATTTTTCTATGAAGTCTGGTTCACAGCATGAAACCCTTAGGTTTCACGGCATGAAAGACTTCGTTTATACCTAGAAAAAAAATTAAATTTAATTTTTTCGTGAAGTCCAGTTGACAACGTGAACTCGTAAGACTTCATGGCGTGAAAGACTTCGTTCATGCAAAAAAAAAAAAACAAATTTAGTTTTTATGTGAAGGGTTCATGGCATGAAACCCTAATGTTTCATGCCGTGAAAGACTTTGTTCACGTGCCAAAAAAAATGAATTTAATTTCTCCGTGAAGTCTAGTTCACTGTATGAAACCGTAAGGTTTCACGACACGAAAGACTTCATTCACGCCAAAAATAAATGAATTTTTTTTCCTTGTGAAGTCCGCGGAGTTCACTGCATGAAACCCTAAGGTTTCACGGCATGAAAAAACTTTGTTCATGTGCACAAACAAAATTGAAACTATTTTTTTCGTGAAGTCCGGTTCACCTCGTGAAATCCAAAGATTTAACAACGTGAAAAACTTTGTTCACGACAAAAAAAAAATTAATTTAATTTTTTAATGAAGTACAGTTCACGGCGTGGAACCTGAGGGTTTGATGGCATGAAAGACTTTGTTCACGTCCAAAAAGAAAAAAATGTACTAAATGTTTCCGTGATGTTCGATTCAAGGCGTGAAACTCTAAGGTTTCACGGTGTGAAGGACTTCATTCACGCCAAAAAAAGTCAAATTTATTTTTTTCGTGATGTCTGGTACACGACGTGAAACCGTAAGGCTTCACAGCGTGAAAGAATTTGTTCATGCCAAAGAAAAAAACATTCCATGAAGTGCATTTCACGGTGTGAAAGACATCATTCACACACCCAAAAAAAAGTTAAATTGAATTTTTCCATCAAGTCCAGTTCACGGCATGAAAGACTTTATTTACACCGAAAAAAATGAAAATGAATTTAATTTTTTCATGAAGTGTGGTTCACGGCATGAAATCCTAAGGTTTCACGATACGAAAGACTTCATTCATACCAAGCAAAAATAAATAAATTTATTTTTTTCGTGATGTTTGGTTCACAACGTGAAACTCGGTTTCACAGCGTGATAGACTTTGTTCAAGCAAAAAAAATAAATAAATTTAATTTTTTTGTGAAGTCTGCAGAGTTCATCGCATGAAACCTTAAGGTTTCACGGGTGTTAAAAACTTTAATCACGCCCAAAACAAAGTTCAAATTTAACTTTTCTATGAAGTTTGGTTCATGGAGTGAAAGACTTCATTCATGCTTTAAAAAATGAATTTAGTTTTTTTTGTGAAGGGTTCGTGGCGTGAAAGACTTCGTTTATGCGATATTGTTTACCCTTACAAAAAAGAAAATGAATTTAATTTTTTTGTGAAGTTTGGTTTACGGACGGCATGAAACCCTAAGGTTTCACGGCATAAAAGAGACTAAATTCAAGTTTAAAAAAATGAATTTTATTTTTCCATGATATCTGGTTCACAGAGTGAAACCCTAAGGTCTCACGGCGTGATAGACTTCATTCACTTGCAAAAAAAAATCTAATCAAATTTATTTTTTTCGTGAAGTCCGTAGAGTTCATGCCATGAAACCCTAAGGTTTTACGGCTTGAAAGACTTCGTTTACGCCCAAAAGGCAATTTAAATTTAATTTTTATGTGCAGTTTGGTTCACAGCGTGAAACCCATAGGTTTCACGCCATGAAAGACTTCATTATTTTTGTCTCGTGAAAAGTGTGCTGATTTTTTAGCATTGAAGTTACCGATCTCTCCCAAAGCTTCCACATGTTACAGTGGTATCAGAGCCTACTTCAAGTGTAAAGATCTAGCAAGAAACCAAAAAAAATTTCATGCTCGTGTGGTTTGTTTTCAAACTCTGGCGGACCACCCCTTTCGGACTGACTCCTGTCCCTCGAAGAATGGTTGGTTTTCAACCTTCGGAAGTCTCCCACACACATAGTGGATGGTTAGATTGCACTCTGGAAAGGAGGTGCATTTTCCTGCTATGGCGACCTTCAACGACGAGAGAGACCAAGAACCTTGGGCACCAAGCAGCCCAAGTAGGGCATTAGACATGAGTGTGAAGGGACAAGTGACTTTGATTCAGACCACTAGACTCGACCTTGTTGGTATGGGGCTGGGCAACATGAAGCACATGTACACGGATTCTGAGGAATTCGGTACTACACAATGGGAACAGGCATTGGATGCCATAAGACTGTGCTACTTTTTGATACGCGATGGTTGGCTTTTCTACAAAGGTGGACTGTGTGTCATGAAGTCGTTCAAGGCAGGTCTTCTCCATGACGCCCACATGATGCCATTACTGGTGGTCATAGGGGCATGAATTCGACTTTGGAGAAGTTAGAACGACAATACTATTGGCCAAAGATGAGGCGAGATGTGTTTTCATATGTACAACATTGTGATATTTATCAAAAGGTGAAAGCTCCTCGTGGGAAGAAGATAGGGTTGCACACCCCTTTCCAATTCCTCAGGGACCTTTCCAAGATATTTTGATAGATTTTGTCACGAATCTGCCTCCTAGTCCGGGTAAGCGCAATACTCAGTGCTTGTTGACTATAGTTGATAGATTTAGCAAATTTGTTATGCTTATTCCCCCCATGCAGGGCCAATGTGATCGCCGAGGATGTTGTCCATTTGTTCATTAGGCATTGGTACCCAATTGGCGGGATTCCTAGGACCATAGTGCTAGACCGAGATGCCAAGTTTACCAGTCATTTTTGGAGG
>NC_141083.1:35103046-35388046 GCF_041138505.1 Cibotium barometz
TATCAAAAGCAAGAAGTTACTATACCCAAATTTGTACGTTAGGCAAATTGCATAATAATTGCCACCAATGCAAAGAAGAGGATTAAGCACCTGGCAAGGATTTCTGAAGCATAGCCTCCAATGAGACGGCCAAGGAAGTTCCATATGCTCATCATGGAAACAAAAACATTGGAGTTTGCATAGCCCTGGGATTGGCTCATTTGTCCCATGTTGTCAATGGCCGTCAACCCTGTCCCGGCTCCACAGACCAGGGCAAAAAACAGCAGCCAGAAATCTGCCTTAACAAAAGCCTGAGCTAGTGTGAAATCTTCTCCTCTTCTGGGACCCTTTTTCCTCTTCACCCTCACTGCACCCTCCGCCACAGCGAACAAGATCCGGTTTCGAATCTCAGTGATTTTCTTCTTTCTGATGGGCTCCGGAAGAAGGTCAATCTCAGTGGGCTTCTCATCCTCCAGTTCACTGAAACCCACTGAACCAGTAAAGCTTCCTGCCCGGCTCCCAGCCCCAAAATGGTGGTGCCCCAAATCCTTGCTTGTGAAACCCACGTCTGATGCTAAAACTTGATCCTGAGGCAGGCTCAGAAGAGGGGCTACAATATCCTTGTTTTCGTCAACCACACGGGGTGTAATGGAAGTCCTAAATTCATTAGGGCTTTTGTTGCTAACTACAGGTTTATTTGTCCGCACGAACCATGACACAAGGGGAGTGGCAAGAGGGAGAACTATAAGAAACAGTAAGATTATGGTGATTATCAAACTCACGGAGAAGCTTACTGTGACAAGGTCCTGCACTATCAAAACCCCCATAAGATATGCAGCCAAGACCAGGCAATCTGCATAGATGAAGGTGAACCCTATCGACTCCGAGCGAGAGCTGTCCCCTGACTTAGCTTTGATAGGATGGATAATGAACATCACAAAGCAAGCCACCATGGTAGGGCCTACTGCAACGATGAAGAGGTAAGAGGCTTGGTCTGGAGCGAAAAAGGTTGTGTAGATCTGGGTGAAAATGGCTCCACATAGCCCTGTGAAGCCCTTGAGCAGGCCTACAACATGCCCTCTGCTCTTGGGGAAGTTGCGCACATTGGTCACCAGTGCAGCAGTGTTGAAGTAAGTCTCCCCATTTGTGCCGATGAAGATAAGAAGACAGACCTAGGGGGGTAAATAACAGTTAAAAAGGTAAGATAAGTATGACCACTGCATATATGCAACCTACATTAACATGCTGGAACACACAACATAGATGACATTACAGTTAATCACAGTCATGCGAGCCATTGAGATCCATTTATCTGAGGCCATGACAAAATGCACAGGTAATGCCAGTAATGGGGATGGCCAAGTTTGTAGTCAATGATGATGACCAAATGCATAGATTGGCGAGATAGGGAAGCTAAAATCCACAATTTACGGCCAATGAGGTGGTAGCTCAAGTGGTGATGTGTTTGTCTTGGGACTGGGAGGTCCCGGGTTCAAAGTTCTAGGTGCTCCCTCAGTGGCATCACCTACGGGAGGAAAAAAGAGCACCTATGGGCGGTGAAAAAGTGTAACTATGGGAGGATCTTGGGCCTAAGGCCAGTCGAGAAAAAAAAAATCCACACTTTACGGCAACTAAGGATAGAATGCATGGTTGATGCCAGCTATGAGGATGGCATAATGGGACTGCTAATGTGTGCATAGATTGGTGGCAAAGGTGAAATACATGGGATTGGAAATTTCCGGCAAAGATTTGCTTACATTGGACCATTTGGCGATTCCCCAATGCTCGAAAATGCACTTCTTATCACCCATGGTGATAGGAAATGCACGGATTTGCAAGCAATAAGGAATGAAAAATTCATGGAATATATGGCAATGCCAGGATGCATAACTATCCATGGTGTATATGGCATTAACAAGATGTGGAGTTATGGAAACGGGACGGGGAATGGCAAACGCATGGTGTTTCTGGCAATGACAAAGCTGTGGAGATATGGCAATGGGTAGGGTACAGATATGGCACCGGCAAGAAAAGATGAGGGATGCACAAAATTGGTGTGAGCTGTAGGGGCTGCATGGGGTTGTGGCGATGGGAAGATGCACCAACTCATAGGAATGCATCGGTGTGTGTGCGGCCGAGGCAAGATGCACCGCATCAACGAGCTGTGGGGATGTGAAAATTTGCGAGCTATGGTGATCAAAACATGGAAAGAGGATACATACCATTGGTGCAAACTAGATGATAAATTGCAGAACAAGCTATGGTCAGTTTGAGTAAAGTGCTTACCGCCCAGAAAGGGAGGGTGGAGACCCTTTCAGTGACGATGAGCCAGAGCCAGCCATAGCCGATGAGGTTCTGGAGGGCGCCGATGACGAAGAGGCACCAGGTGGGTAGAATCTCGCAGAGGCTGCCGGAGATGAGGCCCACGGAGTCGCCGATGTCCTTGGCGTTGCCCAGGATGTTGATCTGCTGCTGGTTGTAGCCCAGCGCGCTCTTTACCAAGGGAGAGTAGCTACCGAAGGCATATCCTATACCCGCACATGCCTGCACCCAGAAGGACGCCACCAGCACCAGCCACCGACTGCGCCAAAGGCTCCCCATCAGAGAGGCGAATGTGGGGATTCCGCCCTCGACCGCCGATGATGATGATGATGATGATGGCATCGGCATACTTGAAGATGGTGTTATTTTCTCAGAGAAAACAAACCTGCGGTCGAATATTGCACCACCGCTGCTGCTGTTCTGCTGCTAGCTGGTGCTTCTGGTGGCGCTCTTCCGCGGCTGCTGGTTGCTGCTAAAACCCGCTTCAAATTTCTAAGAATACCAGTTAAGAATCGACCCAAATGCAGGAAGAAGAAGGAGATCAGACTCTCCCTTCATAGCATGATGGAGATGGAGATCGAGTGGCGAGTTAATGCATCCAAACCTTGCTCCATTGCTGTCGCTTAAGCTTCAAGACAAGAATCGTCGTAGTTATATAAATTAACCGCCCAGAAAAGAAAAACTAGCAGCAGCTGTATACCATGTTATTTCAATGTTTGGAAGAAACTCACTCGCATACCACACCAAGTGATGAAATGCATGGGAGGAGAGAATACCTGTCTTTGCTTGCACAAATCGTGAAGGCCAAAATGACAAGTTGGGTTTGTAGAGAGGAAAAAAGCACCATGTACTCCTCAAGTCCGACAAGAGTAATAGATCCTTACAAGAGTGTGGATCATGTGTCGTTCTCCTATAGCATCAATGACAAAGTGTTTATTTTTGAAGGTGGTAGAGGCCTTCCACGTACAATTTGACTTTTCGTAGAAGTATAAGTATCTGATAAATATTGCTAGAGAAGTGTTTCAACAAAAAATTGCCTTTCATAGTGAAAGCTAGATAATTTCAAACCTTGCACATGAAGGGTTAATTATCTAACCTTGCACATGAAGGGTTGTTTATATATATATATATTTCAAGCTTAGTAATTAGTAATTATAAATTGTTTTATTTCCAAGTGGCAGCCTGGCACCAGCTTAACCATTAACGTTGGATGCAAGTTGCAAGCCTTATCTCGATTCCCAAGTTCCAACTTTGGTAATTGCCATTTCGTGGTTGTATTTCCAATTTCCCGAATCCCATTGATTCCCACCTCGAGTCCCGACTCCTGACTCGACTCCCCTTCTGACTGTGGGCATTGGGTGCTGGTTCGCTAGCATCTTCAAAGGTTTCAAGCGTTTCAAGAGGTTTCAAGCATTTCAAGCTCATTTACACAGGTAAGCCAAGCCATTTTAGCATTTTAAAATTATATTCATCAAGCATCTTAGGTTATGTTATCGTTCAATCGCATTTGCAACAGCTATTAGCGATCGTAGTTCATCATAGGAATCGGGATAGCAATGAATTAGGGCGCTTGGAGGAGTACTGTCCTTTTCTCAGCCATTCTGAGTGTTTTCGTCTCTTTTTAGACCTCCTCCATAAGATACCACCTAGTGCCCATGCACGATACCCTGTAGGTTGCAAATCACCACACACAGATAGAGTGATGCCCCAAACAACTCAACGACACCTGCGAGGCTGCCAGTGATTCACCACTGCTCCAAACCAGCCTGCAATATCATACTGTTGTGTAAGCAATAAGTCCACTATATAATTATTGCATCTGGGTGATTAATCCAGCTCTAAACTGTAGTTAAATAGCTACTCGGCTCATTATCAAAATCCAACATTAGCTCGCCGCGATTAATTTTAGTTATTGCATTGAGAAAATTATAAGACTGCTAATGGGAGAAATCGGTGTATATAACCCTAGCGAGTTGGGCATGGAGACTTCTTTCCAAAGAGTGTAGTAAGACCGGCCTACGCGTTGCAGGAGCTGCTGGGCTTGAGGAAACTTCCTTGCATAGCCATTTTCATGATTTAAAGCTTTTTAAGGCTACAAAGATCTTTAGTCCAAGGGACTATCCACTTGATCTGCGCGGTTGCTTTTCCATGGGATCCATTTGGATAAAGGCCTTGTTGGAAAAATTTGGATGTTTAGTAAATGCTGATGTATGCAAGACAGAGTATGAAGATTTCATGATTAAGTTAAAGAGAACATGCCCTGGACAGAGTATGCATATGGCTTGGCAATTTTGTGGACATGATGTTGAATGGGATCAAGCTTTTGGTGAGATGAAAAAGCTATGGCGTGCATGCTTGGTTATTGTGGCAAGCACAGTTAATTGTGAGAGAGGTTTCTCAAAGATGAATCGTATCAAGTAGTCTAATGATCGTAACAGACTATCCTTGGAAACTTCGAATAAGCTCATGTTTCTCTCATACAATGGTGAAAAAGATGCATTAGAGGTGGATTGGGATGCAATATATATCACATGGGATGCTCTAAAAGCCCATCGCAATGTCAATGTGATGACAATTGAATAGTGCAAAGAAGGTAGCTTTTCATTATTCATGACTTGTTTGTTGATGTGTGGTTATTATTCATGACATTGATGGCCATATGAGCTTTTGGTGATGATTTATTGTATTGAAACATTTGTGATATTTTACTTCCATGATTTGGTTTCTAAGATTCTAGATTATGTTGGACTTGCATGATGGTGAGTTTATGGATTGATGATTTGATGATGTACAATTCATGAGATTTCCTGGTTGTATTTTAAGTACGTTTGCTTAAAAATACAATCTTTATGTTAGATGTAATCTTTTTAAGTATATTGTTGATTGTATTTTATCTAGAAAGACAATATTTATGTTAGATGCAATAGTTTTAAGTATTGTTGGTTGTATTTTACCTAGAAAGGTAACTTTAATGTCAAGCCATCTCTCGAAGGGCAAAGAAAAAAAATTACCTTTCTTGGAGAAGGGCAACTTAAAAAGAGACCTTCCTTTGGTTGTGCAGACACTGTGTGTGCTGCAAAGAGGTCTCAAAGTTGCCATTGGGTGTATGTATGCAAAGTAAGGTCACTGGTTGTGACAATTTGGGTGCAGTAGTATAGTACCACTTGTAGAGAATACAATAGTTTGTGCAGGTCAAGAAAGAGTGTTGTTGTTGGTAAATTTGTGTTGCAGAAAAGATATCAAATGATGGAATAAACCAAATTGTTGCAGAGCAGCTTGACAAGAACAACTTCCATGCTTGGAGGTTTAGATTGACCAATTTCCTTATGGGAAAAGGTTACTGTTGGGACTACATTGAAGGTGAACATGAGGAGGCACCGGAGATACCGGAGATTAATCCGACTGGTGTAGATATAAAAGAGTTCAAGGAGCAAGGAAAGTCATGTATTAGCTTTCTATTAGCATACAAGACACTATGATTGGTTTGGGTATATACAGGATGCCAAGTCAGCTAAGGAGGCATGGGACACCTTGGTGAAGCGGTATGAAACCAACACCAAGGTACGAAAGATTGAGTTGAAGAATGAGCTTCATATTGTGGAGAAGAAGAATATGTCCGTGAATAATTATGCTTTGAAGATCAAGGGCATTGTGGAATCCCTTGCATCAATTGGTGTTTCTATGGATGATGATGATAAGGTGGAAGTGTGTCTACGTGGTCTCGGGCCACAATACAAGGCGTTTAAGACGTCTATTCAGACTCAGGAGAGCATTCCTAACTTCACAGATTTGGTGTCAATGTTGATCATTGAAGAGAAGAACTTGGGTGAAGATCAACAGTCTTCACAAATCAAAAATAGTTCAGAGTAGCAAGCCTTCTACACAAGTTCAGGCAGAGGACGAGGTAGAGGTCGTGGATGTGGCCAAGGTGGTGGCCGAATAGGTAATCAGAAACATGGTCAGCAGCGGCAACAGTCCCAGGATTCACAACAACAACATTCAGGTGGAAGAGGCCAGTTTAGAGGTAGGGGGAGTCGAGGTGTGGTAATTGGCGAAGGAAGCACAATGATACACGAGGTTGTTTTTATTGTGGTAAGCATGGGCATGTGCAGGCAGATTGCTATAAGAAGCAGAGTGATGCAAAATGAAAAAGTGCAGCAAAACAACTATGCATCCTCTAGCAGAAATAATGAGGATAATGAGAGGTTATTTGTTATGCAACATGTGCTTAATGTTGTGTCTGGAAATGATGTAGCAGCATGTAAGGATGTATGGTATGTTGATTCAGGTGCTTCGAACCACATGACAAGTCACGGTGAGTGGTTTAAGGAAATGAAGAATCTTGAAAGACAAGGTTCTATTGAAACAGGGGATGACACTACTCATCCAATTGCCCATGTTGGAGATGTGCCATTGTCTATGCAGGATGGTAAAGTGAAGTACCTTGTAGATGTACTTCACGTTCCAAACATTACAAAGAATCTGGTTTCTATTGGCCAGACAATTGAGCAGGGTTTGCAGGTTTGGTTTAACCCTGATGGCTGTTATGTAGAAGACTTCAAAGATATTAGTGCAGGTTGGTTGTTGGAAAAGGCAACAGAGTGGGCAGAATGCTTACATTGAATGTGAATATGCCTGAAGTGAGTGCTGCAATGTTTGCAAATGGTTCAGGAGTTGTTACAGATACAAACATTTGGCATAAGAGAATTGGGCATGTCAATGTGCAAAGAATGAAGATATACATAAAGTTTGTGAGCATGTCAATTTGGAAAGCAAACAAAACATGTATTTCCACATGACAGAAATGTGAGCAGGAATGTGCTAGATGTTGTGGATTTAGATGTATGGGTTCCTATGAAGACTATGTCTATGGGTGGCTACAGGTACTACATAACATTCATTGATGACTACACAAGGAAAGTGTGGGTGTACTTCATGAAGGAGAAGAGTGAAGTGTTAACTCATTTTTAGAATTTCAGAGTTATGGATGAAAAACAGACAGGAAAGCATGTGAAGTGCCTAAGGTTAGATGGAGGGGGAGAATTCTTCTCCAATGAGTTCTCTGAATTCTTGCAAAATAATGTCATAATTTACATGAGCATTGATGGTGGCTGAGAAGAATATGCCACATAGCTGTGTCTACAGTAATTTATATCATGAGCAAGACTCCTAATGAAGCCATACATGATGTAACGCCAGAGGAGAAGCTTACTGGCAAGAAACCTGATTCGTCTCACTTGAAAGTTTTTGGATGTATTGCATATGTGCATGTGCTAGATGAGTTACGTACCAAGCTAGATCCAAAAGTAGAAAAATGTGTGTTTATTGGGTATTCCCTTGAAAAAAAGGGATATAGATATTATAATCCTGTTACACGTGAATTGAGGGTAAGCAGAGATGCTGTATTATTTGATGAGATGAGTAGCTGGTATGCTGCTGAAGAAGAAGAATTTTCAACCTCTCACCTTGTGTGCTCTCTTCTAGGGTTTGTGTGAGTGTGTGTGTGCTTGCAAGAGCTCAAGCTCTCTTCTCCCCTGCATCTTTTCATTTTCTCTAAGATGATTCTTAAAGGTCAAAAGATATTTCATGAAAACATTACTTATGCATGTGGTGTGCTACTAAATGATTAATGATAGTGTCCAAGTACATCTTCTTGATCAACAATAAGTGGTGGTTCTTCATAGATTAAATGTGTAGGAAGTGGTCATTTGAAAAGGCTTCAACAAGCTAAAGTGAAAGGAATTGTGGATGTTCCAGTGTGATGACAAATCTAGTTGATAAGAAAGGTTATTAATTTTAATAATAACCTTGAATGATCCATAATACATGGGTGCCAATTTCTCATCTAGATGCTTCTCCTACACACTTGAGCCTTCTTTTCAAGAGAACATAATAATTAATATATCTTTTCTCTTCTTATTTGCTTGTTTAGCATATTTCTCTTGAGATTGACATTTTCTTGTCGTACTTTTTGGAATATACCATCAAAATCTTATACAAAGTCATCAGCTACTACTGAGATTCTATGAGAAATGCATGTAGTCAAAATGGGTAAAGCTACTGAGTCATCAGATTATTTATGGGAAGGCAATGTAAGCAATTTTTTCAATGAACTTCCTATAGTAGTATAGCTACATTAGCCCCAAGAATGATCATTACTCATGTGAATCACATGGTCTAGGCCAATTGACAATTATTTCAATCTTCTTTGGGTTAACTTGTATATTCAGATTCTCCCCAAAAAAGTTATATATTTAAGATGAATACGGTTGTTTTTAGAATATACATGAAAACTTTTTAAGATTTTTTAAATGAATATAGCTAATTTTCAATGTTACATTGCCTGCTTGCTCATTGGTTTGGCGGCTATTTTCTCTCTCTTCTAAAAGGCCCTCCAAATGACCTCTGAAATGTTCTAATGCATCGATGTAGTCAAACAACGAGCAATTTTCCCAAACGTAAAACAATCGACCATTGAAACTATGGTCTTATTTAAATCTTCTCTTCAAACTCCTTGGTAATGTCATGCCAAATATTATCCCACTCGGTTAACCTCTATATAGTTGACTTAATGATGTGAAGAGGAACTGCAAGAGTATACATATTGCTTTCACACATACTACTTACTACCCTATCTAATGCTCTCATGGCCAAGGTATACCCTATATGCTACAAAGATCATAAGATCATCAAGATGCTAATTCTCAGAACCTAGCTGACAATAAGATCATTAAGGGAAATAATTCATGGCTTTTCCTCCTTTGTACATAGTGAAGGCCTTTATTTAAATGAAAAATTGCCCTAAGGGAGGCCATGCCGATGCGAACTCCTAGAGGGCATTTTTTAATTTAAATAGTTGCCTCCTCTTGTAGGGTTTTGGAAATGAAAAATGGTTAAGGCTTTGATGCTCCATAAGCCTTCAACATATGGAGAAGCGTTTCATAATGGATAATCTCAGATTTTGTAACCATAATGGAGAAGTGTCTCATAATGGATAATCTTAGAAATCCAAGAGGAGACGAAATTTAATTTTATAAAAATCCCTCAAGGAAGCCATGTTGGCGCAGCCTCCTTGAGAGCTTTTTTTTTTGGGGAAAATACTTACCCTAAAGAACTAGCAAAACAGACATTGACTAGTAAACCCTAGCAGGGCAATAATTTAATTTTAAAAAATAATCCCTCAAGGAGGCCACATTGGCTTTATTTTTTTGGACAATATTCACACAGAACGTCCTCTACTTCCCAATAATTTAATTTAAAAAAAACTCTCAAGGAGGTCGCGCCTCCTTTGAGGGTTTTTTTTTGGGACAATATTCATTTGATCTCAGCATACATTCACAGATTCGAAAAAAGAACGAACGAGAGAAGGAGATGAGTTGCATAGAGAACATCTCCTGCTTCCAATAATTTAATTTAAAAAAAGCCCTAAAGCGAGGCAGTAGATGTGAGCAGCATCTTGTCACCCTACATCGATGCCAGCCTTTCCACATACGTCTTTAACTTGTCGCTTGTCACGTATTGGTCCTTGAGCCATGCATCGAGATGGTGATGATGGTGGACTATAAGCAATTGGAGCATTTCAAGCAGTGTTCGAAAAAAACCCGGGTATAGTGTAATTTGCACTTGCAGATTTATAAAATTACCTTCAAATCTGAAACTTAAGGGTACAAAAACCTGCAGATTTTGAGGGGTTGTAGAACAAAAACCTTCAAAATTTGAAAATTTTCTTTATAAATAATTTCACAATTTTTAGATGAAGGTTTTTTACTTTTTGGGAAAATAGTTTTTTTCGAACACTGATTTCAAGGTGAGAAGCTTGCATGGAGGCCTTCTTTGTAGAGGTCGTGTTTACAACATCACCATCTACACATGTGCCTTGTCTGTAGCTCCCTACCGACTTTTGGCATCCAGCTTGAGCTCCACATCACTTATTAATTGCGAGAGATCTTTGTTGTCTTTTTGCACTCCTCGTCTCACTGCAAGCTTATGCAAGTCATGGGCCTCATGGCTATTCTTTGGGAAGGTTTTCTATTGTTGATGAGCTTTTTTTGGGAGTCGTTAAGGTTTTCTATTGTCCATGCACTCAAATATTGAGTACCCTCCATGGTACCAAGTCTATATAAAATTAAAACCATTTCTTGACCATTCGTTAAGGTTTATGAGTTATTTGGGTGTGTCGTTTAGGTTTTCTATTATCGATGGGTTCAAAGATTGAGGACCTTACATTGTGCCAAGTCTCTATATAAAATATATCCTAACCTTTCGACAAAATTCCTCCAACCCTAGTGTCTAAGCTAGGCACTACCGGGGGGATCTCCGTATTCTCATAGCATGTTTAGTACACAAAGCAAGGCCTTAGAAAAAGAGTAATCCATTACAGTGGAGTATTGATTTCCAACAATGGATATGAGAGGGATGTAAAGTGTTGAGCAAAAACATAGCTCCCCAAAATGAAGCAAGGAGAATACAAAACACAACTAGTAACCAAGAAGGGGAAAATAAAGTAGCTTCTCCTCATATAGGGAGCCTTATAACATAGATAATCTATTATAGTAATAGTGACGAGGGTGGAGTATTGACTTCCAGCAAATGAAGATGGGAGGGATGTAAAGCGTTGAGAAAAAACACAATTTTTCAAAATGAAGCATGATGGAAACAATAAGCACCCAGAGAAGGGTCACAAAAAACACAACTAGTAGCCAAGAAAGTAAGCTAAAAGATGAAGCAGTTAGAAAGTAAGCTAGAAGATAAAGCAGTAGAAATAAATAACACCTAAAATTTTTACATGGAAATTGTTAAGATACTGACATCAGATAGTGTGGCAAACATGCAAGACATCATACTATCTCATGTATCTTGATTAAGGGGGGTCACAACAAGGAGATGTTTGTCACACATATGAGCACACTAAAGCTAACACTCTCTCTATAAAAATCCATGGTACCTTCACTAATGCAAGTGGATTAAGCTAATCACATGTTAATGATGAGTGATTACACTAAGCTAAGGTGGATGGTTTCTAATTACACCCACGATGATGTGTATGTGCAATAGACTCAAATCAATTAGGTTCTAAGATAAATTAGCTTGGACTCATAGAGAGACTTGAGGTATGTGCAAGTGCTTGTACTTTTCATTTCTTGGAAATGACCCCTTTTAGATGGGTAGAGTGCATCTTTGTTTTTTCCATGCACATTGGATAGTCCAGTTTGCCGTATGGCTTCATGCTCACCTACTCACTCTCCCTGCCTCGATAATGCATGCACAACGGTGTTAGGATTGCTTCCTTTGAATTCTTTCTCGTTTTCCAAGAGGGAGAAGACACATCCATCAAATGTTGGCTCTGAAATATTCTTCAAGGTTGTGACAAGTGCATTATATTATTCCTTTGGCATGCTTTTTAAAATTATGCAACTGCATCTTTATCTCCAATGTTAGCATCTATGCCATCTAATTGGGTCATGATGCTTTTCAGTTTACTGATAAACTGAGCCAGACTCATTAACATTCATTTGTAGACCATATAATTCAATCTTTAAGTGAATTTCTTGGTTCTTTTCCTTAGCTGCAAACATGAGATTCAATGTATTCCATGCATTCTTTGTGTGTTCCTTAGAGTCAATGTGATTAAGACTAGTACCCATGTGCAAACCAATAAAGTGACAATGCTTGCTCTTCTTTTTCAACCCACCCTTCACTTAGTTCATTTGTCACATTTTCCTTAATGATTTTCAACAATTTCTTATGTATTAGAAGGTACTTTATCTATGTAGTCCAGGTGTGGAACCCTTGCCCATTGAACTTCTCTACATGCAAAGTGATGCTTGTTAATGTTGCCATAATAAGAAGGTCTTACCAATGAGCTTATGATGCTTCAATTGGCATTGTCTTTTCTCGTACAACTTGGCAAATGTGGGTTCTTTAAACAAGATGAATTGCAAGTAGTGCGTGTGCTTCTAATTTTTAATTTTTTGCTTCTAGAGCTTCCTGAGGATAGTCCCAATGCAAATTCAATGCTTTTGATGTGTAAACCCACTAAATGCAACCCTAATTGCTCAATTGTATCCCTAATTGTACTTCTTAATTATATGATTAGTACCTAATATTGTTCATAGGCTAAAAACTTGAAGTCTTCAATTGAGTTAATTGAAGAGAAATTTGATGGGGCTTTTTGTATAGCCTTATTGCTCTTAATTGAGGAGCAAGGGATAGAGCCCAAGAATTAGCTCAAAACATGCAAAAATCACCGAGATTTAGTAGAAAGGCCTCGACTGATAATGTGCTTGTGGCTCAATCAACGGATCATTTGACATGAGTCTTGGGTTGTGGATAGCTAATAGCATTGCTAAACATCCCCTAAGAGAAATTAGGCCAATTATGAGTAGTGAGGGAGAATGGACAAGAAGAAGAAAATTGGTATTTTTTCTTGCGATTGATTGGGATCGATTCAGGCTGAATCCTTGCAGGTGTAGCTTAGCAATAGCATGAATAATGTGCTCCTAAAAGGTTTTGGCCAATGGAAGAGAGTAATTAGCTCTGAAAATTTGGGCCACAAGAGGTAAGAAGAGGATAAGTGGGATTAGTGGAGCGAATGGGGTATTGGTGCTAATTAGCTCTGCAAATTTGGGCCACAAAGAGGTGAGAAGAGGATAAGATGGGATTAGCAGAGCGAATGGGGTATTGGTGCTAATATAAGTTGAGATTAATGCAATGGAGGACTAGAGAAGCCCTTGGGATAAGAGGAAGCTCTGATACCATGTTAAAATCCATGGTAACTTCACTAATGCAAGTGGATTAAGCTAATCGCATGCTAATGATGAGTGATTACACTATGCTAAGGTGGGTGGTATCTAATTACACCCATGATGATGCGTATGTGTAATAGACTCAAATCAATTAGGTTCCAAGATAGATTAGCTTGGATGTTATCTGCACATTATGTGTGCATATACTAGGAGGCTAATCCACATTAGGCTTGTGAGCAAGGGAGCATGGGAACAAGCTCTAGTGGAGCATGGGAACAAGCTCTAGTGGAGCATGGACTAGGACTAACGTTAAGGGTTAAGGTTAGGGTCAGGCATATTGTTTGAGCATTTTTATGGTTAAGAATGTATTTTTTATACATTTTTGCGGGTTTTTTCGCAGGTATGCTATCAAATTTCTGTCGTTTTTTTTGCTGAAATGTAATAGGGGGCAGCATGTTGATGCATGGATTTCTCTCTCATATGCATGGGACCCTCTTCGTCTCTCTAATTAAATTATAATTATGATTTGAAATGATTTAATTAAAAACTAATTGGATGCTTAATCCTCTTCTCTCTTATCAGAGAAGGATGGGGTGGAGTGTGAGAGTTGGAATGGAGAAGGAGGAGAGGAGAGAGGGGAGAGGACTCCTCCTCGCTCGTCATTTCGAAAATGCGCAGGGGGGGGCTGCGCTGCAGCCCGTCGGGCGAAATTCGCCCCCCTTATAAAATGTTTTTTGTAAAGCTTTACAAAGCTTAAGAGAAAAGCTTTATTTTTTATTTTAGCTTTTTAAATATATATAAAAAGAGTTCTTTTTTCAAAAAAAGCTTTTCAATGTTTCTCAAAAAAGCTTTTAAAAAAAAGGGAAAAAGAGATTCGGTTATCTGAAATTTTTTCTTTTTTCACTAAAATTTTTTTCTTCAAATCTCTTGGCTTTCCACATCTCGGGAAACCTTTTGGCTTTCCGAATTCCAGAAAATCTTTTGACCTTTCGGATTCTGAAAACTTTTGACCTTTCACATTCTGATTTTTTTTTGTCTTTTCATTTTCCCAAAACTGTTGGCTTTCCGTATTCCGGGAAAATCGTTGGGATTCCGAAATTTTTTGACCATTCGTATTCTAAATGCGTTCGGGGTAAATTAAAAAATTAAAAAAACTCTTGAAAATTAGTGAAAAATTAAACAAAGGTTATTTTAAATTTGTGGAAAATGTGGGGTTGGTGTTTGGCATGTGGTGTGTCCATTCGGGCATCCATGACCATTCAAATTCCTTTAAAAATATATTTTTTGATCCAAGAAATTAGAAAATCCATGAAAATTATAAATTTTCATTGGATTTGAGAATTGTTGAGCGAAATTGGAAATTTCTTGAACGATGGGATTCTCAGGAAAAATTAAGAATTTTCTAGAAATTATTTTTTAGAAATCCTAAAAATTGGTATTTTTAAAATATCAATGGTATTATGGCAAATCTGATTGCTAAAAATTTTCTAAAAAATATAGGTTTGGAATGCCATAAGATAGGTTTGGTGGAATTCAAAATTATTGTATTTTGAGGCCCTATAAAATTAGGAAAAATTTGAAAAAAATCATGATAATTTTTTTTCTCGAGAATTTAATATTTTCGAGGGTTATTTAATGTTGAAGTATGTTTTCTCGTGTTGACATTAGATAGATGCAGGTTATTCGCATATTATTAATACGATTATACCTCGTATTAGTAGATATTTCTGTTTGGATTATTTTTGAACGATGTTTTTATAATTTTTTACCATTGTTCAGCCATTCTTTTTGGACATGTTCCATACTTTTAATGGCTATAATTTGCATTCAAAGTGTGTCTCACCTTTAACACTTGTATATGATAATTTATTTTACACTTGTTTAAGTGTGGTCTATGCTTAATTTCCTAAGCCTAAGACAAATTCTATCATGGGTTAGTTGATCGGTTTGTTTTGGTATTTTATTGGATGTTTTCCAAGTTTTATATGGACTCATCAGGCTCTGCCTAGATCACTTGTATCTAGGTTTTTTTAATGAGTGTTACACACATGTGTTTCACTTGCTTACTTTGGAGTTTTGCTTGAGCGCCACCACGTTCATATACTCTGGATTGATGAGTTTGCCACACCAATTTTAAATGCTTCTTTTGGCATGATTAATGATCATTAGATGGCATGCATTAATTAACTACGGTTTTCATGGATTTGAGGAGCTTCTATGCTTTTATCCATGGTTTTATTAGGATCTTTTGATCTTTTAGATAATATTATATGCTTTGAGGGTAGCATTTGCCTTCATTTTTTGGCACATAATTTTGGACTATGTTCCTTGTACTCTTGTACATATTCCAACTTGGATACCTAGTTGCTTATATATCTAGGTGAGTTATTTTTCTACCCTAGATTTATTGTGTTTATTGGGTAGTATCATTGGAAAGGCACCAATAATTCAAAATTCTTTTCTAATGATGTACTCGGAAAGAGTTATTCCTTGATGTAGTCTCAGGTATATAGAGACAGGTTTTAGTACGTGAAAGTCTAAGATAAGGCCATCTTATTCCTTTTATACAGGATTTTATTCATATTTCCTAGCTCACATATATTATCTTATGGGATAATTTGGGCTCAAGATTGTTGCTTTGCTTACATTACTTGGCATGTTGACCTCAACATTCAAAGATAATCTCATTTTTTGACTTTACTTGAAGTTATAGTGTAGGCATTCTCTAGATAAACTTCTTTTATCTATAGCCTACATGTATTGATAAGTGTAATCTCATCGACATTTTCACTTGTTGAAATCTCTTTCTTTAAGGTTCAACGAGTTTATCTTGTATCTTGTTGTGTTCGGATTAAGGAAATTTAGATTTTTCCTTTGCTGGCATTTCTTTCTCTAGTTTTGTACTTTAGGTGATTTATACAATCAACCTAATGGTTTACGAATGGACATATGTGACTCATTGAAATGTTGATGACTCTCTATGTTGATATGGGTAACTCGAGACACCGATAATTCCATGAGCAGATGTGGGTACATCGGGTCGCCGATGGATACCTGGTTCCCGCTATTATAATGCCATGTTTTCCTACTTTATTTCGAATGGTTTACAACGAGGAAACTACTTTGAGTATGAATTCCTATGATCATCCATAGTCTGATGGGCAAATAGAGCGTATGAATCACATTGTAGAGGATATTCTTTGTGCATATGTCTCTAGAAAAGCATCAAATTGGAAGAAATATCTTCCAATGATGGAATTTTCCTATAACAGTTTTAAACATATGGCTATTGGTTTTAGTCCATTCATGCTTATGTATGGGTATCAACCCCAGGGCACCTATTGATGTTGGTCTTAAGGACATCGAGCTTGATGCATCGAGGGATTTCTTGCATGATATGTAAGAAATATTGACCAAAGCTTGGAAGTCTATCAGGAGTGCTCAGGATAGGGCACGATTCTATGCTGATAGAGGACGCTCAACTTGGTCTTTTGAACCAGGAGCGTTGGTTTATTTTAATGTTCCTAAAGATTCTCAAACTTTGTCAATAGGAAAATGCTCGAATTTATCTCCTATATATTGTGGTCAACTTCAATTTATACATCGGATTGGCACGGTTGCATAAGAATTTAAACTGTCTCCACATGTTAGAGTTCATCTAGTCTTTTATATCAATAGATTGAAAGGAAAACTGGGAGGTGGGGATAACATAGTTACTCCCAAGAACTCATTGAAGTCGAAGAATTATCCTATGTTCCACATGAACCTAATATTCAGGGAAAGGAAACTTTGTAGTTGACTAATCCCTGAGGTTAAAATTAGGTGAAAAGATTGGGAAATAAAGGATTCGACTTGGGAGTCGACTGAGATTGTTCAGCAGTTGTCCTTCTTTTCATTGCAAGAGTGCAATGTTTTGAGAGAAGGGAAGTATGTTATATGCACATTATGTGTGCATATACTAGGAGACTAACCCACATTAAGTTTGTGAGAATGGGAGCATGGGAACAAGCTCTAGTGGAGCATGGGTTAGGACTAACCTTAAGGGTTAAGGTTAGGGTCAGGCATCCAAGGGTCACACATGGGAGATGGAGAGTCAAGAGTCACTTGAGGGCCCTCCTATATAATAGGGGCATGGGGCACAATCAAAGGAGGCTTAGGCTATGGTCTCTTGATGTTATCTTGAGGCTAGGTTATGTTATGTTCTCTTGTGTAGAGGATCATAACTACTCACCTACCATTTCACACTATAGCTACATGTTGCTAGATTAGAGTTATACCTCTTGATGGTATGGGACATTAAGGTAAAGGTATGATGTACTTCATTATAATTCATGTGTGCATCCCTTGGGCTCAGGGGGGTGGTCAGGTGGATGAGTTTATGCCTGATTTATGCATGTTTATGTATAACAATTATCTAGATAGATCTTAGGGTTTTAACATTGGACTTATAGAGAGACTTGATATATGTGTAAGTTCTTATACTTTTCATTGCTTGGAAATGACCCCTTTTAATCTTCTGACACCTTGATCGACTCTAAATCACTCGATGGGACCAATCTTTTGATACCTTGGTTAGCTCTTAAGTCATTACTTGAACTTCTAATCGAATCTACCTTGAAATTTGTAAAAAAAGTTTAAAAAACCATGTGAAATATTACATCCTCCAAGTACAATATTTCGACACCTTGATTGACTCTAAATCGCTCGATGAGGCCAATATTTTGGTACCTTGATTAGCTCTTAGTCATTACTTGAACTTCCAATCGAATCTACCATGAAACTTGTAGAAATGATTTAAAAAAACCATGTGAGAAATAACATTCTCCAAGTAGAATGTGGCCAACAGCATCCTCCAAGTACAATCTTTCGATACCTTAATCAACACTTGCTCTTAGTCATTACTAGAACTATAAATCATATATACCTTGAAACTTGTAGGGGGAAAAAAAGAACCATGTGAGCAATAACATCCTCCAAGATTATTGAAACCATCCATGGTTATCACAAATCTCATTAATGAGATAACTCCAACCTCAATCTCTTTAAATTTATCCAACCAATGAGTAGGCTAAAATAGGGTAAACCCATCATTAGGAAAAATTTGGACTCACAAACTGACCCTCTAAGGGCTTTCTCTCTCTTCCATGAATCAAGGAAAAGTGCAAAAATAATGTTATAATATTGCTCCTCTCTCTTCTCTTTTTGAATCTTGTACATCTCAAAGTATTAGTTTTATAATAGGTTCACTTATTATTTTATTGACTGTCCAAGAACTATACCAGACCTGCTCAGAACTCGAATATCTCAAAAACTATTTTTTTATTTGAGCTGGTTTCGAATATCTCAAAAGATATGACATTCTTAAATGCCCAAATTCATTTATGACTTTAGAAACAATCATTTCATGATTCTAGAAGGATTTTATCTTAAAAATAAAATATCTTGATTTGTACTTTGTATTTCATAATTTCTTTTTACAAGTACGTAGAACCGTGCTTTATCTACATTCTGGTGCATTTTTATGTTTTTTTATAGAGATTTGAAGAGAATAGACATTTTTTAAGATTTTAAGAATGTGTTTAGATTTATTATTTTAGAGAATAGTGCATTACGAATTTTCCTTTTTTTGTGATAGAGCTTCTTCTTCTCTTTAGATCATTTCTTCTTTCCATAGCTCATTTCTTCTTCTACTTTCAAATTTGCATCTCCAAACAGTTTGTATTTCATTCCTGTTCTATTGCACTTGTTCACTACTACAAAGCTAGAAAATGAAGAGTGATTTGATTTTTTGGTGCCATTTTCTTGGAGCTAACAAACCATTTCCCTCTTCATTAATCTTGCTATCAAGAAAAGAAGCAACAAAGAGACAACACAGAGGCAACACAGAGAAGTAACAGAGAACAAAAATGGAGGTTAGCAATGTTTTAATGTTGGTTATGTTCAATTGAGTTTTATAAGTTATGTTTTCCTATTGGTTATGTGCATTACTATTCATAAATAATAAAGTTAATAGTAAGATATGTTTTACTGTTGGTTAATAATAATAATATGTGCATTACTATTGGTTAATAATAATAATGTGTTAAAATTGGTGTTAAGTTAAACACATATGTGTTAATAATCATGAGATACTGATGTATGTAAGTGTTTCTAGTTTTTTGATGATTTAGAAATAAGAAGAGAAGTATACACTTCCACCTAGATGAAGAGTATGCCCCATTGTACAAGAGAATTGAGGTTTTAATGATGAATCCATCGGTGATGTAATTACACAGATCTTTGGGTTGATGGGTCTATATATCCACCTGATCCTATTACACAACAATCTCCCCAATTCTCAGGACTAACATCATTTATCAAGTATGTTTGTGAGGGTAATGCAGGGTTACAGGGTTATACTTGGAGACTTGCAACCCAAGCCCATGTTTCTGCAGCACAACAGATCATGAAACTTAATAGATCATTGTTGGTGGCAAAAAAAGAAGAGAACAATGTTTTGGAAGATGCTATGCATGACATGGTAATGCAAAATGCCAGTTTGATTAACCAGGTTAATGATTTACAGGCTAGCAATAAGAAGATGAAGACAATGCTAGAGAAGACTGTCACTTATATGGGCCCACAACGACAGGAGGTATGTGAATGCCAAAGGTCATATAAACCTATGCACATGTTGGCAAAGATAGGTGGACAATACAGGCAAAGCATCTATGCACAACGTGATAATATGCAAAAGATGTTTAGCAATCTAGAAAATGAAGTGAATCAAGGAATTGAAAAGGTACTCACTAAAGATATGGTGAAGTCCGCACTTCAATGCCCAAAGTTTAAGTCAGTTTGGTGATGAAGTTATCATACAATGCTTACATAAGGTAAGTTATTCCTTCACATCAAATGATATGCAAGGAATATGTGATAAGGTAGGAATAAGTTCTCAGTCTTATGGCATGATATACAACCATTTAGATACAAGGTTTAAAAAAGTGTTGCAAAAGAAAAGGGTATTGCCTCTTTCTAAACCATTTCATGTGGTGCAAGCACGACAATCATTAAACAATAAGGTGGAACAATTAATTGGTGAGCCAATGCACTTATGTCACAGACATGTATGCAAGTATCGAAGGAAGTGCCATTTGTCTTGCACACAAATAACAATTTTGTATTAGTAGATGTATGCAAGTTACAATCTCTAATGGTAAAATTTTACAGTATATCTATTGCAGAATGTGGAGGCAAGCTAAATTTTATTTTAAAGCTTGATGAAAGTGAGGTTATCAAAGGTCAGAAGTTAGAACGTGTTAGTCTAACTCTCATGAATAGAGCACTGGATCCTAACATCTTACCTGGTCATCCTGATTACTTTAGTGTACAATTTGAGAATTAAATTTGGTGGCTTGCTGCATTTGAAGTACCAAAGGAAGATCATGAGATTCTGAAGATTTTCTTTAACTTGATAGAGATACCTAATACAATACAACGCCAAAATCATGGTGAAAGTTTGCACGTGGAAGGTTATGGTGAGTATCAAGTGGAATGGAACCTTGCTGGAGATCTCAAAACTTTGAAGTGTATGTTTGGTGTGTCAAATGCAACAAATGCAGAGTTTCCTTGCATATATTGTATGTAGTCTAGAAAGAAAGGAAAGAATGGGAAGAAACAGGCAGAGAAGGGTGTCCTACATGTGATCAATTTGTTTGCTGTGGGGGCCAAATGGAACGAGTAGATCCTATTCTTGACATCGCCTTGACAAGAGTACACTTTTGCACTTTGCATGCACTAGTGAGGATCATAGACACATTGGTTTATGAATATGTGTGTTTTGCTTATAAAATGTAGCCAGTTTCTGATGCCCAAGAAACATGTAAAAGGGTGGAAGAAGTATTATCTAGGATGGGTTTACATCGAGGCCAGGTAGAAATAAAGAAGGATGAAAAAAAGTCCAGAGCAAGCGGCAATGTACCATGCAAGCCTTGCCTTGGTGGCTCAAAAGCAAGGAAATTACTCTCTGCACCACGAAATAAAAATGGAGAACTACTAGTACAACAACCAGAGAAGTATGAAGCATGGAAAAAGTTACATATGGTTGTTCCTGATTGAAGCAATGGAGGAAAGACTAGAGTAGCAAAGCAAATGTGTGGATTGCTCTGGATAAATTGGCAGTGCTTTTGCAGAAGATGACATTTGGACCAGATGATTCCAAGGAGTTTAAGGAGGTGATTGGTATATTCTATGCATCAGTTGTTGAAGCCTGGACTTCAAGTAGTATAACACATTACATGGTAAGTGTGACATTACAATTAATTTATATTGTTTTAGAGACTAACTATGATTACGTTGTTTATTGATGTAGCATATATTGCATGCTCATGGTTCTTACTTTGCAAATGAAGGAAGTTTAGCGATATGGTCTACACAGGGCATGGAGCAATCTCATTAGCAAGCACGATGTGCTTTCCAAAAGACAACTGCTCATGGAGGTGGAATCTATGATGTCAACCCAATGAAACAATTACTTCTATGGTGGTATAGAAAGATAGTAATAAGGTTAGAGGAGAAGAAACCTATGTCCAATGGATCACAGGCAATACACAGAGTCATATGTGAGGTTGGAAAGGCATGATTTGAGAATTCATCAGGTAGAGAGAAACATGCTGAATGGACTATAACCATAATATTAAATGATTTTATGTGTGAGAGTATATGCATACTTGTGTGTGAATAGTTGTGTTATTTTTAAAGTTGACTAAAGTTGACTAAACTATTACTTATAAGTGCTTGTGGTGGTGAGACATTTACATTTTATAGTCTTATAGCTTTTAAGGCATGGCACGCATCAAGCAAAGTGCTAAGAGGAACCCTACTAAGACTCTCCCAACACAGCCCGAGGTCAATATACCAACGGAGACTGATAGTGAGCGCACTCAATCTGACAATCCAGGAAGCAGTACTACAGGTACAACGCATCCACATCCACCACATCACAAGAAGCGTAGATGGAGACCATGCACTACAAAAATAAGGAAGTATCAGAAAAGTACAAACTTAATCATACCAAGGGTGCCATTTGCAAGACTGGTGAGAGAGATATTGCAAGATCTCCAACAAATTTCTCGTAATAGGTTCTATGCAAGACTTAGTTCTACAGTCAACAATGTGTAGCGATGGTCATCCCAAGCATTGCTAGTTCTTCAAGAAGCAGCTAAGGCATATTCGTCGGTGGACCTCATTCATGATGGTAAGGTGGCAGCTATTCATGCGAAGTGCATCACTCTTATGGACAAGGATTTGAGACTTGTACAAAGGATTTGTATTAATGGCGATGCCTTCAGTTTGAATATGGATAATATGATTTGAGTACATAATATGATGTGTTGTAAACCTGTGTTTCAATGTACTTGTAATCTATGAGAAGTGTTTTTAATACAAGTACAATTTGATGTTTCTTTCTCAATATCTTGGGTGTTATTATCTTTTTCTCTCGTATAGTTTTGCAAGTTTATCGAAAGCATTATTTTTTTGTTCACAACGCCTCATATGGATTTAGGATTTTTTACACATGTATGCATGAAAGACTATAAGTGTATAAAATTTTAATGAATTTAGAAATTTTAAAATTTTATCTTTACTAAAAAATAATAATAATAATTATTCTAAAAATTAGATTACTTTAAATATGGAACAAAGTTCTAGAAACCTTAGGGAATTAGTGAGATGTTGCATCAGAGGGGCTCTTATAAATAAGGAAATTACTAAATATAATAAAAATTACTAAAAAAATTAAGAGTTATTATATTTTTAGTTTTTGAAGTTATAAATATAAGTTTAGAGTCTTTTGTTTTCATTCTATTCTTGTTTATCTTCTTCAAGAACACGGCTCGCACCAAGCAAACTGCCAAGAGGGTTGATCCCGTAAAGGTCAGGCCCCCACCATTGCCCACACATCGCAAATGTCGGTGGAGACCCGGCACCATCGATCTTTGAGAAATCAAAAAGTATCAGAAGACGGTAGACCTTCTGATCCCGAGGAGGCCTTTTCATCACCTCGTTAGGGAGATTATGGATGATTTGTACGTGAGCCGGCTATCTTGATGGAATCGTCGGGTCGGCAATAGTGAGGCTCCCACACGATGGACAACAGTGCTTTGGAAGCTCTTCAAGAGGCTGCTAAAGCTTTTTTGGTGGACATATATGGTGACACAATGTACGCAGGAGTCCATGCCAAGAGAGTCACCATCACTGACAAAGGATATGCGGCTAGTTCTACGCATGCGGAAGTGGAGGGAAGATTATGGTGATGAGTCGCAGTTTAGGGTTTAGGATAATCTCATGTATATTTCACAATGTAATCTCATGTGATCATGATGTAAATGCTTTACATAATGAAAATATTTTTTTTAAATCCTTGCCATGTGTCTACTTGATTATATCTGGTAATCATAATTGTATTGTGATTTCAATTTCAAATTAATGATTAAATATTATTTGTTGATCACACGAATACAACAAAACTTCAAAAATATATTTTTATTAATATAGAAATTGTTACATCATGACATAGAAGCAAGTACAAAAACCCTCAACTTTACGCCTCTTAGTACTAGGCTCAGCAGAGTCAGTAGTAGGAGGTTTAAGCGAAGGAATTACAACAAAATTTCCTTCAAGCTCAAGCTGGATAGCATGAAGATCAATCTTCCCAGCAGTAAGGCCTAGGCCAACTAGGGAATGAATCTTCCCTCCACGCTGAGCTTCGAACAAATATAGGAGCTTGCAGCGCTTCACAAGCACCACCTTCTCTAAGCTTGATTTCACAGGCATGGACTTGAATGCAGCACCCTTTGTTAAATCCTTGATCTTCATGAGAGAAACTTTTCCACATCAAGGGAGCATACCTTGTGAAAGACAATGATGTCTTGGAAGATTTTACCAATGTACTCCTTCAAAGCTGCATCCTGGACTCTTCCTCCGCCACCCCTTGTTCCACTAGCTCTTGATGCAAACTCATCGACATAGACAATTTCTTGAAGAAAATATTTGCATGCAAAAATAAAATATCAAAAATTATTCCAAAATACAATTGCATGAAAGAAAATATTTTCAAATGAGATGAAATTTTCTGTGCGAGGCTGCAGATTCAGGACCATCCTCGCCAGCCTTCGGCTGTGGCATGCCTAGAGGGCCCCGATGCATCCCAGATTACATGTGTGGGGTCCCCAAGCCCCTAAGGCCCGACACCAAAATTTTTAGGAAGAATTGTTTTTTTAACATACCTTCTCAGCCTCATCATTCTGTTTCCCATCCGGTGTATCTAGGTCTGCCCCCCCAGGGATTGCTCTATCACCATGTACATGGTTCGAGAGGTCAATGTGTGGTCAAGGTCCAAAGAGCTTCTCCTACAACCTCTCAGACTCTGCATCTGAGATATCATACTCACGAGTAGCTTTTGCAGCACTTCTTTGGATGTGGATGATTGTAGAGACATCTTCCATGCTTGTGCCATCGTATCGGCGGCCAATCTCAGTTACTTGTGGAGGGACATCCATAGTGTCAAAGTCAAGAGGTCTTCATCAACATCTCGGACAAGGTGGCAGTAGAGCTCTTCCTCCCTCAAATCTAAGACCTCAAGGACATTCTGCATGAGCAAGTACTCAACACCATCTATAGTGATGGCACTCAATGATGCAAGTTTTACATTCTCAGTAGGATGGGCTACTTCCTGGTGGATAGTTGACAAGTCTAAAGACAAGCTACGTGCCTCCTCTTCTTGCTTGTCCAAGACTGTCTCCTCTGGCTCCTCATCATTCTCCTCTTCAAAATCATAGCATAATATTTAAATAGCAAAGGCAATATCCCGCTCGATGAGATCGATCGGGTTTGCCTCCTCAAAAGTGAGGGGCACAGAGGTAGATCGGAAGGGGGGGAACATGTGCAAGTGTTCTTTGCACAACCTTTCTATGGTTGTCACCACTCTTCATGGAGAAGAGGAACTCTAGGGGTATCCATCGAGCAGTGGAGCCAGGGATAAAAAATGTGATAGCAATATCACATCCCGTGCAAAAAATTGCAAGCACTGAGCTATCGGGCTCTAGAGTCCTAAATATATTCTCTAGCTCAACACTATAACAAAACCTAGGGTAAATCTAGTCCCACATCTGACCGTAACGGGTTTCACTCATCCACTGTGCGAACGCATCATGAAGCTATGGTGAAGGCGTAAAGGGAGCAACAAGCAAGGTGGATAGAAAGTGAGAGATAGAGAATGCAATAGAACTGAATGAAAATAACCCCTACTTATACTTATAAATATAAATTTATATATTATTTCATTAAAACTTTAATAAAGTAATATATATTTTCTTAAAATTTTATTTAAATAATATTTATTTCATTAAAACTCCAAGAGCTCCAACACATCCTGCATGAGGAGGTACTCCACCCCTTCAATGGTGATGGCACTCAATGAAGCTAGTGGTGGGTCATGACTTTTGATTTCGTGAGGCTGGATGGATGCACTTCATACTTATGTTTATTATTGTACTTAAAATATCTATAAACTTATATTTATTTTAATACCTTATGTTTATACTTTAGTAAATAAAGGACACTTCAATAAAATATAATAAATAATAAATCATACTTCTATTTCTTGTTATATATTATTATTATTATTATTATTATTATTATATTATTTATAAAGTTACTTATATTATTATTTATACTTAAATATATACTTAAAGTTATATTTTTTTTATACTTATATCCATAGACTTAAAATTAATGACACTTCATTAAAATATAAGAAATCATAAATCATATTTATATTTCTAGGATAATTAATTATATTATTGTTTACACTTAAATATGTATTTTTACTTATATTTACAATTGTACTTACTTATACTTATCTTTATTTTCTTACATATTAATAGGTTCAAAACACAGTAGACTTAAAAAAACCACTACAATTTATGAAAATGAAATAAAATTAAATTTACAACACTTTTAGAGAAATAATTTTTAATATTCACTTGGAAGAATAAGAATTACATGGACTCTACAATTTCAAGGATGTGTGGAGCAAAACACTGCTTGCATGTTTTGCAATGTTCACTTCGACTCCCAACCTTCCTACCATCCAACTTGAAATAAAAATTACAAGGGGGATCATTGGACATGAGTTGGATTTCTTATCTCAGAAAACTAAGGGGCCAATGACTTTCTACATTAATGCTAAAAGGGTCATGACCATATTAACATCAATGAGTGCTCAATGCATGCCATCTCGCATGTCTTGGTCCAAGTTGAGCCACTCCCCTCTCGTAGAAGTCGCCACCTCCTATACTTGAAGCAAATGCACAAAGTTTGTCTTGCAATGAAATACTTGTCATAAAAAACAAACAACCAACATAAAAACATAAAAACATAAAATCAACAATCAACAATCAACAACAAACATAAAAACAACAACAACAACAACAATCAACGATCGGTGTCTTGCAATGAAGTACTTATGAATAAAAACTATAAACAATCTACAGCACTGTGTTCTTGCCTAAAGGTAACATCTAACACAGTGATTTTGCACCAAAGCTTCTCCCTCTTCTCTTTTGCTCTGCACGATCACCTGAGAGGCCTATCATCTACAAGGCGGCAACCTTTTCTACGTCTACACCACTTCCACGCCAACCTTCTAGGCGACTCTATTCATGTGCTGGCAAGGTGTTGGCTACAGCACAAACCTCCAAGTGGACTCTATTCATGTGCTGGCAAGGTGTTGGCTACAGCACAAGCCTCCAAGTGGACTCCTGTTTTGTTGGCCACGTTAATGGTCATTTTATTCTTTTATTTTAAAGCCTGGAAAATGGCCACCATGCTTAGAGCCTTCCATTTCACACCAAATTCAAGATTCAAGGCAACCTTGGCCCCTTCCACTATTAATTGCTCCCATGCTTCCACACACTCTTTCAAATGCAATCTTCCAGTACCCATTCTATTTTTGGATGCATACACATACGAGCAACCAAATGGCTGAAAACCACCTCCAGCGGACCACGTTCCGGACAAACCTGCACAAGCCCAAAACAAAACCATCCACCCTGTACATCTGCTAAGGCATTCCAAAGCAAAACTCTCCACATGCCATGCATCCCATATGTACACAAGCCCAAAACACCTTTCAGAAAAACGCTTGACATACTTTGCCAACCCCCCATCTGCTAGAGCATTCATGCTCAGCAGCAAAAAGATAAAGTCCGATAGCTATCCACCGGGATCAAAAGGAAACTACTGTAATTCAGCATCCCATTTCCCAATATCTGTTAAAAACAATGGCTGTATCACTACATACCAAACATCAACCATATGCATCATAAAATCATTTCCGTCCATCATTTGATAAGCATTCACAGACTCTGACCACGCAGCATCACCCTCAAGCCTTCGTTCTTCAAATAAACCATGAAAGAACACTTCACCCACAACAAACCTCCTTGTCTTCAAAACCTGTGGCATTACAGCATTTAGCATCCAATTTATCAATACCAGTGAAGGCCAAGTTCCAGCATTCTGACCTTTATGCACACAAAAATCCACATCCTTTCCAACAGCAGTGTCCACAAACACTTCCAACTCTTGTAAAATAGGCATCTCTTCATAACTATACGACTCAGCTGGTTCAGAACCCTTGTCATCCATGCACTTTGCCTTTAGCATTTCAGCAATACGCAAAGAAGCCTTTGTTACACTCTCAGCCATATTTGCATCCATGTCTATCTCTGGCTCCTGTTCATCAAGGCTAGCAACTGCCCACATACCATCCTCAAGCACAATACTCACCTCACAATGCTCTTCATCCGCCCAATCTACATGCATACCTTCTTGAGTGTTGCCAACCCCCCTAGTATCATTGTCCAAAGACTCCCGAGCACCTAATGCATCAAATGGAAAAAAATCCACATCATTCATCGCAGGTACCAAACCACCATCAAGCTGTCCAAGAAAATCCATAACAATAGGATCTTCCTCCATGCTCTCCACATCCGCATCACAAACCATCTTCACTTCATCACAAGTCTCTACCCCATCCTCCTCCCTTGTAGAATGTGGCAAAGAATCATCCTCAAAGCATTCTGTATCCATCTCCTCTTCCTTCTTATCATCAGCCAATCCCAAGGCATCATCCTCTTTGCTTCCATGTGCATGCATGTCATCCAAATCCGAATACAAATGATCTTCAATAAAGCATTCCAAATCACTGTCATGTACAGTCATGATGTCCAAATCCAAAGAAGAATCCACTGGCAACTCCTCATCTGCAAAAGTCTCAAATCTTGACCCAGATTCCTCATCCTGCTTTTCAACATGCACATCCTTAGTTTCAATCACAGCATCAATAGGGAAAACCTTAGCTACATCCACATCATTCATCAAACACAGATCTTCACTTTGCTCCTTTACCTGCTTTTCATTCACCTTCACATGCTTTAAAGAATTTGGAAAAAAATCAGAAGGCATATAGAACATCCCCCTTTGCACCTGTATAAGCCTTTGAGGCTCCTGTCTAATCAAACTTTCCATAGGACTCTTATCCACCTCAACCAAATTTACATGCATATCCCTTGCAGGCACAACACCTTCATGCGGATAAATACCCATCTCCATCTGCTTCAAAATCTTGCCTTCCTTTTCCCTAGCAACCCTAACTGCATCATCAAATGACTTGGGATTCTTCAACTCAACCCTAACCTTCAAATGGGGTAGCAAACCATCAATAAACAAGCTCTTCTTGAGAAACATAGGAGGAACTTCTTGCTTCAATGTCAGTGTTGCCAACCCCCCTAGTATCATTGTCCAAAGACTCCCGAGCACCTAATGCATCAAATGGAAAAAAATCCACATCATTCATCGCAGGTACCAAACCACCATCAAGCTGTGCAAGAAAATCCATAACAATAGGATCTTCCTCCATGCTCTCCACATCCGCATCACAAACCATCTTCACTTCATCACAAGTCTCTACCCCATCCTCCTCCCTTGTAGAATCTGACAAAGAATCATCCTCAAAGCATTCTGTATCCAACTCCTCTTCCTTCTTATCATCAGCCAATCCCAAGGCATCATCCTCTTTGCTTCCATGTGCATGCATGTCATCCAGATCCGAATGCAAATGATCTTCAATAGAGCCTTCCAAATCACTGTCATGCACAGCCATGATGTCCAAATCCAAAGAAGAATCCACTGGCAACTCCTCATCTGCAAAAGTCTCAAATCTTGACCCAGATTCCTCATCCTGCTTTTCAACATGCACATCCTTAGTTTCAATCACAGCATCAATAGGGAAAACCTTAGTTACATCCACATCATTCATCAAACACACATCTTCACTTTGCTCCTTCACCTACTTTAAAGACTTTGAAAAAAAATCAGAAGGCATATAAAACATCCCCCTTTGCACCTGTATAGGCCTTTGAGGTTCCTGTCTAATCAAACTTTGTATAGGACTCTTATCCACCACAACCAAATTTACATGCATATCCCTTGCAGACACAACACCTTCATGCGGATAAATACCCATCTCCATCTGCTTCAAAATCTTGTCTTCCTTTTCCCTAGCAACCCTAACTGCATCATCAAATGACTTGGGATTCTTTAACTCAACCCTGACCTTCAAATGGGGTAACAAACCATCAATAAACAAGCTTTTCTTCAGAAACATAGGAGGAACTTCCTGCTTCAATGTAATACACCACTTACCCCATAGACATGTAAATACCTTCACAAAATCATTCAGTGATTGCCCATGGACCTGCTTCAAGATACTCAACTCTTACCAAAGCACACTAGGATCCTCCGCTTGCTGAAAATGCTCTAAAAGGCCTTCTTTCAACCTGTCTAAGGTCAAAACACCATGTAGCTCATAAGCCGCATCCTGTGCTTCAAAATCCTTAAGCCAGCTTCTTCGGGCATCTTCCTTCAAGAAAATCTTTACTAGCCTCAAAACCTGCTCTTCATCTGTAACATGATTGCTAATGCATGCCAACTCCATTTGCTCCAAGAAGTCAAACACATCCTCACCCTTCCTGCCATGAAATTCTAGATAAGACCACATCATGAAAACCTGTAACAATCCCTGAGCTCTCCTCAGTGGGACATACACCCTTCTAGGCAAAGAACAACACCAGAGCTCTCCTCAGTGGGGGCACCAGAAAGATGTGAGGTGAAAACAAGAAAAAAAGACCATGCCTCTATAGCCCTTCACCTCCCAACTTTGATACAACAACTACAAATGGGGGCACCACCAGTCATCACCGGCTGGAACACTTCTCACAGTTCACCACACCACCCATCAACACTTCTCTGCACTGCACTCTCTCTCTCTCTTCAGAGGGCGCCCCACCAGCAACCCTCAACTTCTCTGCAGCCCATCACTTCTGTGTGTGTCGCCAACACTCTTTGAAATGGCTACCTCTCTTGCCTTCGCTTGCGTCAGTCACACCATCAACACCTCTCTCTCTTTAGATGGTCCTTCACGTTGGCACCATCTGCCACCAACACACAACACCCAAAGCACTTTCTCTGGTCAGCATCCAGCCACCCTGTCGCCTCTTCTCTGCTTCACTCGACACCAGCCCTCTCTTTGGTGGCTCCCCTCTGCAGCCCTCTCCCTCCTTTGACCATGCACACCTAATAGAAGAAGCCCCTCTGTCTGTCGCTAGCAAGCCCACCAAAACCCTTCATCAGCACCCTTCTAGGTGGCTCCCCACCTGTCAGTGGCAGCTCACACCAGCCCGTCTCCCTAGCCTCACCTTCTCTTCACTACACACCTCCAAAGTCACAACAGCTTCACGGGCGACTCCCCAGCAGCTCTCTAGTCCCTCTATGCTCGCCCCAGCAGCCTAGCTATCCACGCTTCAGCTGTCCCCAGTCAGCTCTGCGCCAGCCTCTGTTCCCTTGCGCCTGCGTGCTGCTAGCCACGCTAGCCCACCTTCACGCCTCGCCTGCCTGCATTCACCTTTGTGCCCTACCGGCGACCCCAGCTCACCAGCTCCCTCGGCTCCCTAATCCATCGCCAGGAGCAGCAGCCAATTCAAGCCCATCTGCTACCGCAACAAAGCTGCTCCCTCTTCTCTTTTGCTCTGCACGATCACCATAGAGGCCTGTCATCTACAAGGCGGCAACCTTTTCTACGTCTACACCACTTCCACGCTAACCTTCTAGGCGACTCTATTCACGTGCTGGCAAGGTGTTGGCTGTAGCACAAGCCTCCAAGTGGACTCCTGTTTTGTTGGCCACGTTAATGGTCATTTTATTCTTTTATTTTAAAGCCTGGAAAATGGCCACCATGCTTAGAGCCTTCCATTTCACACCAAATTCAAGATTCAAGGCAACCTTGGCCCCTTCCACTATTAATTGCTCCCATGCTTCCACACACTCTTTCAAATGCAATCTTCCAGTACCCATTCTATTTTTGGATGCATACACATACGAGCAACCGAACGGCTGAAACCACCTCCATCGGACCACGTTCCGGACAAACTTGCACAAGCCCAAAACAAAACTATCCACCCTGTACATCTGCCAAGGCATTCCAAAGCAAAACTCTCCACATGCCATGCATCCCATATGTACACAAGCCCAAAACACCTTTCAAAAAAATGCCTGACATCGTCTCTCCGCTGGGTCAGGGAAATATAGATCCTCGAAATGGCCTACGAGATGGCTCGGCTCGTTCGAGTTGTAAGCAGAAGAGATGAGATGCTTGAAGGCGAACGTAGTCATGTCTTATAACTGGGTGAGGTCGGGAACACCAGATAGGTGTGGAACTTCCATCTATAAAACCAAATTCTTTGATTAAAATTCTTTGTTAATGAAGCTTAAGGAATGAAAATACATGTAAATGCTCTTTCTGAGTTTTTATTACAAATTTTTGATAAGAATTCATTTGTCCTTATTAGCTTTCAACAAAGCTCTGATACCAGCTGCTTGCTGCTGTGAGACCCCCGCCCCCTCCGCGGTGCCCCCTCCGAGGGCTGGCGACAGAAGTAGCGTCAGCCTCACGCATGGGGCAGGGATCCACACTCGGGGCCTCGCATGTCCAGACAAGAGACTAAATCGGCAGTTCCTCCGAAACCGAACCCGAAAAAACTTCCCTTGCCCACTAGAAGGCACGTGCGATTCCGCCAGGAAATTATCTAACGAGAGAATTAATCTAATGAGTCAAAGTCTTAACTATTCAAACTGATCCGATCGAACCTGAACTCACATGGTCAGATCAAATAAGAGACTTGCACTTGGTCCATAGAATCACCGCTTTTTTCCTCCTTTAATGAGGCACAGCCGCCGCTAATTCCCTCCCACAGAACAAGGGTCTTCTCATGACTTAATCTAACTAACGTAACTAATCGCCGTAACTTAATGGTATCGCCCGATCCAACCTACCAACCGGAACCTTACCACTGTATTGGTGGGATTCCTTTATAAGGATTTGGTTATGTTTTGCCCGGGTACCAAGGAAAAGAGTTCCCAGGCTCTAGCCAACGTTCCATGAAAAAATTAAGGTAGGCATACCACGTACACACCCAATATGAAATTGCCATTATAACAGAATCAGTTGTCTTTAAAACAATCCTTTAATGAAAATCATAATATTACTGATCATCATCCTCCAAAATTTTGAGTCCATTGTATTACAAAATATGTCATCTAGACTCTTCGTTGAAGACCAGCTGGCCAGCTAATGAGATCCAATATCAAAATTTGATTCACAAAAGTCATTCTTTTTAGTCCATGCCTGAAAGTTCAGCATGACCAATTTCTTAATGAGTAAAGGATTTTGGGATTATGTAGAAGGAGACAATGAGGAGCCTCTAGAGTTATCTGAGGAGAATGCCACTCCTCCAGACATAAAGGCATTCAAGGATTGGAATCAGGGTGCAAGAAAAGTTATGTATTGGCTTTCAATTAGTGTTACAGACACTATGATAGGACACATACAGGATGCAAACACTCTAGCAATTGCATTGCAAAATCTGGTTCATATGTTCCAGACTAACACAAAGGCAAGGAAGTTGTAGTTAAAGCAAGAGTTGCATACTATGGAAAAGAAAAGCATGTCCATCAATCAATATGCCTTAAAGATCAAGGGCATTGTTGAATCTCTTAAGTCTATCAATATATCAGTGGAGGATGATGATTTGGTGAGTGTATGTTTGAATAGGCTTGGCAAAGAGTACAAGCTGCTCACTTCTGTCATCATCTAGCAAACATGGAGGTGATGACAAAAGTGAGCAGCTGTTTGTGATGGAAGTTTAGAATGATCAATTTCCTAATGGGTAAAGGACTTTGGGATTATGTAGAAGGAGACAATGAGGAGCCTCCGGAGTATCTGAGGAGAATGCCACTCTTGAAGATATAAAGGCATTCAAGGATTGGAATCAGGGTGCAAGAAAAGTTATATATTGGCTTTCAATTAGTGTTATAGACACTATGATAGGACACATACAGGATGCAAACACTCTAGCAGTTGCATGGTAGAATCTGGTTCAGATGTTCCATACTAACACAAAGGCAAGGAAGTTGCAGTTAAAGCAAGAGTTGCATACTATGGAAAAGAAAAGCATGTCCATCAATCAATATGCCTTAAAGATCAAGGGCATTGTTGAATCTCTTAAGTCTATCAATATATCAATGGAGGATAATGATTTCGTGAGTGTCTGTCTGAATGGGCTTGGCAAAGAGTACAAGCCATTCAAGACCTCCATTCACAAAGCAAGAACACATCGAAAATAGGCCTTCTACTCTAATTCAGGTAGAGGCTGTGGTCGAGGCCAAGGTGGTGGGGCTGATAAGGAAATCTGAATTCTAGACAACAACAGTCTAATGATTCACATCAGCAAATCATACAGAGGTGGAATAGGCTAGTCTAGAGGCAGGCGGAGCCAAAGAGGCCGAGGTGGTTGGCAAAGAAATCAACATGCAAATAGCATAGATCGTTAGTGAGAAGATGGATAAGAATAACTTTCATGCCTAGAAGTTTAGAATGGCCAATTTCCTAATGGGTAAAGGATTTTGGGATTATGTAGAAGGAGACAATGAGGAGCCTCCAGAGTTATCTGAGGAGAATGCCACTCCTATAGATATAAAGGCATTCACGGATTGGAATCAGGGTGTAAGAAAAGTTATGTACTGGCTTTCAATTAGTGTTATAGACACTATGATAGGACACATACAGGATGCAAACACTCTAGCAGTTGCATGGTAGAATCTGGTTCAGATGTTCCAGACTAACCCAAAGGCAAGGAAGTTGCAATTAAAGCAAGAGTTTCATACTATGGAAAAGAAAAGCATGTCCATCAATCAATATGCCTTAAAGATCAAGGGCATTGTTGAATCTCTTAAGTCTATCAATATATCAATGGAGAATGATGATTTGGTGAGTGTCTATCTCTGAATGGGCTTGGCAAAGAGTACAAGCCATTCAAGACCTCCATGAAGTTAGGGAGAATATTCCCAACTTTTGGGACTTGATATCTATGCTAATCATAGAAGAAAAGGCTTTGGGTGAGGATTCTTCTTCACAAAGCAAGAACACATCGAAAATAGACCTTCTACTCTAATTTAGGTAGAGGCTGTGGTCGAGGCTAAGGTGGTGGGGCTCATAAGGAAATCAGATTTTTGGACAACAATAGTCTAATGATTCACATTAGCAATCATACACAGGTGGAATAGGCCAGTCTAGAGGCAGGGGGAGCCAAAGAGGCCGAGGTGGTTGGCAAAGAAATCAAAATGCAAATAGCATAGAGTGCTATTACAGTGGCAAACCAGGACACATGGCAAAGGACTGCTGCTACAAAAAGAAAAATGACATTAAAAGTGGAAAGTTGCAGCAAGGGAACTATGCATTATCTAGCAAACATGGAGGTGATGACAGAAGTGAGCAGCTGTTTGTGATGGAGCACATGCTTAGTTCCATAACAGGTGGATGTGTCAGGATCTCAAGATATATGGTATGTGGATTCTGGCGCCTCTAACCACATGACCAGTCATGCTGAGTGGTTTAGAGATATGTAGAAAATGGAAAAACCAGGTTATGTAGAAACAAGTGATGATACCGTGCATACTCGAGGTCTACTAACCAAAATCATTCGGTTTAGTTCTAGCTTTGATTCTAAGGATTTTATTCAGATAAACATCTACTAAATTTCTAACCGTAAGGAAATTCCAACTTTGTGAATTTCATTCCTTCTTAAACCATAATAGATTAAGAAATAGTTTTATATGAGAATATCAGATTTTAATGAAAATACTCTTCTTCCATTTAATCTAATTTTGGGTAAATACCAAATTAGTGATTTAATCACATAAAATATCTAAAGGTATTCTTTCTACCAACTTAATTTACCAACCCTAATTCTCTAGGTGGAATTTTGGTGAAAATTCCTCTTTTCTCACCAAAAATTAATTCAAATCTTTCTCTACTTAAATACCATAGAAATTCTTCTTTTAACTAAATACTAATATCTATTTTTTTGAATAAGCTTAAATTCTCTTTTTCTCATTTAATGATTGGATTCCAATTGTCATGGAAATTCCTCTTTTATCATAAAATAAATTTATCTAAAATTACTTTTTCAATTTAATAAAAATATCCATTAATTCAAATATGCCAAGAATTCCACTTTTACCATTTAAATGATTGAATTCCAAATGTCATGGGAATTCCTCTTTTATCATTTAAATTTTCTCATGCATAAAAATAAATTTATCTAAAATTCTTCTTTAAAATTTAAATAAAAATATCCATTAATTCAATTATGCCAAGAATTCCACTTTTACCATTTAAATGATTGACTTCCAAATGTGATGGGAATTCCTCTTTTATCATTTAAATTTTCTCATGAATAAAAATAAATTTATCTAAAATTCTTCTTTAAACGTTAAGTAAAAATATCCATTAATTCAATTATGCCAAGGATTCCACTTTTACCATTTAAATGATTGAAGTCCAAATGTCATGGGAATTCCTCTTTTATCATTTAAATTTTCTCATGCATAAAAGTAAATTTATCTAAAATTTCTCTTTAAATTTAAATAAGAATATCCATTATTTTAATATATCAAATTTTCTCTTTTTCCATTTAATTACATGGATCTTAATTATCATGGAAATTTCTCTTTTTTGCATAAAAATAGAAATACCAAAAATTTCTCATTTCTCTAATTAATTATTTATGCATAAATACTAAAAATTAGTTTTCCATGAATTTAATAAAAATTATTTTTTTAGCATAGGATGACTAATCCTAGAATATGGTAGGAAGTCCCATTTTCACATTATGCATAAAAATGAGTTATGTATGATTTTCTAAAAATTTTACCATAGCTCCACTACTATTACTGATAATTTTTAATATTTTTGAAAAGAATAAGACTTTATAATACAATTATAATAGATTAACTATCATTGGACCTAAATCCAATTTATGGAATTAAATCATAAGTTTACTATAATTTTATTATCATAAAAGCATAAAAAAGCCATTTTCTAATCTCTAGCTTAACTAGAATAGAGTTTGATTTTTGAATTGAGAATTTACCAATGAGAAGCATCCATTTGAATAAGAATTAGTCATAGGAATGACCATTATTTTGGGGAGAGAGAGATATACATAAAAAGCATCCTAAGCATAAATATAAACTTTTTGTGATTAATCATTAGAATTCGTATAGAAAGCTTAATTTGCATTAAAAAATAATTTATTTGAAACTTCTCAAGCTTGAGAGGGGTTAAGTAAAATCATTGAGAATATTAAAGAAAATCATGAAATTACATCTTACCTCTTGATTTTGCTTGCTTCTTTATCTTAGAAGGAAGCCCCCAACCAATCAATTAGTTTTGTGTGTTGAGAGGAAATCTCCAAGGATTGTTGAAGAGAGAGAGAAGCTCCAATCTCTCCAAAAGTAGAGGATTTTTAAGGGATAATAGAAAATATGCTTATTTTAATGTAATACCGGCATGGTCTAGCTCACAGATGAGAATACAAAAGAATTAGGGTCTTTTTATAGGTGAGGGAGGCCACTAACTGAGTCCAACTAAGTTCTAGAATTTTCTAGCTTCAGTTTGGCTGAATTTGGACAAGATTTAGACCAGTTTAGCTCCCATTTTGATCGAGTTTGATCTATGAGAGAGGAGAGATAAAAATATCTTAATATTTTTGAATTAACCCCCTCCCCACACATGTGAAGGAGGCGCCTACGTCAAAGGTCTCCCTTCCTTACCAAGGTGTCAAAAAATTTTCATTCCTCCAAAATATCTCATTTTTTTAGTAATATCTCTTAATTTCTAACTAATAAACCTTGTACTCAGCCAACTTTTCATCTTATGTGAGCATTTACTCATTTTTGGGTATTTTCTTTTATTCATTGGATTTATCTCATCCCAACACTTGGATTAATCCTATTGGCCCATAGGAACCTTAATTCAACCATAATCCAAAAATTTCTAAAAATCTTGACCCCTAGGCTAAGGTCACTTATATCATTTTTAATTGATTCCTAATGCACCTTGGAGAATTTATTTTGAATTTTTTTTCAGGGAAATATATTTTTGATATTTGTAGAATTTTTATATCAAAAAATATCTCAATAATGAATTACCTCTCTCTAGAATTTTTCATCTCTCTAAGCAAAAACAAGAAAAAATAATATTTTCTTGTATTCAGAAATAGGAAATGATTACAAGGGATTGAGGTAAAAGCTTATTCATTATTCAAGCTCTGAGGAGGAATCTTACAACAGCAACAATTGCAGATTGAAGGTACTATGTTACATTCATAGATGACCACACTAAGAAAGTGTGGGTTTATTTCATGAAGGAGAAAAGTGAGGTATTTACTCACTTTCAGAGATTTAAAGCCTTGGTTGAGAAGGAAAAAAGCAAGGAATCAAGAGACAGTTTACGTGCAGGTACACTCCACAAAAGAATGGTGTTGTAGAAAGGAAAAACAAGCACATTGCAGAAGTGGCATGTGCCTTGATGGGGCTGAAAAGAATATGCCACATTACTTTTAGGTAGAAGCAGTAGCAACTGCTGTGTACATTATGAACATGACACTCACTGCAGCTGTTCATGGTATGACTCTTGAATAGAAGTTTATAGGCATAAGACCGGATGTGTCTCACTTGAAAGTGTTTGGGTGTATTACATATGTACATGTTCTTGATGAAGTGAGAACAAAATTGGATCCAAAGGCAGAGAAATGCATCTTCATTGGTTGTGCTATGGAGCAAAAAGGTTATAGATGCTATAACCCTACCACTTGTGAGATGCGAGTAAGTAAAGATGTTGTCTTCGATGAGATGAGTAGCTGGTATGCACCAGTAGTGAAGGCAACAGAAGATGAATATGTAAGAAGTGCTGATGTTGCACCACATGTAGAGCAGCAATCTCACAGGTGCTGAGTGGACCTGGGGATCGAGCAATGGATCCAATGTTAGCCCATGGTCAAGCAGGTTGAGGAATGATGTAGGTACACATGTATCACGAAAAGGGAAGGAAAATGTAGATCAACCTTTTGTTCCTGATCTGTCAGTAGGTTACTCATATGTGGATGGTGACTCTAGTGGATCTGAGCAGAGCCTTGATGACAGGAGCTTGGCATTCCGTCTGTGGGGTTACTCTTAGTGTAAGGAGAACCAGGGTTGTTTCGAGGATACCTGGCAATGATCCAGGTGTACGCAGGTCTACAAGGGTTAGATACCCTGTTTTGATAGGTTGAGATATGATGGATATACAGCCCATCATTATGCTTACATGGTAAAAGCAATATAGGAGGTTGAGCCCACTTGCCTTGAGAAGGCAATTGGAAATAAGAAATGGGAAGATGCCATGGATGAGGAGATGGAAGCATTGGATTGGGAGTTAGTGCCTTTTCCTAAAGGAAAAGAAGGCAATTGGATGTAAGTGGGTGTATAAAGTCAAGCACAATGATGATGGTTCAGTGAGCAAGTACAAGGCAAGATTGGTTGCCAAGGGCTATGAGCAGACTTATGGCATAGACTATGAGGAGACATTCACCCCAGTTGCAAGAATGGCAATCGTGATAGCTGTCATTGCTATGGCTGCAGCGAAGGGTTGGTCTTTACATCAAATGGATGTAAAGAATGCTTTCTTGCATGGTGATTTCCAAGAAGTATACATGATGCCTACATGATGCAGCCACCAGGTTATGAGAGTGATGCACATCTAGATTTTGTGTGCAGGTTACGTAAAACCTTGTATGGCTTGAAGCAAGCACCCAGAGCATGGTCAAACAAGATCGGGGAGTATCTTGTTACCATTGGATTTTAGATATCCAATGCAGATTTTTCACTATATGTGAAAAATACAGATAGAGGGATCATGCTATTAGCCATCTATGTGGATGACTTAATTATCACTTGTGATAGTGATGCAAACATACATGATGTCAGGATGCTTTTGAAGCAGCAGTTTGAGATGAAGGATTTGAGTGAGTTGCAGTATTTCTTCGGCATAGAGGTGGTGAGATCACCTCATGGCATTTTGCTATTGCAGAGACAATATGGCTTGGACATGTTGTCCAAGTATGGTATGACAGGCTGTAAGCCTATTTCAGTGCCATTGGAGCAGAACACAAAGCTTTCCGCAGATACAGGTGAGCTTTTGGAGGACCCCACTACATACAGGCACATAGTGGGTAGTTTGATCTACAAGACCATTACACGGCCAGACTTGAGCTATGCTATTAGACTTGTGAGTCAGTTTATGCAAGCCCCTAGGAAGCCACACTTGGATGCGGCTAGACAGATCCTTAGGTACATAAAGTCCATAGTTAATTATGGACTTTTCTATGAGGCTGGTACAGAGATACAGTTACATGGGTACACAGATGTTGATTGGGCTGGTAGTATTGCAGAGACAGGAGATCTACAAGTGGTTTTATGTTCTCATTTGGGAGTGCTGCTGTGAGTTGGAGCAGTAAGAAGCAGCCAACAGTTGCCTTCTTGAGTACAAAGGTAGAGTACAGGGGTGCTGCTATGGCAGCTTGTGAAGTAGCTTGGTTTCAGAAGCTATTTGGTGACATGGGAGAGCCCGTGGTGGTGGATACGGTAGTTGTCATATATTTGTCATATATTGTGACAACATGAGCAGCATAGAGTTGGCTAGTAACCCAATATATCATGCTACGACAAAGCACATTGAGGTGCATTATCACTTTGTGAGGGAGAAGGTTCTAGCAGCAGGAGATGTAGATCTGGTATATGTCAGCACAGAGCATCAGGTGGCTGACATCTTCATGAAGGCATTGGGCATAGAGAAGCTCCACACAGGATTAGGAGCTTACTTGGAGTGTAGTGTGTGGAGTTGAGCTCGAGGGGGAGTGTTGAGATATCGAGCTCAACTAGCGCTATGGCGAAAATTGATGACCCAGCTATGGCATAATTATAGCGCCAGCTCATTTAGTCGGGTTCACATTAAGGACTGACCCTTATATGTTGTAGTAGTTGAGTACTAACCCATATAGTGTGTACTCTTATCTTTATGTTATGTTGGTTGAGTAAAGAAGAAGAAGATAGAAGAAAATTTAGGTATCCACTATCTCTTGTTTCTTGCTCTCTCTTGTGTGTGTGTGTTTGCTTGTTGCTAGGGTTTGAAGCTCTCCCTCTCCCCCACATTCTCTTTATGGGACAGTTGAGGACCAAGGAATAGTGGTTGGGTATTGTGGTGCCTTTTAGTTTTGTTTGTATTGGGCTGTGGTGCTTGTGATAGACTTCTCTCATGGTGGTGTGCTTCAGGCGGAGCTATAGAGGCAGTATCTCTTGAAGCCATCAATGTCCTGGGATTCCCTACTCCTCTACCTTGAAAATGTCTAGATTTCAACATTAATCCATAATAGGATATTACTTACATACATTACTTTTAATTTTGCATATAGGTACCTTGGAGAACAAAAGGTACATTTCATGTAAAGACATTACCATGTAGCAAGTTTTCTTGGTGCTACCAACTATATCATAGAGATCATCATTATCATAGAGATCATCATTATAACATGGAGATACAAAAATGCCTTGTTTAACATCTGGCATGACAAAATTGTGTACATGTCGAGAGCAGTTAATACAAAGATCAACGCCTTCTTACATTCTCAATTAAGTTGAATTTACACATTACATCAGAGGTGTGTTCTTAATATGTGAATTCTAGTTAACGAGGATGATGTAGAATATTATCATTGGGTATGGGAAGCTTAATCTTGCTGCTATGGGGGAGAGAAAGATTGCTCTTGTTGTTGGGGAGAGTCAATAGCATGCTTTCGTTGTACTTGCTCCCACCGACGAGGGGATGGAGAATCACCAAGGTGGTGGATCCAGTCCCTGTCGGTTTGGCGATTGTGGATACTATCAGTGGCGGCACCATTGGTCTTGGCCGTTGTGGAGGGGGGCACAAACCAATATGGCACATCATGCTCTCGTTGCCCAATATTGTTAATTAGAGTTTTGATTGTTGTGGCCTTGAATAGTCATACATCCAAATCTGTATATTCCCCTAATTATATATTCTACACATACAAAAAATTACATATGTGCTATCAATGAATGTACAAATAAACTGAGATATCATTAGAAGAAGAAGCGCATGCTCACATATTCTAAGGGCAGTCCCAATATTGAGTGCAGCAGCAGCATGGCATTGTAGCACACTCTCCAACCATAGTTAAAGCCATCATGTTGCTACTCTACATCTAATGATCTCCATTGCCTCTAAAATCTCCCCCTAGGTAAGGGCCTCAATACTAGCTATTAACTTTCTAATATATTTGCACACCATTTTTCAATTGTCAATACTCTCTCTCTCTCTCTCTCTCAGTAATATCAAAAAATGATCTCATGGACTTACTACCTCATGTTGCCATGAAATCAGACAATTGAATTGGTAAGATCACATCGCTTTGACTCATTATTTATAACAATCAAAATACAGTGTACACTACAAAAGTCAATAAACATTATAAGATGGTAAATCTAGTATCTATGTCTATATACCAAAAGTACAATTTAGGTCACATGACACTTACTTTTTATGGTAGTCCATTTCAAAGATATAGGCTTGGTCTAGCACTACATGCCTAAACCATGGACATATATCCATGTAGGAAACCTCCTCTGAAACCAAGAGCAAGGATATAAGAGAATTTAAAATATATACCCTGCACTGAGCTTCCCATGGGAGATTTGGTAAAACCACGCTGCACAAATAATTCACATCATATTACTTTGAGAAAGAATAACACTTTAAATTAAAGTTTAGGGCATGGACATAGCAAACCTTAAAATATCCTACATAACTCTGTCATTGACCTCCTTGTGCATTCTAGATAAGACATCAATCTCCACGTCGAAAGGGAAGTATTGAGTTTCTCACCAGAAACTTCACCAACGATGGAGGGGATCAAATACCTCAAAGCATCAACATTATAATTATACAATTCTAGAAAGGCAGCTTCTCTCCTCGCCCTTTCAATACTCTCCCTATATCAGCCTCCTTATTTTTGGCTTCGTTATTGATCTTTTTTACACTGTGATGTGTGTCATACGAATGATTGACCTTTGTCTCTTTAGTGATAGTAAATATTTCCCTCAAGGGAGTGATCTCCAAGATACCTTTAATATTTATGTCAATGGGGTTAACTGGCTCTAGAGTCTTGTCATACCTGACCCTAAGAAGCCAAGTACATGTCCTTTGACATCACTATCACTCTATGTGCATGGGCAACTAGAACGTAGCTGTCCTAAAAATGCTAAATGCAGCAATCCTTGAGCAACCTCTTGCAATAAGCAACCTAGCACCGAGCCTTGACAAAGCATACCATAGTTGTTCCTTTCGCAAATGGATCTAACAAGGCGCTAGAATGGGAGTGTCGAAATTGCACTTTGCACCTTTCGAGTTCACGTAAAATGCACCTATACTGCTCATACCTTTGAGTCCTCATTGACTGAAGGCTGGAAATATTCTTTCCCGGTGCAGCTTTCAGGATCTTTTGACAAGAAGGCCCTCACAGTCCGCTTTGTCAGCTCCATCCATGACAAAATTGGACGGATGGATCAAAAGACTAACCAAGAAAAATTTTGGATAAAAATCACTACAACGTGATATGTAGACAACCAACACATTCAAACCCATGCATCGTGTACTGCATTCATAATCAAAGAAACTCCAACATACACAATAGGCTCAACCAACAAACAAGGAAAACATTTTGGATTAAATTCACTACAACGTGATAGGAAGAATTCCAACACATTGAACCCCCCATATCTCATTGTATTGAAATCACAATGAAGAAAACTCTAACACACAAAATCAGCTCAAATGACCAATAAAGGATAAATTTTGAATAAAAATAACTACAACACAATATGCAAACAACCAACATATTTAAACCCATATGTCATGTTGTACTACATTCACAAGGAATTACAACATACAAAATAGGCTCAAACGACAAACAAAGAAAATATCTTGGATAAAATTCACTACAACATGATAAGAAGACATCCAACACATTAAGTCCCCCATATCACATTGGATTGAATTCACAATGAAGGAAACTCCAATACACAAATCGACTCAAATGACCAATAAGGACAAATTTTGGATAAAAATCACTACAACATGATATGCAAACAACTAACACATTCAAACCAATACATTGCATTGTACTACATTCATAATCAAATAAACTCCAACTCACAAAATAAGCTCAAACAATAAACAAGGAAATAACTTTGAATTAAATTCACTACAACGTGATAGAAATACTTCCAACACATTAAAACTCCCATATCGCATTGTATTGAACTCACAATGAAGGAAACTCTACACATGTTAAACACCTATTTTACAAGTACATGTACCAATCAATACAATGTGAGAAGAGAACCTGGCCATTCCCTATTTCTAAATACAAGAAAATATTATTTTTCCTTATTTTTGCCTAGAGAGATGAAAAATTCTAGAGAGAGATAATGTAAGATTCCTCCTCAGCCTGAATAATGAATAAGCTTTTACTTCAATCCCCTGTAATCATTCCCTATTTTTGAATACAAGAAAATATTATTTTTCCTTGTTTTTGCCTAGAGAGATGAAAAATTCTACAAAGAGGTAATTCAATATTGAGATATTTTTGGATATAAAAATTCTACAAATATCAAAAATATATTTCCCTGAAACAAAAATTCAAAATAAATTCTCTAAGGTGCATTAGGAATCAATTAAAAATGATTTAAAAGACCTTAGCCTAAATCAAACTGGATCAAAATGGGAGCTAAACTGGTCCAAATCTTGTCCAAATTTAGCCAAATTGAAGTTGGAAAATTTTAGAACTTAGTTGGACTCAGTTAAAGGCCTCCCTCACCTATAAATAGACCCTCATTCTTTTGTATTCTCATCTGTGAGCTAGACCATGCCAATATTACATTAAAATAAGCATATTTTCTATTATCCCTTGAAAATCCTCTACTTTTGGAGAGATTGGAGCTTCTCTCTCTCTTCAACAATCCTTGGAGCTTTGCTCTCAACACACTAAACCAATTGATTGGTTGGGGGATTCCTTCTAAGAGAAAGAAGCAAGCAAAATCAAGAGGTAAGATGTAATTTCATGGTTTTCTTTAATATTCTCAATGATTTCACTTCTCAACCCCTCTCAAACATGAGAAGTTTCAAATGAATTGTTTTTCAATGCAAATTAAGCTTTCTATACGAATTGTAATGATTAATCACATAAAAAGTTTATATTTATGCTTAATTAGGATGCTTTTTATGTATATCTCTCTCTCCATAAAAGAATGGTCATTCCTATGACTAATTCTTATTCAAATGGATGCTTCTCATTGATAAATTCTCAATTCAAAAATCAAACTCTATGCTAGTTAAGCTAGAGGTTAGAAAATGGCTTTTTTATGATTTTATGCTAATAAAATTATGGCAAACTTATGATTTAATTCCATAAATTGGATTTAGTTCCAATGATAGTTAATCTATCATAATTGTATTATAAAATCTTATTCTTTTCAAAAATATTAAAAATTATCAATAATGGCAGTGAAGCTATGGCAAAAATTTTAGAAATTAATACATAACTCATTTTTATGCATAATGTGAAAAGAGGACTTCCTACCATATTCTAGGATTAGTCATCCTATGCTAAAAGAATAATTTTCATTACATTCATGGAAAAGTAATTTTTAGTATTTATACGTAAATAATTAATTAGAGAAATAAGAAATTTTTGGTATTTCTATTTTTATGCAAAAAGAGGAAATTCCATGATAATGGAGATCCATGTAATTAAACAAAAAAAGAAAAAATTTGATATATTAAAATAATGAATATTTTTAATTTTAGATAAATTTATTTTAATGCATGAGAAAATTTAAATGATAAAAGAGGAATTCCCATGACATTTGGACTTCAATCATTTAAATGGTAAAAGTAGAATTCTTGGCATAATTGAATTAATGGATATTTTTATTTAAATTTTAAAGAAGAATTTTAGATAAATTTATTTTTATGCATGAGAAAATTTAAATGATAAAAGAGGAATTCCCATGACATTTGGAATTCAATCATTTAAATGGTAAAAGTGGAATTCTTGGCATATTTGAATTAATGGATATTTTTACTTAATTTAAAAAGTAATTTTAGATAAATTTATTTTATGATAAAAGAGGAATTCCCATGACAATTGGAATCCAATCATTAAATGAGAAAAAGAGAATTTTAAGCTTATTCAAAAAAATGGATATTGGTATTTAGTTAAAAGAAGAATTTCTATGGTATTTAACTAGAGAAAGATTTGAATTAATTTTTGGTGACAAAAGAGGAATTTTCACCAAAATTCCACCTAGAGAATTAGGGTTGGTAAATTAAGTTGGTAGAAAGAATATCTTTAGATATTTTATGTGGTTAAATCACTAATTTGGTATTTACCCAAAATTAGATTAAATGGAAGAAGAGTATTTTCATTAAAATCCGATATTCTCATATAAAACCATTTCTTAATCTATTATGGTTAAGAAGGAATGAAATTCACAAAGTTGGAATTTCTTTACGGTTAGAAGTTTAGTAGATGTTTATCTAAAGAAAATCCTTGGAATCAAAGCTAGAACTAAACCGAATGATTTTGGTTAGACCACGACTATGAGAGGGACAGTCAGCGAACTACATGTCCATCTCTCGATCTGAAGCAAAAACCTTGTGAGACCGATTCCAGTTATTAATACAAAGAATAGACTATCGTTGAATTAACTTGTTTTTCCTTGACCGAAATCACCAAGAATCTAGTTGGACAGTCAGTCAAATGATGGGTAGATTACCCTGATGAGAGATCAAGGATTCTCATTATGAAATTGGGGATTAAGAAAAAAGGGTTTTGTGGAACCAATCTTAAACTGGGAATTTTACTTGCACAGAACCTCTGTTTTCTTTTAAAGGATTGTTTTACGCCAGAATGTTGGAGAAAGCATTTGGTATGTGTTTAATCTAAGAAGAGGCTCGTTGCAACACAGCTGGCGCGAGGAGTTGTCGAGGGACATTGCTCGTGGCAAAGCCTACCGAGGTCTTGACCAGCCTCGGTACGGTTAAAATGGTGTGCTTCCGGTAACGATGGGCGAGGACCGACGAAGCGGTCCCTGAGTGAAGTTCTAGGACACCGAAGTAGGATCCTAGAGGGTTCTGACCAAGTGATGCACAGGCTCGCGGTTGCTAGGACACCCATGCGTGCGTCGAGGAAGATTCGGATAGACTAAAAAGAATGACTTTTGTGAATCAAATTTTGATATTGGATCTCGTTGGTTGGCTAGCTGGTCTTCAACGGAGAGTCCAGATGACATATTTTGTAATACAATGGACTCAGAATTTTGGAGGATGATGATCAGTAATATTATGATTTTTATTGAAGGATTATTTTAAAGATAGCCGATTCTGTTATAATAGCAATTTCATATTGGGTGTGTACGTGGTATGCCTATCTTAATTTTTGCATGAAACGCCGGCTAGGGGGCCTAGGAACTCTTTTCCTCGGTACTTGGGCAAAACATAACCAAATCCTTATAAAGGAATCGCACCAATACAGTGGTCGGACGGTCGGCTAGGTTGGATCGGGGGATTCCTGCGATACCATTAAGTTACCATTAGTTACGTTAGTTAGAGTAAGTCCTGAGAAGACCCTTGTTCTGTGGGAGGGAATCAGTGGTGGCTATGCCTCATTAAAGGAGGAAAAAAGTTGTGATTCTGTGGACCACGTGCAAGTCTCTTCTTTGATCTGACCATGTGACTTCAGGTTCGATCGAATGAGTTTGAATAGTTAAGACTTTGACCCGTTAGATTAATTCTCCCGTTAGATGATTTCCTGGCGGAATCGCCCGTGCCTTCCGAGCGAGGAAAGTTTTTTTGGGTTTGGTTTCGAAGAAACCGCCGGTTTAGTCCCTTGTCCGGACATCCGTGGGCAAGGCCTCGAGTGTGGATCCCTGCCCCGCGCGTGAGGCTGACCTCCTTGAACTTTGGCAAACCTGCAACGATATTTTGGGCTTGCATAAACTTCAGTCGATGTACATTCACATGACCAATGTGCTTGTGCCATATGTCAATATCTACAATGACTATTGTTGCATACGCAAACATGGCTACCTTTATCTCAGGCATGTTCACATCCAAAGTAAACATCTTGCCATTTCTGTTACACTTATTTTTTAAGTCTTCCACAAAACATCCTTGAGGATTAAACCTCACTTCTTGCAGACCCTACTCAACCACCTGTCCAACAGAAATCAGTTCTTTGTAATATTCAGAACATGAAGTACATCAGCCAAGTACTTCATTTTTCCATCTTGCATAGACAATGGCACTTTACCAACATGTGCAATGGGATACGCAGTATCATCACTTGTTTCTACATAACCTAGTTTTTTAATTTTCTATATATCTCTAAACCACTTAGCATGACTGGTCATGTGGTTAGAGGCGCCAGAATCCACATACCATATATCTTGAGATCTTGACACATCCCTTGTTATGGAACTAAGCATGTGCTGTATCACAAATAGCTACTCACTTCTGTCATCACCTCCATGTTTGCTAGATGATGCATAGTTCCCTTGCTCCTGCTACAACTTCCCACTTTTAATGTCATTTTTCTTTTTGTAGCAGTCCTTTGCCATGTGTCCTGGTTTGCCACAGTAATAGCACTCTATGCTATTTGCATTTTGATTTCTTTGCCAACCACCTCGGCCTCTTTGGCTCCCCCTGCCTCTAGACTGGCCTATTCTGCCTGTGTATGATTGCTGATGTGAATCATTAGACTGTCGTTGTCTAGAATTCTGCTTTCCTTATCAGCCCCACCACCTTGGCCTCGACCACAGCCTCTACCTGAATTAGAGTAGAAGGCCTATTTTCAATGTGTTCTTGCTTTGTGAAGAAGAATCCTCACCCAAAGCCTTTTCTTCTATGATCAGCATAGATATCAAGTCCCGAAAGTTGGGAATATTCTCCCTAACCTGCATGGAGGTCTTGAATGGCTTGTACTCTTTGCCAAGCCCATTCAAACAGACACTCACCAAATCATCATCCTCCATTGATATATTGATAGACTTAAGAGATTCAACAATGCCTTTGATCTTTAAGGCATATTGATTGATGGACATGCTTTTCTTTTCCATAGTATGCAACTCTTGCTTTAACTGCAACTTCCTTGCCTTTGTGTTAGTCTGGAACATTTGAACCAGATTCTACCATGCGACTACTAGAGTGTTTGCATCCTATATGTGTCCTATCATAGTGTCTGTAACACTAATTGAAAGCCAGTATATAACTTTTCTTGCACCCTGATTCCAATCCTTGAATGCCTTTATATCTTCAGGAGTGGCATTCTCCTCAGATAACTCTGGAGGCTCATTGTCTCATTCTACATAATCCCAAAATCCTTTACCCATTAGGAAATTGGTCATTCTAAACTTCCAGGCATGGAAGTTTTTCTTATCCATCTTCTCACTAACAATCTGATTAATTCCGTTAGACATGTTTTCCTACAGCAATCAAATAACTTGCAAACAGACAACTTTTGTATGCAACCTGTATTACAACCTGTATTACAACAGTATTCCCTAATTGATGCAGCAGCAGTACTTTAGCATAGCCTGTGTGTCACCATATATGACCAGAGTACATATACATACACCCAGTATCAACAAAACATGTGCAAACCCTATCTGCACTTCCAAAATGCACTGCTGCACTATAACCAGATTTCGAGCAGAAACAGTTCTCTACCAGAACTTCCAAAAAACTGTCGAAAATATCTTGCAGTGTGATGAAACGTGGCCCGTAACGCGCCCGAAATGCAAATCGCGTTGAAAAAACTTTGTCCAATAGTATACATGCCCTATAGCTCCGCTCCCACGAAGAAATCTCCTCAATCCGAGATGTGTAGCTCCCAGACCTACTGAGCGGTTGTTGTACCTAAACTAAGAAGGGAAAAGAGATGATGGTGCTCTTACTCATGTAGTACCGCTTCCTTCCTTGCTTGTTCTTGTCTCTTGCTTGTCTCCTTAGCTCTCACACAAACCAGGCTTTGATACCATAAAAAGAATGTGAGGGAGAGGGAGAGCTTCAAACCCTAGCAAGCAAACACACACACACAAGAGAGAGAGCAAGACATAAGAGAGAGATGGATAGCTGAATTTTCTTCTATCGTCTTCTTCTCTACTCAACCAAGATAACATAAAGATAAGAGTGCACACTATATGGGTTAGTACTCAACTAGTACAACATACAAGGGTCGGTCCATAATGTGAACCCGACTAAATGAGCTGACGCTATAACTATGCCAGTCTCTAGTAATCCAAAATGGCTGTCACACAGCCTGTCATCCCACTAGCCGCATATCACTCATAATCTCATCAACCATGCGAGTGTGTAGACGTGAAAGCTATCACCTAGGCGGGTCATCAATGTCCGCCAAAGCATTAGTTGAGCTCGATATCTCAACACCCCAATGGGATACTTCAATATCCTCCCAGCCTCCCTAATCAATCTAGCACCTAACTCAGGTTGTCCTCTAGGTCAGCTCCTATTTCCAATGACTTTGATCTACCACCTAATAGCCTCTCCTACCCCCATAGCTGACATCTAGCTACTAAACTCATCTCCAGCTGACACAGAAGTGCTCAGATTTTACCTCCGAAGTCCTCTCTTTGTATCATGTAAGAAATCTTCTCTCTCCAGAGTCCCAAAGTGTCATCCACTGTCCGCTAGCCTCAAATCCTTGTCCTAAAGTCTCTCATAACTAAGTAACTGCCCTCAACTAACCTCTGTCTGACCATAAACTCTCATGGCTGCCAAGACAAGTCATATTTTTTTTGTCTTCTGCTTTTGAAATCAGATGGCTTACTCCAGTCCAAAATTGATCCTCTAGTATCCACCTCGATCCTCCAGTGTTGTTTGCGGACTTATAGACACTCTCTAGACCTTCTTGACTGTCATGTTGACCCTTCTCTGATCTTTCCTTCACCTTTCTCCTGCAGAGTTCTGCCTCTGAATTCTTCCACAAAACCTTGTTGAGAAATGTGGTATCATGGAGTACAAGGAAGGTAGGGAGTCAGTCACATAAGCGAGAGAAGAAGCATGCACATTATAAAAGGAATAGACTAAGGTTCTAATTTCAAAGGTTGATTTGTATGGTCATTTGTAAAAGGTGAAGTCAAAGGTCAAAAAGGTAGTACATGGAAAGTGCAAGGGAGCACATGTGATGTGAGCATTTATGGACACATGGTTGGCACTAGGGTGCACACAAAGGATGGATTGGAGCCCTTCCCAAGGCTATAAATATGGGTGTATGGATATTGATTAGAATAATGAGATTATGGAGTTTGTGCCTTAATCATTATATCATTGATTAACCTTATCTTAATCTCATATTATCATTTTCTTAGTCTTTCGTCATGGGCTTAATCACTTGCTATTAGCTACCCTAGATTTATGTATTTTAACATAGTATCAGAGCCACCTAGGGGCTGGCCATAGCAAGTGTTTGATTAGAGTGTTCTCTTGTCATTAGCAAGTGATTAAGAAGCTTAGGTTAGGAGGTTATTGTCCTTATTTATTTTTTCTTCCTTTTCATTTCTTTGCACTAGGGTTAGGGTTTGCTCAAGTGTTCTCTCTCACAAGGCATTGTCTTTGCTGCAACAAAGCACACAAGCATTCTTGTGTTGCTATCCATCTATATAGTAAGTAGAGAAAAGACGTGCTTCAACAGTGGATGTTCTAAAATATAGACGAGAAACATCTCCAGTTGTAAGGTATTTGCAAACGGTAGAACTTGAAGATGCATTAGACGTCACAGCACACACAACCCGTGTAGGAGTCAACCAATCAATGCTCTAGAAGGTGCAGTCTTAAGAAGTGTCATGTTCAGGATAAGGAAAATGGCAGTAGTGAGAAGCAACAACAACAGTGTGAGAACCAATGGCCTTCATGACACAAAAGTAGCAACAACGTCACTATAGCTTCAACGACCTAGAGGGAGAGGTGCTCAGAGGAACCAAGCAGGACAATTGAAGGCAACAAGAGCACGCGTCAGTGCAAAGTGCAGAGGTTTGGGCTGTTGATGTTGTTTAGCAAGTCCTTGCAAGCCAGGGAGAGAGAGAGAGCGAGCATCTAAAGAATTGGCAACGAAAACTCTCACAGCCATGAGAGAGAATGAGCATCTAAAGAATCAGCAAATGACAACTCTCACAGCCAATAACGTAGGTACAGACTCCAGTGTGCTAAGCAGCGCACCGTTTGCAACAGCAAGAGGAATGCAACCGTGCTGCCGTGCAAGCCTAGTAGATTAGGCAGAGAATTCGTCATTGCCATCGCCAGTCTTCCAAGAACAACAGTCGCACGTCACGATAGATAAGGCTTCTAATTTTATTTAAAAAAAACTTATTCTTTAAAACAATCTCCACAAGGGTGTGGTCACACGGGCTATCTTTAAAGGCTCATCTTTGTATAAAAAGTGCCATGTGTATACTTTGGGAATATCCTACATCTTGGGATTTTGTTTTAACATACATAATGTGTACAAGAGCGTTTTCATCATCAAGATCTTCATCTACAAAAACCTCCACCAAACCTTTGTAAAAAGCCGCAACCACATGAATATGCGAGCAATCTCTAAACTCACCAAAATTTATGACCAAGAGTTGAAAATAATGTAACCTTTGATGAAACGCTACCAAATGAGCACGTGTGGAGTAAGTGTGTGAGGGCAAAGAAAGAGCTCTCGGGAAAGAAATGGGCAAGAGCCACTGAGTCATCTACAAGCAAAGGGAACAAGCTAAAATCCTCTGAGTATAAGGTAAAGAAGAAGACCAAGCCAAGCTATATCAACAAACCTCACTACCCAAGCCAACATTCTAAAGGCCACCAAATAAGTAGGACAAAAATCATTTAAAATGTTGTAACACTCGACCACAGAGTAGCCAAAGTAGCACCGTGGGGGAGTGAAAATCAACCCGACCATCTCTAAAGTAACCTCTAAGCTAGAGAGTAACCAAGCCAAAAGAGCCTCTGAGTTACCTAGCCAAGTTAGAAATGAGGGGGGGTAATGATTATTGTAACCTCACTCTTAGAGATGACCTATAGGCGGCCTCAAAGATAGGTCAAGTCACCATCAAGGGTGGGTTAAAATATGTTCTTACCTCGCATCCGACCACCTTGTAGTAGCCTAGAAATGTGGCACTAAGGGTGGGTTAAAATATGTTCTAACCTCACATCCGACCACCTTGTAGTAGCCTAGAAATGTGGCACCAAGGGGGGGTGTTGAGAAATGTGGTGCCATGGAGCACAAGGAAGGTAGGGAGTGAGTCACATTAGAAAAGGAATAGACTAAGGGTCTAATGTCAAAGGTTGATTTGTATGGTCATTTGTAAAAGTAAGTCAAAGGTCAAAAAGGTAGCACATGGAAAGTGCATGGGAGCACATGTAATGTGAGCATTTATGGACACATGGTTGGCACTAGGGTGTACACAAAGTATGGATTAGAGTCCTTCCCAAGGCTATAAATATGGGTGTATAGATCTTGATTAGAACAATGAGATTATGGAGTTTGTGCCTTAATCATTGTATAATTGATTAACCTTATCTTAATCTCATATTACCATTTTCTTAGTCTTTCATCATGGGCTTAATCACTTGCTATCTATGAGCTGCCCTAGATTCATGTAATCTAGCAAACCTTATGCCTCTAAAATCTAGAGTCAATATAAAACTTCCAAAAATGTCATCTGACAGCTACAAACCCTCAGATGTCACTCATCTTAACAAGATATCACCTCCCAAGCTCTCTCCTGACTACTACAAGCCCACAGCTGCCTCCGACAAGATGTCACTCATCTTAACAAGATATCACCTCCCAAGCTCTCTCCTGACTACTACAAGCCCACAGCTGCCTCCGACAAGATTGTTTCCACCCAACTAGTCTAGCTGACCTAGATGACATAGAAAATATCTTCTTTGAGTGATCTAACACCTAGGGACCTCAAAACACTTAAACACAGGACCTCAAAATACTTAAACACAACCAGAACCAATCCTTAGAAACTATCAGTTGAACCACTAGTGTCAGATTGCTGACAAAGAAACCCTATAAGATAACCAAGACTTCTAATAGTTGTCCTCAGAGAGATCCAAAATTGTCAGCTATATCTCAAAATCACCCCTTTTTAACTCAAATATATTAGAGTAAGGTCCCAACATAACTTGCTGACCTTTTTGATGCTAGAGTTAACTCTCCACCTGCAACCCTTTCACAAAGAGAACTCCATCCATGTAACACAGGGTTGAACCAAAACACAGAATAAGTCTTTAATACCATACAACTTAAATCTCTATGTATTCAAAGAAGATAGTGCAACATGTAACAAACCCTCAATCTTGAGGAGATGATTGAAACCAATGTGCAGCTACCCATGCAAGATCCTATGTTTCCTAATGTTTTTGATCATACTCAATGTATTATTTCTTTTCTTGGGGCTGGGATGAGCATCTTCATGGAGCATATCCCCTTGGCTACAAAAAAACCTATAAACATGTGGCTACCATTGAAGAAAATAGAAAGAAAAAATATAAAAAGAAGAAAGAAGAAACATTTATACAACATATAACACCATATTAGATCATTTGGGAAAAATCCCATTCCCATTTGAAAAATGGGATCATGGTGAACTTATCCAAGACTTTATCAAAACCATCTCATGTGACATATCGTTGGAAAGATCTTTAAGAGTAGAATCTAAATCCAAAATCTCCAACAAATTTGGAGTTAGTATGCTCAAGATATGGCCAAAACTATATTGAGAAGTTGATTCCCAAAGTGTGAGATAATTCCCAAATTATCTAATATTGACTTATATCGACCAAAGATAACTCTTGAAATTTTATTGTAGATGGAAAGGTTACATCTCAAGGTGATTCCACAACCTCTAGTATATATGGTTCGATACAAATAGAGCAGGTTTTGGAAGCTTCACTCCAGCTTTCGATTTTCCTACCATCTAACTTAAAATGGAAATCCCTCGGTGCATCACTACACATTAGTTGGATCTCTTGTCTAAGAAAGGCCAATGGCCAATGGCTTTCTAGATTGACCACTAAATCGGGTCTCGACCTTGTGATTCAATTACAACATCTATGATGGAAGAGTGAGTTCCATCACGCATGTCTTGATTTAGGCTTTACGAGAGATGCTTCTCCATAGTCGCTATCTTCTATAACGAAATTACATGCATAATGTTTTCTCCCAATGAAATACTTGGTCATAAAACTAATTAATGCTAAAAATTAATGGATGTCACCCAAACAAAACTATAGGTATTGAACACAAAAAACAAAGACTACCTATTGAATCTTAATGTTTGTCTTAGATCTTGTACTTTCATCGTGGTGATGTAGCATCATGTCCGTCTTCTATATATAAACATGTTGTGCACAAGGACCTGGATTACACCATTTGATCGCCAGAACTCCACGATCCTACCTTTCCAATGCTTGTTAGGATCACCAATATCTTTTCATTTTACCTTGGGTCTCATCATGATCTAGTCTGACTTCCTAAATCGCTAAGGGATCCAGCCTACCCCCATTAGCATCCTTCCTATTGAAAAGCTCCACACTTTCAATGCTACTGATGTGTTTTCTCCTAGATCTCATCTACCAAGGCAAAATAGAATATTATTACCATTTCATTGGGCTCAACAATTTTTAAAGACATGTTGTGAACCTTGCACTCTGTTTTCTTTGTAGTCAAGTTTATAAATAACCCTGTAAGTTTTCACAAATGACATCATGGTCAAGAAGGTTAACAAACATAACAAACAAAATAAAATCACAAAGAAAGCAAACATAGCTTAACGAAGTTTACCAGACTATTAAGATGGAAGAAAAGAGAGACTGAGAGAAGAAGAAGAAGATATGGAGGAAACAAGTGATGTTGTAATTGTGGAGAAAGTTTTCAATCAGACTAGTTTTTAATCGTGTAGCCTCTTTTTCTAATATTCCTTCTAACATACATTTTGGTAGGTGGTATTCAGGCCTAACATTATTCTATTTTTTGAGTTTTATGCCAATATATTATATTTCTCTTTTTTGAGCTCAAAATTGTGGGGACCTTTTTGACAAAAAAGATCCATGTTACATGGATCTAGAATCCAAGAACTCATCATGGCTGGCCTTATATTATTTTAATGAGCTCCAACAAAAGGGCCCATTTGGAGGCCGAATTTCCCCTAATGGATGGCTCTATAGAAAGTCCAAACAATCAAGGTAGAGTGGTAATTTCAGAGCGAATGTTGATCCATGGGAACTCCCTACAAAGTTTGATAGAATGGGTGTACAAAAATCTTCAAAGAGTGGAGGACTATGCATGCTTCTTCAAAAACCACACTATTCTTGCACCAAAAAATCAAGAGGTTAATGAGATCAATGAACTAGCCTTGAGTGCATTACCTAGTCTTGAAAAAGAATACCCCAGTGCAGATTCGATTGTTTCTTCTACACATGACAAAATATTGTATGCAACTGAGTACTTGAATAGTCTAAATTTAGGTGGTGGTTACCCTCCTCATCATCGCTTGCTTCTAAAGATAATTAATCCCATCATTGTGCTCCATAATTTGGACCCTCGACAAGGACTTTGTAATGGTACCAGGCTGATATGAAAGCTATCTCACTCAAAAGTGATAGAAGGAGAAATTATTATAGGTAAAAACATTGGAGATAGGGTATTTATTTCTAGGATAACATTCATACCATCTATGCTTTGATTGCCTTTTGACATGAGAAGGATACAATTTTCTATGAGGCTAGCTTTGGTATGTCAATAAATAAGCTCCAAGGGTAAACATTGAGTGTGTTGGGACTTTATTTGGCCACACAAGTATTCACACATGGATAATTGTATATTGCTATGTCATGTGTTAGATCATAAGACGCAATGAAAGTGTGTGTAAAAGATATTATGGACCATGAAAATAGCATTGAAATCACAAACAAAGTCTATACAACCAATGTTGTCTACAATATTGGATATGATAACTAAGCTATGAAGATTGATCAAAACATACTCAAGGTGGCTCAAAGATTGTACAAAACATCATGAATATGAAGGATAAAAAACTGGTATATGCAGAAAATTATATTGAGATTAATACAAGAAGACACTAATTGTGATTAGACATGAACCAAACTTACATAATCACTTGATCACGACTTGTACCTTATTTAGAGACTCCTCTACCCTATTTTTAGTTGCATGAGTTGCATGAACAACATGCACCAACCATTTGTAGGCTTTACACACCAACCACTGACCACTAGCCTAACAACCATATATTAAATTGGACTAAGGAGTTGGGATTACATTTATCCAGCAATCTCCCCTTAAGACCAACTTCTTACAAGAACATGAACAAGACTAACATACCTTCTTGACACAGTGAGTAAGAGTCCCCCCTTAACAACAACATAGGGTAGTGTACTCTCCTCTACAACTCGTCAAGTTGGAACAACATAAGTCTTGACTCAACTACATACATGACATAATCTAAAAAGCATGCTCATCAACTACATCTTTTATACTAAGACTAGAACAAAGATTTGTTTCTTCTTGTTGGTTGACTTCTTCAACCACATGTGCCTTTGCTAGCTTTTGATCTTTTTGGTAGCACTTTGAGGATGGATGATTCGTCTTTCCACAATACTCACAAGGATGTTCGGAGAAACAATCCTTAGTAAGATGATTTGTACGACCACAAATAGTATACTTCTTCTTTGCCGATGTCGTAGTAACAGTATATTCATAAGGATCTATCACATCCTTTGTAACCTTCTTGTCTTCTTTCTGCAAAGAATTTATGATACTTTCCAAAGAAGGGACTGGCTCCTTCTCTTTAAGTACCGTCACAATTTGTCTAAAGCTTGAAGGTAAGCTTTTAAGCAGGATAGCAATAGCATCTTCTTCAGGAACAAGAGACTTAACATAAACCAATTGTGTCATTAAAAGCTCTTCAACCTGCTAATCAAAGCTGCTAAATTTTCATTATTCTCCATGGTTAGATCAAAGAGTTGCATCTTCAAACTGATCTTGGAATGCTTTGCCTTTGCACCAAAAGTACGTTCTAGTAATTCCCAAGCCTCCATAGCTGACTCAATATCATCAATATAATGAATAAAATCATCTTCTAAAGCAGTAATGATAATACCAAGTGCTTGCTCATCTTTTGCTTGAAGTGCAACCGTTGTAGCTCTTGTAACTGCAGCAAAAATACCTGCTTCATCTTCAGTAAGTGGCTTGACCGTACTCCACAAATTTTTCTTCATGAGGTAGCCCTTCACCTTGATTTGCCAAGTATGAAACCCAGTTCCATTGAATTTGTCGGGAAATTTAGAGCTCATGATGATGAAATATGATTCTTGATGTTGAAAACTTGCTCATATAGATGATTTAAGCCCAAATATCAAAAATATCATCAATATAAATCAAAATAAGTATCACCATGTTGTTGGAGCAAAAAAGGTAGAAAATAGGCGACTGGAAATCAGCTTCGTACAGGAGCTACACAGTGAACCAAATATCACAAGATTTGATATGATGAATCCTCACTTGATGGACTTGAATCACCTCAGAGGAATTGGGCCAATTTGTAGAGACGACGGCGAATGGTTCGAATTAGCAGCAGAAAATGACCTGCGTTGATGGCGATGGCGAATTCGTGCAGCTGCGTCGAAATTGGCATGTGAGCTTCGAATTAGGGTATGCGTGGGAGCAAAGGTAAAAGCCTATATTAAAATATTAAGGTTTCATCACCTCAGGTGCAAGCATGAAGGCATTCTATAGCATGTGGTTCAAACAGAGAAAAAACTAGCTATGGTGATTAAGAGATTGATTAAAATTATTACTAATCAACTAAACCTAATTGGGTCAAGCTCTGATACCAAGTGTTGGATATGATAACTAAGCTATGAAGATTGATCAAAACATACTCAAGGTGGCTCAAAGATTGTACAAAACATCATGAATATGAGGGACAAAAAATTGGTATATGCAGAAAATTGTATTGAGATTAACACAAGAAGACACTAATTGTGATTAGACATGAACCAAACTTACATAATCACTTGATCACGACTTGTACCTTATTTAGAGACTCCTCTACCCTATTTTTAGTTGCATGAGTTGCATGAACAACATGCACCAACCATTTGTAGGCTTTACACACCAACCACTGACCACTAGCCTAACAACCACATAGGATGAATTGGACTAAGGAGTTGGGATTACATTTATCCAACATACAAAGAGGTATTGCAAATGGCATCTAGATGAATGTAAATGTAATCTATGCCCAAAGGTAGAGAATGAGCTATTGATACAGTAGCCTACAAATTCAAGAGACTACATTCATAGATATCTTTATATCAATCAAGTAAGCATTTAGAAGGAGAATGTTTGCAAAGATGTGGCAGGTGCAATCTATGTGGTCTTTGAGTAAGTGTGCATGCTTTCAAGTTGATTGATGTTTCTTTTAGAATGACAATTATTTTATTGTGATGTTAAGAGATGAAGTTAAATAGGAGTTGAATGGCAAACTTCTTTTAATTCATTTCCCATATTGGTGCTAGCGTTGCCAGTAATATATATTGAATTGATATATATAAATGTACTTGCATTGAGCGGATAACATGGTTGACATTGAGGTAAAGTCACCATGTAGATTCACAAGTATGGAGTGTCCCAATTCCTACTCAAGGGGTGGTTCAAATTCTTAAGATGTTTGTAGGGGCACAATGAGTTCAACTTTGTCTTTATAGCATTTGGATAAGCAAAATTTTTTCTTTTAACTTAGTTTCATTTAGAGTTGAACGAGAAATACTATGTCTAAAGTTGAATGATCTTTAATGGGTTTAGTGTTGGTTATGTGCTCTTATGTGGGGTGAAATTTATTCTCCAAAGGAGATGTAAATTTATTAATTTTAGGATAAGTAAATGTTTTTCTTTTGACTTGGCTTCATTTAAAGGGTCATTATTATTTTATTTTTGTTTCGAAATACTTAATGTTCAAAGAGAGAGAGAGAGAGAGAGCTCAAAATCTTGTGTAATTGACTAGAGAATTGTAGTACCATATTTGATATAATGGATAACATATGCCAAGGAGATCAATTTTATTTATTTATGTGGCGATGGACAAGATATCAAAGGTATTTGTCTCATTGTTTGCAATAATATAGTAGTCATTGTTTATCATAATCTATTTAATCATCATCGCTCAATTGTACTACCTTAGGCGAGAGAGATAGAGAGAATATGTGTTGGAGATAGAGAGAGCTTAGGCGACAGGGGAGCCTGCACAGCAGCAAACACTGAAGGTCGAGAGAGAGAGAGAGAGCCTTGGACTATCACATAAATAAATCACCCCTCGTGTAAATTTTCCATCATAATCATGACCAAATCTCCCAAAATAATGAGCTTATTCATCGTCTAAAACGTTTATCTAAAGGCATATTCTGTAGGAATTAATTTTAAAAGAAGATGTTGGGGTCCTATTGGTGGTTTTAAGAAGTATTAGTAATAAAAACATGTAAGCCCAACACATACACTCAAGAACACACTACTTTGAGGGGGGGCCTTGATGTGTGCTTGGGGTGTATACGTGCCATGTGAAATGGGATTGGATGGAGTTTTTTTTTTTTTGGGAACAAACTCTTGTGAGATGGACGCATGAGAAACTTTATGGCCACGTTTAACTCCTCCCATCGTTGCTTTAATGATTGGGGGGACAAGTATGAAGCGCGTGTGTGATGAGTTCTTCAAATGTGATGAGCTCTTTCGTTCTCCTTCGTCAACCTCTCTCTCTCTCTCTCTCTCTCTCTCTCTCTCTCTCTGTCTGTGCATGCGTTTTTGCGTGTGTAATGGCTCCCCCCGCTGAAGCAACCCATAACAACGTAGCACCACCTGCAAGTCAACCTTCTGATTGCAAACTAGAGCAACAACACTCACCTCTTCACCTTTTTAGATCCAAGCTCCCTGATATCTACATCCCCAATCACCTCCCCCTTGCCCAATACTGCCTTGAGCATGCTGCGGAGTTTTCTGATAAGCCTTGCTTAATCCAAGGCACCCACGGCAGAGTCTACACCTACGCAGAGGTGGAGCTCTTCTCAAGAAGAATAGCCTCTGGCTTGGCTCAACTGGGCATCAACAAAGGCGAGGTCATCATGCTCTTGTTGCCTAATTGTGCTGAATTTGTGTTGGCCTTCCTTGGGGCTGCCATTAGAGGCGCCATCACCACCACTTGCAACCCTTTCTACACACCTGGCGAGATAGCAAAGCAGGTGACAGGCTCAAAGACCAAGCTCATCATCACTCAATCAACTTTTGTAGAAAAGGTACAAGACATTGCAACCGCTGATAACCTAAAGCTTATCACAACTGATAACCCTCCAAACAATGATGAGAATTATACCCATTTCTCAACCCTTCTGGAAGCTGATGAGACCCAATCAAGTGAAGAAGCAATCAATATCAGTCCCAATGATGTCGTGGCTTTGCCCTACTCTTCTGGCACTACAGGCTTGCCCAAGGGCGTCATGCTAACCCACAAGAACTTGGTGTCAAGTGTTGCACAGCAAGTGGATGGAGAGAATCCAAACCTTCACTTCAAATCGGATGATGTGGTGCTATGTATGCTACCCATGTTTCACATCTACTCTCTTAATTCTGTGCTATTGTGCTCGTTGAGGGTAGGGGCAGCCATAGCCATAATGTCCAAGTTTGAGATTGGGGCATTATTGGAGCTCATTCAGAAGCACAAGGTGACAGTGGCTCCATTAGTTCCCCCCATTGTTTTGGCCTTGGCCAAAAACCCCTTGGTTGAGAAGTATGATTTATCAAGCATTAGAATACTGAAATCCGGGGCTGCTCCTCTTGGAAAAGATCTAGAGGATGGGATCAAAAGCAGAGTACCCAATGCTACAATTGGGCAGGTAAGCAATCCTATGAATGTGGCCAAAATACTGATAGAAGCGTAATTAGACCACTTATTGAAGGTAATCAAGGAGGGTGCTTAATGAAGGTTGAAGTGCTGATTAATGCAGGGTTATGGAATGACGGAGGCAGGGCCAGTGCTGACCATGTCTTTGGCGTTTGCAAAGTATCCTTTCCCGGTGAAGGCAGGGTCATGTGGGACAGTTGTCAGAAATGCGGTGGTCAAGATTATAGACCCCGAGACGGGGGTCTCGCTTCCTTACAACCAACCGGGAGAGATATGCATACGGGGTCCTCAAATCATGAAAGGCAAGTGTGTGCGCGCGCGTGCGCGCTCTCTCTCGGTTTGCTAATGACTCGCTAATGATCTCATTACCAGTAATCCCATGCAGGTTACGTTAATGATCCCGATGCCACGGCCAATACTATCGATACAGAGGGTTTCCTCCACACCGGTGACATCGGCTACATTGACGACGACGACGAAGTTTTCATTGTTGATCGAGTGAAAGAGATTATTAAGTTCAAGGGTTTTCAGGTTTCTCCAAACCTTGCATCTTGGCCTATCGCCCCTAATAAGAATTTATGATTCTTTGAATATCAACCCTAAATGAATAAAAGTCCACTAGATGATTCTTCTTCTTCTTCTTTAGAGATGCAAATGGCCCTCTATTTGAGACTCCACAAACTACTCTATTGTAAGCCCAACACATACACTCAAGACCACATTGCTTTGAGGGGGGGCCTTGATGTGTGCTTGGGGTGTATACGTTCAACGTGCAATGAGATTGGATGATCCTTTCATGCTTGGGCCTCGTAAGCGTAGGTTGGTTACCAATAGCTCCTCATTATCAAGGGTGATCTAGGATGTCCCTTTGAGACGGACTCACAATGTTGCCTATCCAAGTCTCCAGAGTTCACCCTACCTTATAGGTTGGCACCGAGAGGTGTCTATGACCACTCATTCAAATCAGAATGAAAGGATGACACTAGTTTTGTCTGTGAAGTCAAAGTAAGGGAACAATGAATTTGTTTTTCCTTTTTCAATAAGAGTCATAAAAAATACACTAGAGGACATTAATTTTTATAGCATTGTTTTATGTATTGTGCACATATATGAAAATGAGCTCTTTTGAAATCTTAGCTCATGAAATTTTAATACCTATGTTATTTCTTTTACTCACAAGTTGGAAAATATTGTTTAGGTTCCTCCTGCTGAATTGGAAGGAATACTAGTCTCCCACCCTTGCATTGCAGATGCAGCTTGTGTACCGTAAGTTTTTTGTTTCCTGCTTTAATGCTATAAGCCCCATAGTGGCCACAACCTCTATCCTAGGGAATGAAAGTTCCAACTAATGAAATTGCTAGCAACATGCAGTAAAAAGGATGAGGTAGCAGGAGAAGTGCCAGTGGCATTCATTGTTCTTATTGAAGGCTCTATATTGGGCGAAGAGGACGTGAAACAGTTTGTTGCAAAACAAGTAAGTGATTCCACCTTCTTTGAGTAAATAAAACATATAGAACAGTAATAATGAGTATGTATACACTAACATTTTTTCGATGATCAAGTGGTATATAAAGAAATTCATCCTATGACATTTGTTGTCATCTAACATTCATTTCTTGTGCACAGGTTGTATTCTATAAGAAACTTCATACAGTGATCTTTGTTGATCATATTCCTAAATCCCCATCTGGCAAAATCCTACGAAAAGACTTGAGAAAGAGATTGGAGGAGGGCCATCATCATTGATCCCTTAAAAGCACTTCCTTCATCCTACTCTAGGCTCTACTATCAAATTCAATAGGCAAAGTAAGAGTGTGATGTGGCATGACCAAAGCACATACTAGAATGTTGCTTCTTGCATCTCTTAAGAGACAAAATATATATAGTACTAGAAGGTTGATTCTTGCATCATCTTAAGAGAAAACTACACATATTGCTAGTTGTTTTTACTTTCAATATTTATTTTTGTATAAACTCATTTTTTCTTTATTTTTAAGCATTCGTATCAGTGAAGCTCTAAACTAGTCATGTACAATAGTGCTTCTACATGTACACTTGAAGAAAACCTAAGGTTTCTTCGAATGACACGAATTAGACACATATTCAATGCATTTATATCATAAAATTAATGCATATTCAATGCATTTATATCATAAAATTAATTTCTATGAAAGGTAAATTTTTTATGCACATGTTTAAAACATAAAATATAAATAAAAGTTTTAAAAAATTGTACCATTGGTTTCAACATTCAAACTATTAAAGATAAAGTCACTCTAATAGTGTGTTGCAGTGATATGTGTTATGAAGAGTCTAGTCACTTTACGTCCTTTTTTAAATCACTGCTATTTCTTTGGATCAAATTCTACCTGCACACTGAGTATTTTTCTACACCATCACCCTTAGTGCCCTCACTTGCCATAGATATAGTGCACCACTTTGCTAGCAAAAACACCCCATTCAAGTTCTTAATAAGCTAGTGCATGCTTATCTACATCTAGTGCATATACATAATATGAAGTTTTAGTGGAAAAATGTGCTTTACATGTAGCAACTTGCAAGAATCTAAGAGCTCTTTCCCTCTATAAGCAACTAGAGCAAGCCTATTGGTACCTTGTGAATGTTATTAATTAATGTGACTTGGGGTCATACGCTTAATAGGGGTATTTGCCATGTGGCACTTGGACTCAACATTACTCACATATGCAATACCCATATTGGTTATATTAAAAGGACCCATGTCTCCTACTAATAAATAGAGTTCTATTTTTTTAAAGGAAGTGAAAGTATAGTATACCCTTGGATTTTCACATGCCCATTAATCTTTGTGATCAACCTCTAGGGTTCATTTTGATTCTCTAAAGTTTATTGAATCAGAGAAGTTATACCTCTCATTTGTTAGTCATTTATACAAACCTACCATTTTGGCACTCATTTAGGAATCATTATCCACCCAATGCTAGTCTTTGCTGAATTTTTTAGCATATAATGTAGTATTTATTGTAATCCATTTAGGAATTTAGGAATGATTATCTACCCAACTCTAGTCTTTGATCCATTTATTAGAATATAATGTAGTATTTATTGTAATTCATTTATTAACATAGAACGTAGTATTTATTATAATCCCTTGCAGCTTGATTAGCGTATTTGACATTCCTTGATGATCCAAACATCATTATGATCTAATTAGCATCTCTTTAGCCATCCCATAAATCATAAATATGGCGAATTCCCTTGTTGTTTAGCCTCCTACTAGCCTTTGAGTATTAGTAGGTGTCTAGGGGAGACCACCACTATTATACACCATTAAAAAATTCCTTATAAATCTAGTAGATCCCTACCATTCCCATCAAGCCTATAGTTCAATTCCACCAAGTGTAGGGTGCGATTCCACCAAGCCTATAGTTCAATTTCACTTTATGATAATAAGAAATTTGCAAAGGGGGCATATTTAAATAGTCTGAGAAAGGAAAAGTTCTTATCAATCCACGAGAGACATTTGCCATTTTCCTTGACATCTAGAGTCTTCAATCCAAGGATCTTCAAACTAGCTTCAACCTTAGGCTTATAGATGCTATGCCAAGCTATAAAGAGCATGCTCTCTTCCCCTGTTTGCTTTTCCATAGGAAGGCCTTAGCATAATTTAACATCCTTTTCTAGTGTTTATCTTTGAAGTTAACAAGAGGGGATTAGATTTACAAGTAGGCAATCAACACTACTTTCACAATGATCACCCTAGAATGGAAGAGGAGGAGAGAATTATCCCACTTTTTAAATTTGACTAGTAGCCTCTCCACATCATCTAATCACCAATAACCTTTTTCAATGTACACGCTATTAGGAAACCCAAGTGTTTGAACAACTTGCCTTTATAAATCACCTCCCTATCTCGTATCAATAGCCTCTCCACATCATCTAATCACCAATAACCTTTTTCGATGTACACACTATTAGGAAACCCAAGTGTTTGAACAACTTGCCTTTATAAATGACTTCACCTCCCTGTCTCGTATCATCAAAGGTTTTCTCTTCGACTAGGCTAATCAACAATGTTACATTTAAATCTAGATGCATCAGCAAAACATTGCATGATTACAAGGGTCTGCTTAACATTTTTTTAAGGCCTCAATAAATGTTATTAATGAGTCATTAGTAAAGCATTAGAGCACATCAGTTAAAATCCTTTATTTAAGGCCTTTAACTTGATTTTCTTTTGCTTCTAGATAAAGTGCCAGGATAATGTGATGGGAGATAACTACAAATAGCAAGGGGACACCCTTCGAACGAAGAAATGAACAATCAAGACATTGGGTTTGTAAGATCCCTCTTACTATTAATAAATTTAGGAAAAACTGGTAGAGCCTAAATGTGTAGAAAATTTTATTAGAACACCCCTCCCCCTACCCCCTACATGTGCAAATTTCTAGGGAGCTTCCCATGTGCACACGTGCACCTTCCTTAAATTTATGAGGCAAAATATTATTGAAGGTTTACCAAAAAATAATTTATCAAGGAAATTATAGAAATTAAGAAAATAAATTTCCCATGAGAAATTAAATTAAGGTCTACCCTTGGGTGAGAAGGAATAACATTAATGTGGGGGACTATAGCCTTGATAGTCTTCTATGGTTGAGTGTTTAATTAAATTGGCTAAGGTTAAAATACCATGGTTTTGAGGCAATGGTTTTTAGCATGTGGTTTAGGGCTAGCTAGATTCATGCTCACTCTATTAGTTAATTTAGAAAGTATTAGTGCATGATAGGCTAAAGTGAAGATAATTCCACTATTAACTCATGTTGCATGAGTATACATGCATGGGTGAAGTCAAGTGGTCTAGATGTGAAGTGGGACCCTCTAGCCAGTATACAGTAGGAATTTTTTGGACCTAAAAAGAGCCTCCTAAGGATTCCTAATTTTAAGGGATTAGAGCTTAAAAAGCTGGGCTTAAGGGAGACAAAGGCTATGATGACCCCGATTTTTTGCCTTGCCACATCAGCCATACCCCCCTAGTTTCACTTTTTAAAGGGAATATTCTCACTCTCTCTCTTACTTTTTGACTTTTCTCATACTTTTTGAATTTTTTATCTTCACTCTCTACAAATTGAATCTTTCTTGTCAGTTTGAAATCTCCTTTCTCATTAACTTCAACCATATCTCCCTTCCACATCAGCAAAACATTCTCGTATTTAGGTGGGCCCCAAAAAGTTAAAATTTATTATTTTTTATTTTTTTAATACATTTTGAGGTGGAAAAAACACCACCCAACCAATATGTATGATGAAAATAATTTTTCCCTCCAAAAAGCTTGTAATTCAAGGGTCATGTCAGAAGCCTGTCAGGAGCGAGTACATCTATAACTAACTGTCAGGTTCCCACAACCCCATAAACATAACTAACTGTCAGGAACCACTACATCCATGAGATCCCGAAATTGTGGGGACCCCAAAAATTATTATTTTTTAATTTTTCTCATAAATGTAATTTATTGATGATGTTAGTATATTTGTATATCAAAAATATCATTTTCTACTTAGAAAAACGGATTTGTATTAAACCTGCACAATAACAAAGTTTTAACAATCTCTCTCTCTCTCTCTCTCTCTCTCTCTCCCCCTATGAGGATCTCTCTACTTAGCTATGGAGCCTTTGCTAAGCTATGTGTGTAGCCCCTCGTGAAGCTAGAAAACAGAAGGTTGATTTACACATTCGTATTCCTTGCGCAAGAGGCACGCAAGGCTGCAAAAAGTCATGCTCGGCTTGAATGGTTGCAGACCAATGCTCCCCGTAGACATGGTGCTTGGCATGCACGAATGAGGAGACAAGGGAGGTGTTGGGTTGTGCACGTAGCAGTATAAATCTAGATGTAATAAGGCTAAGAAAATAAGTTTAGTTAGGTTTTTTTTTCCCCCTTTAAAAAAACTATTAATAGTTCCTTCTCTCACTTCATTTTCATTTCACTTTTTTAGAGAGCTTGAGCTCAAGATCTATGTAGACACCCACGTAAGGACACCAACACATCACCACGTTAGCATAGTCACAGGGATATGGCACACACCAAGAACACCGCACGTGTTACCATGCCTTCACAAAACATAGTGCAAGGCACCCAACGACCATATACTGGCGACACCACGGAAGAGAGTGACTCCTTGGATTCTAGGACACGCCCAATGGGATCCTCTTCACCTCTTGGTTATTGAAGGTACAATAAGCTTCATGGCGGGGATGCAGATGTCGATGAAGCATTCAAGGCGTTGGATGTAGAGGCGGGCATATTGTTGAATGTACTTAAGCAGCTCAACAGGGCACCCATCGATCATTGGGGCAATGGGGAAAGGAGATGGAGTGGGGAGCCAAGTATTGCTCCATGTATGCAATCTGCGTCTCATAATGTTGGGACGCAAGGGTGAGTGAATTTTCAAAGTCGACTTCACGAGAGAACATGACAAAGAGCTCGCTCTTGCCCGCCCACGGGGTGGTGTGGAGAGGAACTCACAGAAGTTGTCAAAGTGGGTAGCCATGTGAATGCAAAGAGATAGTGTGAGCTCGTGCTTGTTGGTTTCTATCACGTGAAAATGAGAAGGAAGGCACCTTTGGCTATTTATAGTTAAAATTTAAAGTCTGGCCTTTTCACACTAGACCGCTAGACAAAAAAATTATAGTTTGTAAAAATATTAAGATTTTAATTAAATAAAGATTGGTTAAAAAAGAGCTTGCTACAAAATTACAAGCATGTCATCTAATTTAAAATTGTTATAATGTCTTCATTTTTTGCCCCTCTTGTGACATTTACTTCATGTTGATCTCCATCTCCTTGTTGACTTGAAAGCTTGTCATTGCCTTCACCTCGATCCTGAAACTCGTGCCTCTCACATGCATCAAAACAGAGGCTATTTTCCCATATACTCAGTTCATCTTCAAGCTCTTCCACATGCCTACTATGTGTTGGTAGGGCTATGCGCCTTGCTACCAAAAATTCAAGTTCCCCCATTTGCCATGATTCTGAGACCATGGTTGTCCCCTCCTTACGCTTCCCAATCTGTAAAAATATAGAAAGTGGCACAATAACCAGAAAGTGAAAGGGTTAATTCTAGACATGAAGTGGAATCGGATATACCTTTCTTCAACTTGAAACTTGACTCTACCACATTGTCAAAGTCCATGATGCTAAAGTGTTGACGCAGGTCTACTAGGCTCCAATGCTTGCTTGCTGCCACTTGAAACTTGACTCTTCCACATTGTCAAAGCCCTCATCAACTTGAAACTTGACTCTTCCACATTGTCAAAGCCCATGATGCTAAAGTGTTGACGCAGGTCTACTAGGCTCCAATGCTTGCTTGCTGCCACTCGCTCAATCCATCCACCATTTTGCATCATCATAGCTACCTCAATAGGCATAATTTCTTCTTCTGAGACTTGAAGTGGGATCCATGTCCCATGCTTTTGCATCCATCTTTGGTAGTGCAGACGCATGTACAAAATAGAGCGTGCCTTCAAGAACCTGAAAGACACTGTAGAATCTACTACATTGCACTTGTACACATCACCTTGATGTGACCCCTCATTAACCTCCCAACCCTCTCCTAGTAATCCTTGAATGAGTTCAGACCGTACCTCCTTATAAATATACATTATTTTTGTTTGGTGCATTAGCATGGAATTGAACATGTGCACAAAAACATGTAAAGGACAAAACCAATTTAGCCCTACTAACCTAGATGCCTTTGAAAACTTGAGTGATTTCTTGATATCACTTACCATCTTAAACTTTAAGCATAAGATGGTCCAAGCATCAGGTTTGGCCATTCGAGATTGTTAAGAGGGGGGTTGGGGATCTCTTCTAGCTTGCCAAATAAACCTGGTTTTTTATCTACAAAATATGAGTGAGAAAAGAAAAAGATATTGTTCTGTACAAGATCACTTGGGCTTTGAGATACAATGATGATTAGATTCTAGATATGAGATCTTGTAGCCATTAGAGATTTGTAGCTAGCCCAAAATAGCAGTTTCCTCATCCTGTAATAACTACTATGGACCAATAGTGAAAGATTAGTCCGATGGGTTGTTGGCATAGTTTGAAATTGTGGTTAATTATTCCGTATGGGTCCAAGATTTGATATATCAATGAAGTGTACATAAAATATGTGCTAGACAAGATCATGTTCACTTTTATTTACGAGCATGTGAGCCTTTTCAGGTATGTTGAAGCTGAGGTCTGGCTTATATTTATATCACAGCACCCAAGTTGCCTGCCAGGCATTATAATACTATTTTAAGTATGTAAACTGAGTTAGAGCAGTTGGGGGTTTGACACAAGGTAAGTCCACAGTACAGTTCTTGCATGTGCAAGATCATGTTAGATTTTAACTGCGTCCACCCGCTAAAAAAAGCAAACATGGACCCCTGCCTCATATGTAGCATGCACATTTAAAAATATGCCCAGGGGGCACATTCTTTAGAAACATGGTTGCATGTGTCGGATGGAAACATGATTTGATATATCTGTATATCGGTGTACTAACCAGGCATATACCAGGTCTTATCTACATCTAAGGTCAGTAGGTCCCTTTTTTTTTTTCCAAACGTGAACTCCCTTTGGGCCAATTGTGCTACATTGCCAGATCACCTGTTTTGAAGTAGTTTTGATGTCTGTTAGATGCACAAACATGTCTAATGAGGTAAAAGCTTGATATGCTAGTGCTTTGGTATGTGATGAAGCTCTGTGCATGAGCCCCTGGCATTAGGTCAGTTCTAAGGTGATGTTTTTCCAAAATGTTGACCCCTGTATGCCTATGTTTAGCATCACGTCAAATCTTTTCCCGGGAGCATTATAGACAAGTTGATTTTAGTGCCAGACTTGCTCGGAATGTTGAGATGTCAAACTCAACATGATCTAACACTCATGAGGCACCTACATGACCATTCGACATTTACATCACTGGTGGCTTTGGTAGTTGGCACTGACATATATTTGCTAGAGATTCTACAAAAACTGGACTACACACTGACTAGTCCACACCTACCCACACCTACCCACTCCACGTGTTCACATTATGGACTGCTTGTATATACTCTATTATGTGTGTTAGTCACTTCATCTTCTTTGTAGACCTCTTTTGCTGTGTGAAAGTAGAAGAAGAATTTTTAGCCTCACCTTGTGTGTTCTCTTCTAGGGTTTGTGTGAGTGTGCGCGCGTGCTTGCAAGAGCTCAAGCACTCTTCTCCCCTACATCTTTTCATGCTATCAGAGCCTGGTTCATGCTAAAGGCTGAATGGCAAGCAAGAGAAGCACATGGAAGTGGTACAAGGGTAAGAGCTTCAACTACTCTTCCCCCTTTGTGTTGGCTACTACACCCTTGTCGAGAGATCTTTGCGAGGCACTAGTAAACGAACTTCGATTGAGGAGATTTCTTTATGGGAGCAAAGCTACAAGGCAATTATACTATTTGTTGGACCATGTTTTTCAAGCTAAAAACATGTTTCGAGCACGTTTGGAGCTCTATTTTTCAGTTCATAGGCGTTCACGGGCACTGTGCAGGTAAGTTTGGATTCTCTGTAGTAAAACTCTATTTTTTGGAACTGCAGGAAGGGCGTTTGGTTGTGCAGACACTGTGTGTATTGTAAACAGATCACAAAGTTGCCATTGGGTGTATGTATGCAAATTGAGGTCACCGGTTATGACAATTTGGACGCAGTATAGTACCGATGTAGAGAATACTATAGTTTGTGCAGATCAAACAAGAGTGTTGTTTTTGGTAAGTTTGTGTTTCAAACAAGATGTCGAATGATGGAAAAAACCAGATTGTTGCAGAGAAGCTTGACAAGAACAACTTCCATGCTTGGAGGTTCAGATTGACAAATTTCCTGATGGGAAAAGGTTACTGGGACTACATTGAAGGTGAACAAGAGAAGGCACCAGAGATACCGGAGATTAATCCAACTACTGTAGATGTAAAAGAAATTCAAGGATTGGAATCAAAGAGCAAGGAAAGCCATGTATTGGCTTTCTATTTTTAGTATACAAGACACCATGATTGGACATATACAGGATGCCAAGTCACCTAAGGAGGCATGGGACACCTTGATGAAGCTGTATGAAACTAACACCAAGGCACGAAAGATTCAGTTGTTGCAGAATGAGCTTCATACTGTGGAGAAGAAAAATATATCTATGAATGATTATGCCTTGAAGATCAAAGGCATTGTGGAATCCCTTGCATCAGTTGGTGTTTCTATTGATGATGATAAGGTGGAAGTGTGTCTACATGGTCTCGGGCCATAATACAAGGCATTCAAGGTGTCTATTCAAACTCGGGAGAACATTCCCAACTTCACAAATTTGGTGTCAATGTTGATCATTGAAGAGAAGAATTTGGGTGAAGATCAACAGTCTTCACAAAATAAAAATAGTTCAAAGCAGCAGGCCTTCTACTACACAAGTGCAGGTAAAGGACAAGGTAGAGGTCGTGGACGTGGCCAAGGTGGTGGCCGAACAGGTAATCAGAATTATGGTCAGTAGAAGCAGCAACACTCTCAGGATTCATAACAACAACAACACAGGTGGAAGAGGCTAGTTTAGAGGCAGGGGGAGTCAAAGAGGTCGTGGTGATTGTTGGCAAAGGTAGCATAATGATACACCATGTTGTTTTTACTGTGATAAGCCTGGACATGTGCAGGCCGATTGCTATAAGAAGTAGAGTGATGCGAAATGGAAAAGTACAGTAAAACAACTATGCACCCTCTAGCAGAAATAATGAGGACAATAAGAGGGTGTTTTACTGTGATAAGCTTGGACATGTGCAGGCCGATTGCTATAAGAAGCACACTGACATGCAAAATGGAAAAGTGCAGCAAAACAACTATGCACCCTCTAGCAGAAATAATGAGGATAAGGAGAGGTTGTTTGTTATGCAACATGTGGTCAATGTTATGTCTGTGAAAATGATGTAGCAGCATGTAAGGATGATGCAGGGTATGTTGATTCAAGTGTTTCGAACCACATGACAAGTCATGGGTAAGTGATTCAAGGAAATGAAGAGTCTTGAAAGACGAGGTTTTGTTGAAATAGGGAATAACACTGCTCATCCGATTTCCCATGTTGGAGATGTGCCATTGTCTATGCAAGATGGTAAGGTGAAGTACCTTGTAGATATACTTCATGTTCTGAACATTATAAAGAATCTGGTTTCTATTGGCCATATGATTGAGCAGGGGTTGCAGGTCTGGTTTAACCTTAATGGTGGCTATTATGTAGAAGACTTTAAAGATAAGTGCAGGTTGGTTGCAAAAGGCAATAGAGTGGGTAGAATGTTTACATTGATGTAAATATGCCTGAAGTGAGTGCTGCAATGTTTGCAAACGGTTCAGGAGAGTTGTTGTAGATACAGACATTTGGCATAAGAGAATTGGGCATTTAAATGTGCAAAGAATAAAGTCTATGCAGACTAAAGAAATTGTGATCGGGCTGCCTAAGTTTAAAGTTGAAGGTCTGCAGAAAGTATGTGAAGCATGTCAATTTGGAAAGCAAACAAAGCATGTATTTCCACATGACAGAAATGTGATCAGGAATGTACTAGATGTTGTGCATTCATATGTATGGGGTCCTACGAAGACTATGTCTATGGGTGGTTGCATGTACTATGTAACATTCATTGATGACCACACGAGCAAAGTGTGGGTGTATTTCATGAAGGAGAAGAGTGAATTGTTCACTCATTTTCAGAATTTCAGAGTGATGGTGGCTGAAAAACAGACAGGAAAGCATGTGAAGTGCCTGAGGTCAATGGAGGGAGAGAATACTTATCCAATAAGTTCTCTGAATTCTTGTAAAAGAATAGCATTCAGAGACAATTTACATGTAGATTCGCTCCACAGCAAAATGGAGTTGCTGAGCAAAAAAACAGGCACATTGCAAAGATAGCACGGGCATTGATGGTGGCAGAGAAGAATAGGCCGCATAGCTATTGGACTAAGGCTGTGTCTACAATAGTTTATATCATGAAGCAGGACTCCTAACGCAACCATACATGATATAACGCCAGAGGAGAAATTTTCTGGCAGGAAACCAGATTTGTCTCACTTGAAAGTTTTTGGATGTATTACATATATGCATGTGCCAAATAAGTTATGTACCAAGATGGATCCAAAGACAGAAAAATGTGTGTTTATTGGGTATTCCCTTGAGCAAAAGAGATAAAGATGCTATAATCCTGCTACACATTGCGAGTAAGGAGGGACGTTGTATTTGATGAGAAGAGTAGTTTGTATGCTGCTGAAAAGATGTTGTTTTGGGACTGATGTAAGTGGAAACATGGTTGCAAAGAATGCAAGAAGTCAACAATCACAGTCATTAAGTGAACCAAGAGAGTCCTCATCCAATGGTTCTATTGATACACCATGGAGTGGCAAGCTATGTCGTAATACCAGTCCTGGAAATGTTGTTGGTATATCACATAAAGGCAAAGAGAGTGGTTGAGTCCCTTGGTGTGGGATCCCAACTGCCCCCTCTGCGCACCGGATTCCCAGTAGCTGGCAGAGCGGAAGAATCTCCCTCATGCGTGGGGCAAGGTTTCCCACTTGGGGCCTTGCCCTCGACGAATGTCTGGGCAACATGAGACTAAGCTGGTGGTCATTCCGAAAATCGAAACCGAGAAAATTTCCCATGCCCGAAAAACAAGGACGATTCCACCATTTTTATTTTTTTAACGAATTTTTATAACGAAGTCAAGATACTGAACTAACCTTCATCTGAATAAACCAGATAGAAGGAAAACTATTACAGAAGTTAACTTCAAGGGATCAATGCTTTTTTCCTAATTGAATTGGGCACAACCGTTGATCTATTCATTAGAGAAGTCTTCAGGCTTTTATTTAACTACTCGAGTTCAAACGTATTCCTATTAATCAATTTTATTATTAAAACTCTACTGATTTCAGCCTAATCCCATCCGGCCCATGGGTTAGCCACCGCCCAACCACTGGAATTAGTAGAACCAGACAAGTATTCACCCACCCATAATTGAATGCCTTTCTTAACTTTTGCTTTAGAATACAGATACGCACACACTTCTCTTTAAACTTTAACTTTTAAAAACAATCCATCGATAAACAATTATTGGTTACAGATGTCATAACTCAAAATTTCCATTCAATCCTTGTTTCTCACAAAACAGTATCACTTTAAACTTTAACTTTTAAAAAAAATCCATCGATAAACAATTATTGGTTACAGATGTCATAACTCAAAATTTCCATTCAATCCTTGTTTCTCACAAAACAGTATCACTTTGGACTCTCTGTTGAGACCAGCAGGTCAACAAACAACGAGATCCAGTAACAGATTATAATAATTTTCTCGTTATCATACATATATATATATATATCTTCCATGACATACGCATAGGTGTCCTAAGCACCGCGAGCCCATGCATCGCCTGGTCAAAACCCTCCAAGATCCTCCTTAGGTGTCCTGGCACTTCACTCAGGGACCGCTTTGTTGGCCCTCACCCATCGTACCAGAAGCACACCATTTTTCACCATACCTAGGTTGGTCAAGACCTGGGCAGGTTTTTGCCGCGTGAGCCGTCCTTTGAACACTCCTCGCCAGCTATTGCAACTGAACTTCCCTTAAAAAAACACATATACCAATGCTCCCTCCCGGCATTCTGGCGTAAGACAGTCCTTTAAGAAAACAGGGTTTCTATGTAAGTTTTTAGTTTTGAGTTTCTTTTGAATATAATGAGTATATCTTAAATCCATGAGCACTTTTCAGGTCCCATATGCATGCATACTCTTGTTTATCTTCTTGTATATTGTCATGTTGATCTTATGCCTTGATAAATTGTGATGGTAGTTTCCATCCATGTCTCGTTTTGTGGACCTAGATGTCCAAACGTTTAGGGAGGAAACGATTGCAAAAATGATCGAGGTCGCAAAAGTAATGCCTCCAGACGGCCCAGTGGACTTCATCCCGCCCAATCCACGAGGGGGGATAGGCCCCCCTGAGCCTCTTACATGGGCTCCGTACTTGGGAGAAGAGCCATGGCTCCATCCTGAAGCCCAGTCCTATGGGTTCCAGTAATAAATAGTTTTTTCCTTATAGATGTGTTGTTGGATTGCTTCTTCCAACAAATGTACTCCACTCTGTAACATGCTGTTTGTAAATATGCAACTACACATGTACATTTATATTTTTTGCACATATTTAGTGTTATTGGAGAGAGAACATCAATTGTAAATGCACTTTTAATTTGAAAATCAGAGGATCAAATTTGCTAGTGTGTTCCTTCACTGCTTGTTGTTTTCTTACTTTAGGCCTTTTTGTGTACATAAAAATTCAATTGGGAAATTTTTACCTTCAATACATTGTTTTAAACAATAAAGCATTACAAGCAATGTTCTGAATAGATAAGTTTATTGCATATGGAAAATACATTGTCACCGTATACATATACATGGTCACATCATATATCTTCTAGTGCCTCCAATTCATGTGGGGCTACAACATCTTTACAAATGATCTGATGCTCTCTTCTTCTACTTACCTTCTGACCATCGAGCTTGAAGCAAAATTGATCTAGAGGATTCTGAATAGCTACTTCTAATTCCTTCCTAGCATATTCGAGCTTGAAGCAAAATTGATCTAGAGGATTCTGAATAGCTACTTCTAATTCCTTCCTAACATATTCGAGAGTCCAATTCTCTTCCACTTCCAATGTCAATGATGGGTGACCCTGTCGAATCATAACTATATCTATCAAGCAAGAGTGGCTGCCATCTCTTTTATCTTGGTCCATGCTTTCCCAGTTGTTGTTGATCCATCGCCACCTTCTATAAGTAAATGACATGCACAGATGTTGCCTGGCAATATAGTATCTGATTCCAAAATATCATTAGGATAATTTCTCGAGTATAATCAAATAAGCTTTGTAATTGTTTCACAAAAAGACATTTGAATGTTATAACACTCACCGAAATGCAATGTCGGAGGTGTTTAATCGACATTCGATCAAATCATCTCCCTTTGATGATTTCACTCTCCAACCTTTGTCAAACAAATGATCAAGCCAGGCTTCATCTATATCTTTGCACACAAAAGATGTTCTAGTTTTTCTCAATTGTTTACAATCAAAAAATAAATCAACAAAGCATGCAATTGGAACAAACAAACTTAAGTGGACATTTCTTGCACGAATGCTAGGCTTCATAGCACATTTAATATCATTAAACATTTTGGTCCTATATGACTCTCTCACTTCTATATCAAGCAATGGCCACTCAAGACTATCAAGTGCAGGCAAAGGAATACGTTCCAACTTTCCATGTCGACTCGATGGAGTGGGCAAGGTATAAAATGAGTTATAGAAATATGTTCTACTTCTTGCGAGATCACTTGGTGCATGACCTTCATATTGAAGTTCCCCCACCTCACCATGTACGACATTCAAGAATCCCATCAAGCATTGTGTAGGCTCCCACTCCTGAAGATTGGATGGGTACGAATCTGTGTAAGGCAGAAAAATGTATATCAATCACCTTATTTGCAACATTGAAATACAAAACACAAGCACTTACAATGTGGTCTGTGTCTTGGAAGTCCTTCCAATGGTCCCACCTTGATCTCTTTTTGCATGAATACATGCTGGATCAACACTTCTTTGACAGTTTTCCCTCCTAGTGCCATCTTGAAGTCAAGGATCCTTCCTTTCCAATGCTTGGCCAAGTCTTCATGCCTTTCCCTTCACTCGGTAGTGGCCACGTTTTCCTGGCTGCATAGTGACCCAAGAGTACTTCATGTATACTTGGGGAATCCATTCTTCGTTCTCATCTTTTATGTTATACAACACAAGAGATGAGATACTGCTCCTTGCTCGTTTCAGTCCACTTTCGGGTGCCATGAGAGATTAACAGACGTATGAGAAAGAAGAAGTAGCAAAAAGTGGATGATTAAGCTAACCACTTTTGTGGATGAAGGAGGGAAGAAGAAATGAGGGACGGTGTGTTCTTTTGGGCACCAAAGATGTTTCGAGATTCAAAAGTGGAACCAAGTTAAGGGAATAACCAGGAGAATGTGTATCTATCTATTCCAAGCATTCAAGCTTCATTAGTTCTAGGGGTGGTGGAAAGAATTTTTTAGTGCTCCACGTCTAACACGGGAATGTGGAAAACATTCTTTTATTGTGTTAGGTGCTGACAAAAAAACGGTTTAAAATATTTTAAGATAAGGTGATGGTTTTTTTAATATTTCATGAAGATAAGAGTTTCTCCACATTTTAGGTGGGTTTGTACAGAGGTCCCACCACCGGTGAATATCATTGGTAGATTTCATGTCACTCAATCTATGTGTCTATTATTATATTATTATTGAAACAGCCCTCTTTTGAGTCCATAATTTTCCTAATGGCAAGCTCCCGCTCGAGCTGACTAACATAGGTGCACCCTCCGCCCTATGCAGATCTCTCATTCTATCTTCTAATGTCTGCTTTGATTGCTCTATAGAGCATCTCACATTCCCCAATCTTTGAACCGCTCCATTATGCAACTCAACCAGCTCACTCAGCTTTGTCTGGGTGAATTGAAAGGGTGTTATCGGATGTGGATGTGCACATGGACCTTTCAGAGTATGTTGCTTTGCATCATCCTTAGATACAATCATCGTCTGCTCTTCCCACTTTAAGCACTTCTTTTCTAGATTGTGTCTCTCCTCGCTGCTCTTCCGCCCAAGCGATGGTGTTCTGACCCTTGCTCTCAACCCTTCTTGCAACCTCACAATTCTCTAGGGCAAATGCTTTTGCAAATTGATGCTTGATCTCGTAGTTGAATGGTCCTTCTTGATAGATATCCCAATGTTGATGGACCAAGAATTTTGCAAACTCTGGCTTCACATGATATGATTTAATCTTCTTGCTATTTCCTAGAAGGGGCTTTGAGCACAAAAAAATAGAGCTCCAATTTTCATGAGAGATGTCATTCTTCCCATACAAGGTGTGGGGATCCACTCCTACCATGGAAAGGCCCCGATCTTCATGAAAGTCCTGTGCATAGGGACAAAAATTTTTGTGGTGAGGTGGGGCAACTTCCTTGATCATGAATGTGCTTCCCTCCGCTTTCCCAGAAGAAGCTTGTGACTTCGTTGAAGAGCCTGACCTTCCCATATCGTTCACCACACTACATGCCAAAAAAAACACTGAGATGCATCAGTATTCTTATGCATAAAATGATCCATAAAAGAATTTTTTTTATTATAAAAGTGTTACTTTCATCAATATTGATTTTTATGCATAAAAGAATTTTTTTATTATAAAAGTGTTACTTTCATCAATATTGATTTTTATGCATAAAATGATACATAAAATATTTTTTTAATTATAAAAGTGTAACTTTCACCAATATTGATTTTTATGCATAAATAGATGCATAAAAGGTTTTTTCTTTTATATAAAAGTGTTATTTCCATAGAAGTTAGATTTTATGCATAAATAGATGCATACAAATTTTTTTTATCGAAATAAGAGCTCTTTAAGCCTATGTTTAAATCCCATGAATATTGAAAAATGAATAAGTAAATATTCAGTGTGAAGGAAAATTATACTGTTTCATATTCTCTAGGATGGTAATGAGAAATTCACAAAAACTATCGAAGTCATAATTTTAGATAAATGATTAATTTATTCCTCATAAGAATTCGTGATTAGTTTTGAATTCAATAAAGTAGAAATTGAAATATTACCCTTCGAGAAAGATCGTTCAGGGAGAACCTTTCCAGACTCAAACCCTGAATTAGACTACGACCAAGACGTAACTCCTTCGTCAGTTTCAAGAAAAGATGATGTGACTAGTTCAGTAATCTACACTCAAATCACCCACCGAATCTAAAACTAAGTTGAGACCTTTGATTTTGATCTGAGAATCAAGAATTCAGGATTCGAGGAATTCTACTTGGGAATCCAGACCTATGATCTAGAAGTCTTGGGATACAGAATTAAGATATACTCATTGTATTCAAAAGAAAATCAAAACTGAAAACTTGCATACAAACCCTGTATTCTGAAAGGACTATCTTACGCCAGAATGCTGGTGGAGGGAGCATTTGGTATATGTGTTTTTCTAAGGAAAGTTCGGTTGCATCAGCTGGCGGGGAGTGTTCAAAGGACAGCTCACACGGCAAAAACCTGCCCAGGTCTTGACCAGCCTGGGTATGGTGTAAAATGGTGTGATTCCAGTACGATGGGTGAGGGCCAATGAAGCGGTCCCTGAGTGAAGTGCCATGACACTTAAGGATGATCCTAGAGGGTTCTGGACTAGGCGATGCATGGGCTCACGGTGCTTATTAGGACACCCATGCGTATGTCGTGGAAGATATATATATGTATGATGACGAGAAAATTATTGTAGTCTGTTATTTGATGAGACGAGAGTGATACTGTTTTGTGAGAAACAAGGATTGAATGGAAATTTTGAGTTATGACATCTGTAACCAATAATTGTTTGTCAATGGATTGTTTTATAAATTAAAGTTTAAAGAGGAGTGTGTGCGTATTTGTATTCTAAAGCAAAAGTTAAGAAAGGCATTTAATTATGGGTGGGTGAGTACTTGTCTGGTTCTACTATTTCCAGTGGTTGGGCGGTGGCTAACCCATGGGCCAGATGGGGTTAGGCTGGAATCAGTAGAGTTTTAATAATAAAATTGATCAATAGGAATATGCTTAGAACTCAAATAGTTAAATAATAACCTGAAGACTTCTCAAATGAATAGATCAACGACTGTGCCTGATTCAATTAGGAAAAAGCATTGATTCCTTCAAGTTAAGTCTGTAATAGTTTCCCTTCTATCTGGTTTATTCAGATGAAGGTTAGTTCAGTATCTTGACCTCGTTAGAAAAATTTGTTAAGAAACTCAAAATGGTAGAGTCATCCTCGTTTTTCGAGCATGGAAAATTTTTTCGGTTTTGGTTTTCGGAATGGCCACCAGCTTAGTCTCGTGCCCGGACATTCGAGGGCGAGGCCCCGAGTGGGAAACCCTACCCCCCGCAAGAGGGAGCTGCTTCCGCTGTGCCAGCACAATCGGGAATCTGGTGCACGGAGGGGGCAGTGGGATCCCACACACTCCTTATTCAAAAGACCAAATTGAGCATCCTCTATTAGCATAGAACCGTGCCCTATCCTGAGCACTCCTGATAGAATCCCGAGCTTCGATCAGCATTTCATGCATACCATGCAAGAAATCCCTCAATGCAACAAGCTCGATGTCCTTAAGACCAACATCAATAAGTGCCCTGGGTTGATACCCATACATAAGCATGAATGGACTAAAACCAATAGCCGTATGTTTAAAATTGTTATAGGCAAATTCCATCATTGATGCTTTTCTAGAGACATATACACGAAGCATATTCTCTACAATATAATTCATACGCTCTGTTTTTCCATCAGACTGCGGATGATCAAAGGAATTCATACTCAAAGTAGTTTCCTCGTTTTTGTAAACCATTCGAAATAAAGTAGGAAAACATGGCATTATGACAGTAAGAACCAGGGATTCATCGGTGCCCCGACGTACCCACATCTGACATGGAATTATTGGTATCCCGAGTTACCCATATCAACATAGAGAGTTATCAACGTCACGATGAGTCACATATGTACATCCGTAAACCATCAGGTTGATTATATAAATCACCTAAAGTACGAAACTAGAGAAAGAAATGCCAACAAAGGAAAAATCCAAATTTTCTTAATCCGAACACAACAAGATAAACTTGTTGAACTCTAAAGAAAGAGATTTCAATAAATGAAAATGTCAACAAGATTACACTCATCAAAACATGCAGGCTATAGATAAAAGAAGTTTATCTAGAGAATGCCCACACAGTAACTTTAAATGAATTCAAAAAATGAGATTGTCTTTGAATGTTGAGGTCAACATGCTAAGTGATGTAAGCAAAGCAACAATCTTGAGCCCAAATTATCCATAAGATAATATATATGAGGGATCACTAGCGTCTCATACCACCAAGATTGTAAGCAAAGCAACAATCTTGAGCCCAAATTATCCATAAGATAATATATATGAGGGATCACTAGCGTCCCATACCACCATGATACCACCCATACATACCTTAACAACTTGAAACTCCCTAGTATGCCGTCTAGGAAATATGAATAAAATCCTGTATAAAAGGAATAAGATGGCCTTATCCCAGACTTTCACATACTAAAACCTGTCTCTATATTCCTGAGACTACATCAAGGAATAACTCTTTTCGAGTACAAAATTTTGAATTATTGGCGCCTTTCTAATGATAACTACCCAATAAACACACTAAAGCTAGGATAGAAAAATTACTCAACTAGCAACTAGGTATCCAAGTTGGAATATGTACAAAAGTACAAGGAACATAGTCCAAAAGTACATGCAAAAAACGAAAGCAAATGCTATCTTCAAAGCACATGAAATTATCCAAAAGATCAAAAGATCCTTATAAAACCATGGATAAAAGCATAGAAGCTTCTCAAATCCATGAAAACCATAATTGATCATAAAAATCAATGCATGCCATCTAATGGTCATTAATCATGCCAAAAGAAGCATTAAAATTGGTGGCCAACTCATCAATCCAGAGTATATGAACATGGTGTCGTTCAAGCAAAACTCCAAAGTAAGCAAGTGAAACACGTGTGTAGCACTCATTAAAAAACCCCTAAACACAAGTGATCTAGGAAGAACCTGATGAGTCCATATAAAACTTGGAAAACATCCAATAAAATCCACCAAAACAAACCAATCAACTAACCCATGATAGAATTTGACTTAGGCTTAGAAAATTAAGCATAGACCATACTTAAATAAGTGCAAAATAAATTATCATGGAAAAGTGTCAAAGGTGAAACACACTTTGAACGCAAATTCTAGCCATCAAAAGTATGGAACATGTCCAAAAAGAATAGCTAAACAATGGTAAAAAATCATGAAAACATCGTTTAGAATAGATCTAAATAGAAATATCTACTAATACGAGGTATAATCGTATTAATTATATGCAAATAACCCGCATCTATCTAATGTCAGCACGTGAAAACATACTTCAACATTAAATAACCCTCAAAAATATTAAATTCTTGAGAAAAAGAATTATCATGATTTTTTTCTAATTTTTCCTAATTTTAAGGGCCTCAAAATACCATAAATTTAAATTCCACCAAACCTATCTTATGGCATTCCAAACCTATATTTTTCCAAAATTAGCAAATAATTTTGCCAAAATACCATTGATATTTTAAAAATATCACTTTCTAGGATTTTTAAAAATAATTTTAAAAATATTCCTAATTTCTCCTGAGAATCCCATCATTCACAAAATTTGCAATTCCGCCCGACAATTCTCCAATCTAATGAAAATTTATAATTTTAATGGATTTTCTAAATTTTTGGATCAAAAAATTTATTTTTAAAGGAATTTGAATGGTCACGGGCACTCGAATGGACACACCACATGCTAAACACCAACCCCACATTTTCCTAAAATTTAAAATAACCTTTGTCTAATTTTTCACTGATTTTTAAGAATTTTTAAAAAAATTTAATTTACCTCCAATACATTAGAATACGAACGGTCAAAAAAATTTCGGAATCCCAACGGTTTTTCCAAAATACGCAAAGCCAACAGTTTTGGGAAAATGAAAAGATAAAAAAAAATCGAAATGTGAAAGGCCAAAAGTTTTCGGAATACAGAAGGTCAAAAGATTTTCCGGAATTTGGAAAGCCAAAAGGTTTCCCGGGAATGCGGAAAGCCAAGAGCTTTCAAGAAAATAAATTCAAAAATTTTCAGAGAATTTTTTTTCTCAAATTTTGTATTTCCTCAAATTTTCAGGCTTTTACCCAAGCTTTTTTTTTTGAAAAGATTTCAAAAGCTCTTTTTTTTAAATTTAAAAAAACTATGTTTTATAAAAAATAAAAAAATCTTTATTTAAATTTAATTAAGCTTTAATAAAAAAGCTTCAAAAAAATTTAGGGGGGGGAGATTTTTGTCCGGCGGCGGCCGGCTGTGCAGCCCCCCCTCCCCCTCCCCCCCCCACACAGGTCTGCACACAGAAATGAGAGAGAGGGAGAAGGGTCTCCCTCTCCACTCTCCTCTCTCCTTCTCTCTTCTTCTCTAAATAAATTTCACTCTCCACCTCTTCCTTCTCTTCTCTCTTCTCTGTTAATCAGAGAGGTTAATACTTGATTAAGTTTTAATTAATTATGATTAAAAATTAATCCCTATTAAGAGGAGTTCACACGCGGGAGAGGAAGAATCTCCAGATTTTGGGGAAGAGAAGAACTTTACGCACACGAGAGAAAACCCAATGCATCAATTGACTACCCCACACTACATCATTCTCACAATTTAATAGGAATACTAAAATTATCATTATTAATTTTTTATTCAATTGTTGCACCAACAAAGTTTTGCATTTACTAAAGACTATCATCATTAGATTGTTCTCTACATTTTCATTGACTACCAATCCTTTCCTCAGACCTCAGCCCAGCAAAAAATTGACAGAAAATCAAAAACATACCCGCGAAAATGCATTAAAAAATGCTAAAAATTACAATAAGAAAGAAAAATCAATAACAATTTACTAGAGATTGCTCTGATACCACTGTTAAAACCCTAAGATCTCTCTAGATAATTGTTATGCATAAACATGCATAAATCAGGGATAAACTCATCCACCCGACCACCTCCGAGCCCAAGGGATGCACACATGAATTATAAATGAAATACATCATACCTCTACCTTGATGTCCCATACCATCAAGAGGTATAACTCCAATCCAATAGCATGTAGCTATAGAGTGAAATGGTAGGTGAGTAGTAATGATCCTCTACACAAGAGAGCATAACATAACCTAGCCTCAAGCTAACATTAAGAGACCATAGCCTAAGCCTCACGATAACATAGCCTTGACCTCCAAGCCCCCCTTCAATGTGCCCCATGCCCCTACTATATCGGAGGGCCCTCAAGTGACCCTTGACTCTCCATTTCATGTGTGACCCTTGGATGCCTGACCCTAACCTTAACCCTTAAGGTTAGTCCTCCTAACCCATGCTTCACTAGAGCTTGTTCCCATTCTCCCATGCTCACAAGCCTAATGTGGGTTAGCCACCTAGTATATGCACACATAATGTGCATATAACATGTATGTAGCCATGTGCTTTGAAGCTTGAGTGTGGAGGTGCCTTGTGCTCTTGAGAATGAGTAAAAAATGACACATAATGCCTTCAAAGTACTATTTATACAAGATAGCGGCCATTTCACACTGGACCAAAAAAATGAAAAAAATGTTGATTTTTAAAAAGATGAAACCACCTCTTCAAGAAACCAGACAACATATTTTAAACAACAAAGTATCTCAGAAAATATTTTTTTGTACAAAACTCCGATGGAGGGATATTACATAATTGCTCCAGTGGACACTCATAGCTTAGATTCTTTGAACCAAGGTGGCATCATCTGTCTCCCAATCTAAGGACACCTTGGTGTTTGCTTCCATCCTCCTTCCAATCTATCCAAACAACAAACACAGTAAGTGACTCCAAAAAGGGATGAGCAAATACAAAGGTTTAAATGTCAAACAATCCTTACCTTCCTACCCTACACATTGAAGCAAGCATTATTGATTCCCTCAAATCCCAAAATGTGTAGGTGATCACGGACGTTTAAAAGGCTCCAATGCTTACTTGCTTGGACAATCTCTACCCCCACATTAGGTAGGCCTATAGAGACATATATAGGCTCTACAACCTCCTCTTGAGCTTGTAAGGGTGTCCATGCACCCTTCTTCCTCATCCACCGCTCATAACAAAAACGAGTACACAAAGTGGTACGAGCACGCAAGAATCAAAAGGAGACACTCGAATGCACTACATTGCACATGAAATTCTCTCCTTTGTGCTCCCCCTCCACAATGTCCCACCCTTGGCCAAGCAAATTGATAATCTCTTCATAGCCTACCACCTTGCATATGTACATTGTTGGCATTCGTATGCAAGTAATGGCCCGAAACATGTGGGCAAACACATGCATAGGTCATGCCCAGCTAAGACCAACCAATCTTGAGGCCTTTGTGTACTTTAAAGAAGAATGTATATCATTGGCCATATTTGCTTTAAGAGCAATAGTCCAAACATCAGGCATTGGTTATTCATCACTAGAGAGGGAAGGAGAGGGGAATTCTTCAAGCTTACCAAACCCATTGACCTATGTTAGGACTACATATTTGTGGGTGTAGAAGAAAATCTTTCGACTAGCAAGGTTAGAAGGGGCACTATATCAGAGAATACACCATCCCCAATGTGCGTGTGTACGGCATAGAATGTTCCTATTAAGCTCCTTATGGGCTCCTCCTCAATGATGTTGGAAGGAAAAATATCTAGAAATGAGGAGACTGTCAAATAAAGTTAAAAAGAACAGTTCAAATACCATGTACACTAACATACTAAAGTGAAAGCATACAGTTGCAAGGGAAATGAGGACTATGACAATGTGGGCTTAAAGAAATTTTTGATGTCGAGTACACATGTTGCGCTAGGGCCACCAATACTTTTTGCATACCTTCAACTTTAAACTTAGGCAGCTCTATCACAATTTCTTTAGTTTGCGTAGACTTCATTATTTGCACATTTACATGGCCAATTCTCTTATGCCAAATGTATGTATCTGCAACAACCCCTAAACCAAATTTTGCAAACATTGCAGCACTGACTTCAAGCATATTTACATTCAATGTAAACATTCTTCCTACTCTGTTACCTTTTATAACCAACTTGCACTTATCTTTAAAGTCTTCTACATAGTAGCCATTAGGGTTAAATCAAACCTACAAACCCTACTCAATCATCTGGCCAACTGAAACCAAATTTTTTGTAATGTTCAAAACATGAAGTACATATGCAAGGTACTTCACCTTACCATCCTGCATAGACAATGGCACATCTCCAACATGGGCAATCGAATGAGCAATGTCATCTCCTGTTTCAGCACCTGTTTCAGCAAAACATGGTCTTTCAAGACTCCTCATTTCCTTGAACCACTCACCATGACTTGTCATGTGCTTCGAAGCACCTGAATCAACATACCATACATCATCCTTACATGATGCTACATCATTTTCAGACAGAGCATTAACCAGATGTTGCATAACAAATAACTTCTCATTATCCTCATTATTTCTACTAGAGGATGCATAGTTGTTTTGCTGCACTTTTCCATTTTGCATGTCACTTTGCTTCTTATAGCAATTTGCCTGCACATGTCTAGGTTTACCACATTAAAAATAGCCTCGTGTATCATTATGCTGCCTTTGCCAATTACCACGACCTCTTTGACTTCCCCTGCCTCTAAACTGGCTTCTTCCACCTGTGTGTTATTGTTGTGAATCCTGAGACTGTTGCACTTTCTGACCATAATTCTGATTACCTGTTCAGCCACCACCTTAGCCACGTCCACGACCTCTACCTCATCCCTACCTACACTTATGTAGAAGGCCTGCTGCTCTGAACTATTTTTGTTTTGTGAAGACTATTAATCTTCACCCAAGTTCTTCTCTTCAATAATCAACTTAGCTTGTCTTTTGGCTTCCATTGTTAAATAGTTGTTTTACTATTGATGGCTCTGGAACTAGCTTTCATAGACTCTGCCCTGACTTTGTGACCCCCACTACCTGAAAATCCATAGCCGATGCTTTCTAAGTAATAGGGCACATGTTCCCTATTTTGATCCACTTTGGCCAGAGATCAGCCAATAAAGTCACTTTGCTAGACAAGGGTGAATTTTACTCCACTTCCAAATGGAGTTGATTTGATAGGATGTTGACTCCACTGATCATTTGTACCCAAAAGGATTTCTTGGTTTATGCAGAACCTGGACATTTTAGGTCTATCTTGGCAACCTATTTGTATTTTTGAACAGCTTGTGAGGTCACAGAGTCCAAAACTGAGGAATATTTTCTATGGGTGGACCATTCATTGTTTCTTATAATTTGCTTTTCCTTGGGCAATAAGACTTCCTAGTCTGGTTCAAGTGTTTCCTCCTCATATGAAGAGTCATCATCTGAAAACCTTGTCCACTCAATGGGTGCACGCATATGGTATATTTTGGCAATTGGCACCTTATTCGACAAATACATAGCCTGCTTGCTCGAAGCCTGGTGGTATATAATCATCATTTTCCCAGTTGTTGCTAGCCATGTGGCTGGTTTGAATTGATAGCCTGTTAGATTGTTGTTTAGTCTTCTCAGCACAAGCTCTAGCTTCTAACCAAGCTGGCTTTTGTTTCTCTTTCTCCTCTTGTTTCCTTTGTTTAGCTTCATGGATTGCTGTGAGCATGGTTTCTGTAAGTGGTCCATAAAACCTATGCAATTTTCTCCCATTTACATAGGAGTCAAACCGTATTCCATGTAAGGTTTCTAATTTGGCCAAGATGGAATTAGTGAGCTCACAAATTCTAAATATACCTATGCCCAACATCTTGAGTTTCTGTTTGTTTCATTTGACAGTGTACATCAGTACTAAGTCACCTTCATTAAATTCTTTTTTTTTATTCAAGTGGTTGTCAAACCATTTCTTTCTTTGAAGCTTTTCAACATACAACCCGTAGGTTGCATGAAGTCTAGTCTCATTAAGGCATTCTAGTTGGAACAACCTTTCGGATATCTCATTGCCCTCAAGTTTTTTTTGATATTTTCACTCTTAATAAAGAAGGCACAATATATTCCATAGGCACGACATGTTCCAACCTGTACATAAAATGGAAGAGAGCCATTCCAATAGCAGTCTTATAGGCCATTCTATACTCCTAAATAACTGCTAGAAGCTTTTGTTCCCAATCATTTCTATGTTCATTTACTATTTTGGTCAATATGGTGCATATAGTTTTGTTTATACTTTCTACTTACCCATTGTCTTGAGGATAGTATGGTGGATATTTCCTATGAATACCCATGAATTCAGCCAAGAGAAAGGTGATCACCTCATTGATGAAATGGGTTCCTCTATTACTTAACAAGTTCCAGTGGTCAACCATATCTTGTTATGATATTCTCATACAAGAACTTAGTAGTACTTTGAGCATTAGCTTTTACAATGGCTTGGGCCTCTACCCATTTTAAACAATAGCAAGTAGCTACTATAATGTACCTTGCTCGAGTGGACGTAGTTGCAGGACTAATAGGTCCAACAAAATCCATTCCTTACTTTTGGAAGAATTGTAGAGAGTAAATCCATTCCTTACTTTTGGAAGAATTGTAGAGAGTAGACTTTGTGGGGGGGGGACTGCAAGCAACAACACTTGGCAACTACGATTACAATGGAAGGGTGAGGAAGTCTCAGACAAGCGGTTGATTTTCGTGATGTAGGCGGACCTCCATTTGACTGTAGTTTCCGGTCTCGACCATGCATGGGATGGAGAACAACTCGTCCACGCAGCTAGCGCAAGATTGACAGGTGTTCTAGGAAAGAGCTTGAGAAGGAGCCCAATTTTTGACGAATGGTGATCGCTGGAGCATAGGAAAGATCCAGTAGGGTGGAGAATCCAGATTCCGAGTCTAGAGGAATCGATCCAGATCCAGATTCCAACGAATCCAACGTCCAACGACAGGCTGATGTCATCCGGACTGCAGCGCGCATGCACCAATCCTAACGATCCAGATCTACATCCGGCTCCAGATCCAACAAACGGGGTCGTGTGACCATGCGGTCGAAATCCGTATTCTCACGTGATCCGGCACACTGTGACGGGCGATCCAACACTGCAATCCAGGTGGATGAAGGCTGGCGTGTTGCAAGCAAAAAGGTTGTGGGTCGGGTCATGTAGATGTTATCTGCGATGCAGCGTTGAGCGAGCCCGTTGAGTAGACATTGGAGCGGGTACCACCGTAAGGCGATCAATGCCTATACCAACCGGGAGCAGACTGCAGTGCGGACATCTCAGCGTGCGATTGTGATTCAGATCCGGACTCCCGAATCAAGCCCAAAATTATTACAGAGAGCTGTCCGTCATTCTGGCTTTAATATGATGCGGTTGATGATTGCGGGTCTGCTGATCGGACTGCATACTAGTTTTTCTTCTCTATTCCAACTAATTTGGATGCTGTCATTTTTGGCATTGATATTGTGCGGTGAACCTGGAAGTGCCATGATGCATACACAGTTTTCCAATTTTGGGTGCGGCTTCCAGCAATTAACAACAATGCTAAGTTCTTCTTGAAGTGTACTAAGGAGCTGTGGTGCCCAGGAGATGGAGACAGATGCGGTAATAGGGACATACCGGCAAAAGATCGGATGTTGCGCCTAGATCCGACCTGTGATTCATGGAGGGGTGCTTTGCAGCTTGTTGCGGTGATGCGGCAAAGAAGAACATGATGGGTTATGTATTGGTTGCTGGAGCTTCATCATGTGCTTCATACCTTACCCTACCTATTCATGCACTTGAGGTCCTCTGCCTTGGCTATGCTTAAAATGAGATGTACATTTTTGTAAAAGCACACTCATACATAAGGCACTTGACTTAACACCGTGGGTTCGCACAATCCACCGTGCGTGCCAAGTGTTAGGACATTAAAAATATGGCCGGGCTACAGCCCCAACAATAGCCACCTAGTGATCCTTCCATTGGTAGTACAAGGTTTTTTAATCAAATAGAGAAAGGTTAATTGGTAGTACAAGGTTTTTTAATCAAATAGAGAAAGGCTAATTGGTCTAGAAAAAACAACACAAATACATGGGATATGCTGATATAGCCCGACCATTGTTCCGTTTGACGGTGTAGTTTCCTAGTGATGTAGTTTCTTGAACAATGGTTGGGCTATATCAGCATACATGAATATAAATTGTCGGTAATAGCTAACATGACCCATAAACTTTTTTACTCCTTTGGCATTTGTAGGAAGAGGTAATTCTAGAATTACTTTGATCTTGCTGAAGTCAGTGAGATCCCTCTCTTGGACACAATATGTCCAAGGATTATGCCATGTTTGACCATAAGCTGACACTTTTCAAGGTTGAGAGAGTTCAAGGTTGAGAGAGATTTGATAAAGTCTGCACCTTAGGAAAACATTACGTAAACAATTCAAATGCTCCTTCCAAGATGAGTGCACCCCAAGGTCATCCATAAACATTTCAAGAAATTTCTCTAGGTAGTCCTTAAAAGCTGTACACATAAGTCTTTGCAATGTGTCCAGAGCATCGGTCAAACTAAAAGGCATGACCCTATAGTGATTGGCAGGATCTATTTATACCTGGTTATAGCCCAAAAAACCATCCAAGAAGCTATAGACTTCTTTTCCTGCCACTCATTCTAATACTTGTTCAGTAAATTGTAAAGGATAATGATCCTTAACCGTAGCATTGACCTTTTTCATGTCAACTCACATCGGAGTTTTCCATTCTTTTTAGATACAACCACAACCATAATAGGAGAAACCCACTCAGTGTGTTCTATCTCATAAATAAAACCCGCAACAATGATCAATTTATCAATATCCTCTCTAACCAATTTGGAATAATTTAGATTCATAGGACGAGATATTTGACACACTGGTCATGCATCATCCATGATTGACCTTTTTCATGTCAACTCACACCGGAGTTTTCCATTCTTTTTAGATACAACCACAATAGGAGAAACCCACTCAGTGTGTTCTATCTCATAAATAAAACCCGCAACAATGATCAATTTATCAATCTCCTCTCTAACCAATTTGGAATAATTTAGATTCATAGGACAAGATGTTTGACACACTGGTCATGCATCATCCATGATTGGAATAGTATGCTTGCAGACTTCAGGAGGAACCCCTTTTATGTCTTAGTATTTCCAAGAAAAAACATCTTTGAACTCCTTGAGAAGATCAATGAGATCCTTCTCTTCTTGTTCAATCAAGTCTATGGCGATGTAGATCAGTTTGGGATCTTCGCCAAGGTCTGCGATGTCCACTTTCTTAACCTCAGCGCAAGGCCTTCAAATGATGGTTCAAAGCCCTTGCCTTTTGTTCATCAAGCTTCCGCACATCGCATGAAGTGCTCATCCAAATTATAATTCCTAAAGTAATTAGGAATCTATTAACCCATTCCTAGGGTTAACAAGAGCTACTGCCATTATCTTACATCAATGAGTCAAGGTAGATACACCAAAGGGTCATACATTCAAGATATGAAGCAATGGTGTCCAAATCTACAACTTGGACGGGCGTCCATAATGTTGTGACGAAGTATTTATGGCGATTACCGCTTCTCAAGGGCATGTGGTAGCATGTAGGATAAAGTCCCAAGTGATGTACTTCATGGATATATTATGAGAGTAGTCATTGTAATAGCATTAGGTCTCTTATGAGCTTAAAGTTCCCGGTCGACCACAGTTTAAGTGAGTGTGAGTTTAAGTGAGTGTGAACACTTCCGGCCATGTATATAAGTGAATATCTCTCATAATACAAGGGAATTTCCCATTGTGCAATAGAGTCTGGCTCTTGCTAATCCTCTTACTACTCTATCTCCCTAATGCATGCTAGTGAGTGTGTGTGAGTGAAGTGAGATGAGAGGAGGGACGAGTACCTGTATTGCAACGGGGGCGGTGTGACAACGCTCGTGGGAGGCATGGTGGAATTGCTTATCAAGCAGTTGTAGAGCTTGGAGACCTTAAGGGTTACAAGCTCATTCATTGGAAAGATCCTCACTACGGTTGCAGTTCACTAGGTAATCTCTTGTTGGATGTGTTTTATGTTGAGATTCAAGCTCGATGTCAACGTGTGCAAGTTGTGCTATGTGCTAGCATGTTAGGTAGCAGCATGTGTGAGACATAAATGACCACGTCCAGCTGGTCATAGTGTGTGGACATTAGCTAGGGTTAGTAGGTGTGGACACAACACATAGTGTGTCTTGTATATTATGGATTATGGCTTTATGCATTGTGTGAGAAGGGAGATGGCTTCCCTCTATGGTTAAGGTTTGTAATATACATTAGGGTTTGCTCCTCTGTGTATGTCTCCTCTCCCTCTACCTATTTTTCATCATGGTATCAGGGCCTAGTGCTCTCTATTAGGGTTTATGATGAGTGAGTGAGAGAAGAGGGAGAAGAAGCTGTGAAGCTTGCCATTGATACTGTGAAGCTTGGAGCACACCGATTTCTATCAGATCTGAGAGCTTGGCCTACCAGGTAAGGTCTACTTAACACCCTTGAGCAGATTGCAGGTGATTCAAGAAGAAACAAAGCAAATTAGGGTTGCCCAAAGCAAAAGAAAATTCTGGTTTTTTGCAAGCTTTCCATTGGAGCTTGGAAGCGGTGATGTATGGTGAAAATAGATGCAATCTGGCAAAGAAAAATGTATGTGACAAGGATGAATGTATTGGCAACTCATGTGCAAGCCCTACACTGAATTTGGAGCAAATATGATGCATTTAAGTGATGATTGAAAATTATTGGTTTTGAAGCTCTCACAAAACAAAGAAAAAGAGTCACCTGGTGGATGAAATTAGAGTAATTTTTTTGCAAAAATCATACAATTGATGGATTTTACACTTGCCTTCGGTGTGTTAGGCAAACATATATGCTATCAATTATCACTATAATCAGCCCAATTTCCCTCAGGAGCAGGCGGCGCAGATCTACAGCAGAAACAGAGTATTTTTCATTGACTTTTGATAAGTGGAGGCCAAATTCCACTTGTGTGGTTGATTAAATCCAAAATTGGCTTAGTAATTGGGTAATACACAAACTCAAGGAGGTTGCTACATGATTGGTTTGAGCAATTATGATCTATGGAGCTGGAAATGAGCTGATTAAACAGACTATCCACTGTCATCAGTGAAACAAAGTGTGATTAATTGACTAATTACTCTCTTGTCTTAAACAATTGGTATAATTCCTTTTACATGGAGTTATTGGATATCATTGCTAAGCTAATGAATTCCTAGTCTCTCAATTTGGACAAGCATTGAAGAAATTAGAGCATTTCTACTACTGGTTTTTTTGTTTTTTCTCAAAACAGAGAAGGGGGTTTGACAAAATTGGTATGTACACACCTTGATTAGTGTTGATATGCAACATTGAGCTTGTTTAGGTGTCAATGCAAGTTATCCACACTTTATTGAACCACTACATTGCAATTTGAAGGCTTGGAAAGTGCACCAAAATAGGGTATCTTGGACTGCGTATGCCAGTTCATTTTGGATGCAATTGATTTTCTACATCAAAAGTGAAGTTTGTTGACTACTTTGGAGTATCTGGAACACTTATTAGAGTGTGGTTGAGCTGAGGAAGGCTTGTTTGCAGATTTGGACGTGTGCGAAAGATACATTTGCATTGAGCAAATATGTCAAACAACCCAGTACAAATTGTGGGTGAAAAATTGGAATGGAAGTACAAGATCAAAAGCTTTCTGAAGGGAAAAGGTTTTTGGAATCTTATTACAGGTGCGGAGCCAGAGCCATAACTACCCCGACAACCTACATAGCAGAGCAAGTTATAGCTCATAAGCAATGGTCAGAAAGAGCATACAAAGTTTTGCATTATCTGTCTATATGTATTTCGGATGCTATACTCATACATATACATCATGCTGAGAATCCCAAGGATGCATGGGATACATTGGTAAAGCTATTTGATACAGACACTAGTGCTCGCAAGTCTCAGTTTGCGGATAGATCCATAATGTGAAACAGAATAGAAGGAGCATCCATGATTATGTACAAGAGATAAAGAAGTATGCAGATGCATGGGCAACAATCAATGCCCCCATGCCTGATGATGATTTGGTAGACATTACCTTGCATGGTCTTGGCAGGAGCATCAAACCATATGACTTGTCATGGTGAATGGTTTGAGCATATGAAGCCTATGGATGTGAAAGGCTACGTGGAAACAGGAGATGATACCCAACATGCTATCACACATGTTGGAAGTGTACCATTGGTTATGCACAATGGTGAAACAAAATCTATGGCAGATGTATTGTATGTGCCTTCTGTTACTAAAATCTTGACCTCAGTTGGTGGTCAAATGGTGGAACAGGGATTACAGGCTCGTTTCAACGAGCATGGTTGCTTCATTGAGGATTTCAAAAATGGATGTAGAGTCATTGCCAAAGGCAAGAAAGAAGGCAAGTTATTTAAGCTGGATGCTGGGATTCCTGAATTGAAATCAACCATGTTCTCTAAAAGCCAAAATGTGGTACAGGACATTGACATGTGGCATAAGAGGATTGGACATGTGAATATACAAAGGTTAAAGAACATGCAGGCAAGAGGCATTGTTAGTGGGCTACCTAGATTCAAGCATGATGGGAATATGCATGTTTGTGATGCATGTCAGTTTGGAAAGCAGGCAAGGTTGCCATTTCCTAGAGAAGGCAACATGAGTAGCAGGCCACTTGAAATAGTTCATAGCCATGTATGGGGTCCTACACAAAATCCATCTATTAAAGGCAGCTTATATTATGTGACATTCATTGATGATTTCAACAGAATGACTTGGATTTACTTTCTCAGAGAGAAAAGTGAAGTGTTGAGAAAGTTTATGGATTTCAAAGCTTTTGTAGAGAAGCAATATGGCTCTTGGATTAAATGTTTGAGGACAGATGGAGGTGGTGAATACACCTCACATGCTTTTGAGCATTTCTTGAGAAAGCATGGCATAAGAAGATAGTTAACTTGCAGGTATACACCTCAGCAAAATGGTCTGGCGGCTGAGAGGAAGAATAGAATCATTTGTGAAGTGGCCAAGGTGATGCTCAATGAAAAGAGCATCATTGCCAGACTATTATTGGACAGAAGCATGTGCCACCGCGGTGTATATACTTAATAAGACACCCACAGCGATGCGGCTTACAGATTTTAGGCCAGACATTGGACACCTCAAAGTGTTTGGTTGCATAGCTTATGTACATGTGCTTGACGAGAGAAGGAGGAAGTTGGATCCTAAAGCAGAAAAGTGTGTGTTTGTTGGATATGCACAGGATCGCAAGGCATATAAATGTTATAATCCACAAACTAGGCAAGTGGTTATCTCACGAGATGTGGTGTTTGATGAACTTGCTAGTTGGTACAAAGCAAAGGATGAGGGTGTCATTGATTCTCTTGATGCTGATGTGCATGTGAACTTGCCACAAGCAAGTTCTATTTCTATGTCTGGGCTAGCAGAGTCTGAGAGTAGCACTATACGCCCATGGTCAGGACGCTTGAGACATGAGAGTGTGAGCACTGGGAGTAGTGCTGTGGATAAAGGGAAAAAGAAAGTTGAAGGAATTGGCATTACAGGTTATGAGTCATCAAGTTCAGAGAGTTTGGATGAGAAACTTGGCATACCTGTTTTACGCACACCTGGTGCTAGGCAGGATAGATATGTGCCTCCACATGCTGCTAGAGTGACAGGTGTTTAGAGTGATCTGCATGCATTGCGGAGATCCCAAAGGGTCAGTATCCAGTTGTTGACAGGTTGACATATCCTGATTTTGCTATGCATTATGCATATATGACCTCTTTGGTGAAGCATGTGGAACCTACATGCTATACAGAAGCTATTGGGAAGCATGTATGGGAGAAGGCAATGGATGTTGAGATGGACGCTTTGGCTCATAATGAAACATGGGATTTGGTTGCATTACCACAGGACAAAAATATTATTGGTTGCAAATGGATTTACAAAGTGAAATGCAAGTCAGATGGTTCCATTGAACGCCATAAAGCGAGATTGGCAGCTAAAGGTTATGCACAAACCCAAGGCTTGGACTATGATGAAACATTTAGTCCAGTTGCAAAGATGGGAGAGCAGTCATTTTTATGGTTGCAACAAATGGTTGGGAAATGCATCAAATGAATGTGAAAAATGCATTTCTAAATGGTGATCTACAAGAGGAAGTTTATATGGCACAACCAAAAGGATATGTACACCCAAGGTATCCCACTCATGTATGCAGATTAAAAAAAGCATTATATGGTTTGAAGCAAGCACATCGTGCTTAGAGTGATAAGATGAGCCGATATCTTCTCTCCCTTGGATTTCATGTTTCTATAGCAGATTCTTCACTCTATGTGAAGAAAACAGATCATGGGATTGTCTTACTTGTCATCTATGTGGATGACTTGATTATCACATGAGATCATGCTACAGATGTTATGCATGTGAAGAAGGCATTGAGTGGGCAGTTCGACATGAAAGACTTGGGTGAATTGAGATACTTTCTTGGAATTGAAGTGATCAAAGACCATTCAGGTACATGGTTAGTGCAATGCCAATATGCATTGGATATGTTGGCAAAATATGGCATGACAGGGTGTAAGCCAATGAGTACACCTTTGGAGCAGAATGTGGTTGCGGGCTGATTTTGGTGCTGAGTTGGATGATCTATGATCTATGTATAGAAAGATGGTTGGATTTGTTGTTATTAATGTAGTTTTTAATGTTCTTAGGGTTGGCACATAGAATGTATTAGGTTTAGTTTGCATCCATTACATCAAACAATGCAATAGAATGTAATTTTTGTTATGCTGAGTTGGATGCATATATGACCTCTTTGGTGAAGCATGTAGAACCTACATGCTATACAGAAGCTATTGGGAAGCATGTATGGGAGAAGGCAATGGATGTTGAGATGGACGCTTTGGTTCATAATGAAACATGGGATTTGGTTGCATTACCACACAGGACAAAAATATTATTAGTTGCAAATGGGTTTACAAAGTGAAATGCAAGTCAGATGGTTCCATTGAACGCCATAAAGCGAGATTGGCAGCTAAGGGTTATGCACAAACCCAAGGCTTGGACTATGATGAAACATTTAGTCCAGTACATTTAGTCCAGTTGCAAAGATGGGAGAGCAGTCATTGCTATGGCTACAGCAAATGGTTGGGAAATGCATCAAATGGATGTGAAAAATGCATTTCTAAATGGTGATCTACAAGAGGAAGTTTATATGGCACAGCCAAAAGGATATGTACACCCAAGATATCCCACTCATGTATGCAGATTAAAAAAAGCATTATATGGTTTGAAGCAAGCACCTCGTGCTTGGAGTGATAAGATGAGCCGATATCTTATCTCCCTTGGATTTCATGTTTCTACAGCAGATTCTTCACTCTATGTGAAGAAAACAAATCATGGGATTGTCTTACTTGTCATCTATGTGGATGACTTGATTATCACAGGAGATCATGCTACAGATGTTATGCATGTGAAGAAGGCATTGAGTGGGCAATTCGACATGAAAGACTTGGGTGAATTGAGATACTTTCTTGGAATTGAAGTGATCAAAGACCATTCAGGTACATGGTTAGTGCAACGCCAATATGCATTGGATATGTTGGCAAAATATGGCATGGCAGGGTGTAAGCCAATGAGTACACCTTTGGAGCAGAATGTGAAGTTGCGGGCTGATTTTGGTGCTGAGTTGAATGATCCATGATATTGCATTGTTATTAATGTGGTTTTTAATGTTCTTAGGGTTGGATTCTTGGCCAACTGTGATTTTTTTTTTTGGTTGTTATTTTTGTTGTTGTTAATGTGGTTTTTAATGTTCTTAGGGCTAGCACATAGAATGTATTAGGTTTAGTTTGCATCCATTACATCAAACAATGCAATAGAATGTAATTTTTAGTGAATGTTAGAGTTAAACATAGAACTAGAATCATTAATTTTAGCTTTTTTTTATGTGTGTTTTTTGTTTGAATTGTATACAACAGAGTGTTAGCAAACCATTAAGAGTAGCTTAATCATTGAAAAAATTTCTCAAAAATATCAATCCTTGAAAATAACTAATTTCTCTTAATTGATCGATTTTTGTCATTAAGGGTGATTAATCCACTTTAAGAGACAAAAAATGTAGAAAATGTGTTATTTGGGGTCAAATTGATCATATAAGTAGTCAAAATTAAAGTGTTTTGAGAGCATCTAGATACTTCAAAACACCTGATTACATGAATTTCTTCATCAATAGGAGGAATTTAACTCTCTTTTGCTTAATTTTGCCTTAAAAGAAGAGACCAAAATTAAGAGTCTGATTAATCTTTAATTATACATTAATTTACACATAGTTGATGCACATAGCTTAGCAATTTCTTGCTCTATCCAATGATATGCTCAATTGTGTGAATTAGTGATTAGTGATTAATTAGAGCCTTTGATTAATGTGATGTAAAAGAGAAAAGATTAGTGAAATGATTAATCCTTGATTAATTCTTAATCACTTTTTTACATAACTCATTAAGGCTCATGAGCATTGAATGAGTAGATGCTCATGAGTTGTCAAATTGTCCATTTTGAAGGGTGTAAGGGGGTTTCATAAAAGGGTTGACTTGTTTTATTCCCATTTACCTTTTCCGGATAATGCCCATATCTCTTTAATTTGAAATTTAAAAATATTCCCCCCAAACAAGGAAATTCAAATTTCCCACTAGACTCAAAAAAAAATCGATTCATGCATGAACCATTTCTACATGCACTCTTTAAGGGTTCATGTCCTAGGGTTGCGTTTCAAAGAAAAAAACAAATCGTGTAAGCCACGTGGCTCACGCCGTGAATCATTTTTGCACCCTCACACCTTAAGGTCTCACATCCTAGGGTTCTGTACCCAAAATAAAAATAAAAATCGCATGAGCCACATGCTCATGCCATGAACCATTTCTGCACTCATGCCTTAAGGTCTCACATCGTAGGGTACCGCACCCAAAAAAAATCCACGTGTCTCACGGTTCACGGCCTAAGCATCTCACGACCTAAGCATCTCACGGCCTAAGGGTCTCACGCCTTAAGACCTCATACAAAAAAAATAAAAATAAATTTGATAAAATCTGTGAAGTCTGCTTCATGCCTTGAACTGCACCCTACTAGCTCCCGACGTGAAAGGGAGTCCGTCGGCCCAAAAAAAAAAACTCTAAAAAACACCCTTGTTCTCGGAGGTGTATATCTCCTAAACACCCTTGTTCTCGGAGGTGTATATCTCCTAAACCGTGAATCCAATGAAGACACTCTAGTGTTTCATCGAAAAGCTAACATTAAGCTCTTTAAATTTAGTGTTTACCATCTAAAGAAGACAAAATCGATCGTTTTGGCCTCCAACCAATAACCTCGAAATTCGAGCCAAAAATCGAGGCAAAAAACGATAAAGCACTAAAAATCGCCCAAAACAGTGTGAAAACAATTGCAAACCATATTCGGGCTACTTTTTGAGAGTCTAAATGACAAAATCACGAATGACTCAAAGAGACAAAGTTGTAGTACTCCAAAAATACTACAACTCTCTCATATAGAGTTTTTCCAAATTCCTTTTAGAACACCTTCAAAAATGGGTTGCGAAACAAGGCAAAATATTTTATGGAAAAATTTTTCATCTTGAGATGGTGATGGAAAATAGGTTTTAGGACCTCCTCTTCTATCTGGAAAGTTACTAGCATGCACTTTTTCTAAAAAATATTCCCAAGAGGTCATTCACGTGCGTGTAATGTCTAAGCTAATTAGGGCAAACGAACACTCATTTGACCCAACAAAGAGTATGCCAGGCTTCCTAAGACTGTAACCAGCTATGAGAAAATAGAAAAAGAAAAAAAAACGTGTGCTTGCTCATTAAGAGCAATTGACAACGTCAGACATGGCATCAATAGAGGGACTACATGGGCCGACACTCTCACTGAACCCAATGGTGGCTGACATCTTTGAACCATTGAGATCCATGTCACAAATACACCTCTCAATACCGTTCGCCATGCCTACAACAAGAGTGTCATCAGGTTTTCACCCCCTGTCACTTCAATCCCACCGAGCTTTGGTCCTTTACCTAACATTTCCACAAATTTTATAAGTACCAACCCCTTGATGCCCACACCTTAGACATATTGAGTAGTCTAAGAAGGAAGGTTTCCCAAGGACTGAGTGAGTCCCTACCCACCACAGAGCACTCACATACGACCTCAATGACTCATCCAAAAATACAATCGTACACATATTTCCATAATTCTGGGAAAATACGACAGAACAATTGATCCTGTTCAATTCATTCAAATCTTTAAACAAAGATATGAAGCCTTTGGAAATCGAGACTGTCCCACCAAGATACATGCGTTGAACCTATGCTTAGTAGGAAAGGCTAGTTGATGGTTCATTACATTGATGCTAACGATCAAGACAAACTTCAAAACCTTGAAGTCAATCTTTATCCATGGCTTTTCAAGACAAGGTGATTGATGCTAACGATCAAGACAAACTTCAAAACCTTGAAGTCAATCTTTATCCATGGCTTTTCAAGACAAGGTGATTGGTGGTGCAGCAAGAGAACTCTATTCAATTAAGCGTAAACCAAATGAAACCATTAGAGACTTTATCCTACGAATAAAACTCTTGGACTCACGATGTGAGTCATGGGAAAAATTAAATGATTCTCAATTGAAGAGATTTTTCATGATGGCTTAAAGAATAACAACTTACACAACTTGATCATTGTATCCAATCCAAAAACCTTTGATCAATGTTGTAAAGAAGCAATACGTTTAGATGACAACATGATGGAAAATGATCATGATACGAGATATTCCTCATCTAAACCAAGTGAAGCAATGGCTAAAGAATGATCAATCTTAGAATTGTCATTCCCCGAATTCTATGTAGCCTTGCTTAAAAGCTTTCAATCAACATCTCTAAGAGAAGATGAAATCCTTCAAAGACAAACGTCCTTAATGCCTCTACAAAAGTGAGGAATGAAATGCCTTGTCTTCAGTGCAATCACTACAACCATCCCAATCCCCATTGTGCATAAAGGCACTTGTTTTTATGTACTGCATAAATTGTAAATCCTTTGGTCATGATACTACAAAGTGTCCCGATTCATCAGCAATTAACTCAAAACCTCCATCTCCCGTGAACCAAACAGAAACGGTCCAAAGGGTAGAAACCACTCAAGAAGCACTTAATCAAACACTTCAGTGTTTCTGTTGTCGTGGACTGCACAAAGTGGTAGATTGCACAGTTTGGAATACTTCCATGCCCATGATCACTGACACCATGTGTAACCCATCTGTGAACGAGGTGGCATTGATCACATGTTTCAAGATTGCCGAAGGCAAGTTTCTTCACTGAAACCTCTCATAGAATACAACTCTAAACATCTCAAGTGTACAAAATGGGAAATTGTCAATGGTGTTAAGCGTATTGACACACACACGCACTTAACAAGACTATGCTCATACACAGAGATCGAGAGATAGAAAGAAAGAGAGAGAGATTATCCATACATCCCAAGCCATAACTAAATTATGAACTGAATGCCTGATGATTACAATGGTTAGCGCCTCCTCTTTAATAGGCCTTGTGCACACCTCTTCAATTCTCCCTTTGCACCTCCTCTTTAATAGGCCTTGTGCACACCTCTTCAATTCTCCCTTTGCCCCTACTCGTGTGCCTCTTGGTATCCCCCCTTATGCTAAGTTAGGTTCCCACCTAACACTTGGCACGCGCATGGTAGACTGTGTGAACCCATAATTTATAGTGCAATCCCGATGTGCTTCCCACAAACATGAGTAAAGTGATTTACAGTGTAACCATTTAAAGGCAGGGAACCCGTTACATCATAAAAAGTTAAAAATTACATCAACACAACATGGAGATAATTTGTAGCTTAGTCGACATGATGCTGACGAGTTTGGGAAATTTTCGATGTGAGGCTAGTTGACGAGGCCGCACTCCTTGCCTTTGGCTTCTCTGCTCCTTCAACACACTATCTCCATCTTCTTGTCCCATGACTCAGACCAACACCACAAACATCCGCACTATTGCATCACATCTAGGGCTTCCCGTCTCAAAATGGTCAACAACATCAAGCACTACTTTTTCATATGTTTTGACACCGATACAGGCTTGCAAAGCCGCAATCGCCTTGTGCCGCAATGACCCGGACAAGTAGCATAGGCGCAAGCCGCAATCGCCTTGTGCCACAATGACCCAGACAAGTAGCGTAGGCACAAGCCACAATTGCCTTGTGCCGCAACGACCCAGACAAGTAGCGTAGGTGCTCTATGAAATAGGTAGCATCCTTGCACTGCCCTTCGTGGCCATCACAAAACAGTCCACCTCCACACCGCAATAGTGTGGGACCGCACATTGTTTGCTGCTACCGGCATCCACTGCATTGAGGGGCAAGGTCCACAGCATATTGCGTAGTAGCTACCATTGAGGGGCAAGGTCCATAGCATATTGCGTAGTAGCTACCATTCATAGCCGCATTGAGTATGAACTGAAACTGACCGCGTAGGTGCTCTATGAAACAGGTAGCATCCTTGCACTGCCCTTCGCGGCCCTTCGCGGCCATCACAAAACAGTCCACCTCCACACCGCAACAGTGTGGGACCGCACATTATTTGCTACTACCGGCATCCAACTACATTGAGGGGCAAGGTCCACAGCATATTGCGTAGTAGCTACCATTCACAACTGCATTGAGTATGAACTGAAACTGATCACAAAGAATTCCCCATTCTCATCATGATCTGCACCGCAATCACCATTCTCCTGTCGCCTTTGCCTTTCATGCCAAATTATAGCAGCCTAGAATGCTTTGTTCCTCCCTCGGACTCCACACACTCGATGCAAATTTGACCATTATGACAGGTGCTTTCACTTGAATATGCACTATCACAGAGAGAGAAAGAGAGAGTGGCTTCCTGTTTCTGAGCACACCGACGGTTTCTCCCTTCTTCACCAAAGGGAGATTCTACACGTTGTGGTCGCCATGTGTTAAGCGTATTGACACACATACACACTTAATGAGACTATGCTCATACACAGAGATCGAGAGATAGAAAGAAAGAGAGAGATTATCCATACATCCCAAGCCATAGCTGAACTATGAATTGAATGCCCGATGATTACAATGGTTAGCGCCTCCTCTTTAATAGGCCTTGTGCACACCTCTTCAATTCTCCCTTTGCACCTACTCGTGTGCCTCTTGGTATCCCCCCTTATGCTAAGTTAGGTTCCCACCTAACAAATGGTACCCTTGAATGTGATTATACGATTGCAAGACAAGGCACGAGAAATGGTAAAAAAGAACGCAAAAGATAACACTTTGAAATGGGTAGAAGAACATGCCTTAAAACAGAAACCAAAAGAGAAAACAAAACCTTCTAAACCCAAGAAAAACAAGGGACAAAAGCAAAGTTGAAAGAGAGGACAAAGAAAAGGAACCTGTGGAGGACATAACAACAAAAGAGCCAAAAGCTACACATGATGCAGGAACATCCATTGCAAAGACTACCACACAAACCACAAAACCCATATGTGCAACACAAGATAGGATCGCAACAAGGGAAAGGCATTAGAATTGTGCTAAATGAGCCTATAACATAACCACTTAACCAAGAACTTCCCAAAGTTCTGTCGATTTTTTCACAAATCTCAAGTCCTCATCCTTAGGGATCAAAGGAAGCTCGATGATGAACTTGTTCCATTTGTAATTTTTGCTTTGTCTTTTCCATTGCCAAGCATCGTAGATTTCTTTCTCTTTGTCATTCTTCTCTTATCACTCTTGGAATTCAAAGCTTCCATATCCCCAATTTTAGCATTTTGGGCTTGAGCCCTTGTAGTCATCACAGCATGGATAGGACTTAGAACAAATTGTTCAACATCTCGATTTTGGAGTATGCACATCATATTCAATCTAGTAGTCTGCCCTAAATGATTGTTGGTACCGGTGGACTGTTGTGTTTTTTGGGGACAATCCTTGAGTAGGTGATCTACTGTGCACCCTATACACCACCTCTCCAAAAAGGAGTAGGAGTTCAACCGTAGGAGCATCCTTATATGCTATGTTAGGACATTTGGCTTTTATATGTGGACCCCCACAAGTGTAGCAAGAGAGTGGAGCTCTCCAAGTCAAGGACTTGATGTCCTTGCTTTTGTTGGCCATAATCATATTTAACAAGGTGGTATACTCCTCAAAGTTAACCATGGTATAGCCAAGAGGCGTGACTAGATACTCCTTGTTTTTTTAAAATTTCAAATAATCTGTTCAAGAGGCATTATCCTGGGGGTCAAGATTTTTTTAAAATTTTAAATTAAGGTTCCTATGGACCAATAAGATTCATCCAAATGTAGGGAGGAGATAAATAGAAGAATAAAAGAAAAATCCCCCAAAAATGAGTAAATACTCACATAAGATGAAGAGTTGACTAAGGACAAGGTTAATAGTTAAAAAAGAGAGATATTTAGGTAAAATGATGCATTTTTGACACCTCAGTATGGGGGGATTCCCCTCATGAAGGAGGCGCCTATTTCACATGCTTGAATGAGTTTTAAACTCCCAAATAATGAGATATTTTTATCTCTCCTCTCTCCTATTTCAACTAGATCCAAAAAAGTGGACTAAACTGACCCAAAATTGGTCAAAAATTGACCAAACTGATCTAGAAAATTCTAGAATCAGTTGGCTTGGTTGGAAGCTCATTTTTTCCTACAAATAGAAGCCTTCCCCTTTGTTGAAACTCGATAGTGTTTTGCACTATTACCCTGTCTCTCTCAAGTGTCAAAAACTATGAATTTTACTCATAATTCATTAGTTTTTGACCTTCCCTCTTCTAAAAGATTGGTGGCCACTCTTGTTTCCAAACAAGAGTAGAACCCTCAAACCATCAAGCCAAAGGAAAGCTCTCAAATTCCTTCGTAAGTTGGAGATTCTTCTCTTTTTTATTCATTTTATGTTTTTTTTATGATTTTTGTCTTCTCTAAATTGAATGGGTGTTATGCCTCATTGAAAAAAAGGCATTCCCCTCTCTTCTTTAGTAAATCCAACCATTCTTTATCCTAGATGATCCTGAGTCGGAAGATTTTCTTCCAACAAAGAATCGCCCTTTTGTTTGGAGCTGCAAGACTGGGAGAAATTCTTGCTTCTCCGGAGCCTTTCATCTTTCCTTCCATGAATTATGAACTCACCTTTGATGTGTATATCTTTATTCTAATCTATGGGGAGAAAGGGAGGTGAGGAGGCTGTGAGGTTTCATACAAGTGTGTTTTGATTCTGAGAAGTGACCGAAGTCCAAACCCCAACTTCGTGTCACAGTACTAAGCATACGAGTACAGGTTTTAGTCCTTTCATGCTTATGTATGGTTTTCAACCTAGATCACCTGTTACAGTAGGATTCTCAAGACTTCATCATGATGCAGCACGTAATTTTTTGCAAGATATGCAAGAAATGTTACAAGTTGCAAAGGAATCTATTGGAAGTGCTCAAGACCGAGACAGATTTTATTCTAATAGACATCGTTCATCTAGAGAGTTCTCTGAAGGAACGATGGTGTATTTGCAAGTTCCTAAAGATTTCGAGACTTTACGGACAGGTCGATCTCCGAAATTATCCCCTAGATACTGTGGACCATTTCGTATTACATGAAGGATTGGTTCCGAAACATTTCGAGACTTTACGAACAGGTCGATCTCCGAAATTATCCCCTAGATACTGTGGACCATTTCGTATTACACGAAGGATTGGTTCAGTTGCATATGAATTGGATTTGATTTGCCTTCTCATGTGAAAGTTCATCTTGTATTTCATGTCAATAGACTTAAGGAAGTACTGGGTGGAACGGACCAGTTAGTTACTCCTCAAGAAATTATAGATGTCGAGGACATGACATTTGTTCCGCACGAACCTGAAAAGATTCTTGGATTTCATGAAAGAAGATTGCGTAATACGCTTATCACGGAATACAAGATCAAGTGGAAGGATCGTGTTGAGGAGCACGCTACATGGGAGACATTGACTACTCTTCCAGAGAGACTACCCTGGCTTTTTAGTGAGCTCAGGAGTGAGCTCTTAGAGGAAGGGGAGTATGTCATGTGCACAGTGTGCATCTACTGTGTGCTACACGCACACAAGACTAGCTTCAAAGAGGAGAAGCTAGATAATCACCATTCCTAACATGCACACACCACAACAATCAAGCATGCAAGCATCAATAGAAGCTTGGAGCTAGGCAGGCTGATTGGCGAGCTGAGTTAGGGATAGACTAACGGGCAGGCACCCAAGTATGGACGGGCGAGCGTCCAAGTGTGGATGCTCGATGACTGGCCAAGAGCCTATAAAAGGGTGGCCAAGGTTAGTTATTGGGACATAGAGAGTCTCGCGAGTTTGTGAGAGCTCTATGGTCTTGGAGCGTGGATCTAGTGCAGACGTGCACCTGCTTTACGCAGCTAAGGCCGGTAGCAATCTCGAGACCCGCGAGGGTAGCTTCGTGGCAGTATGGGACGTCGCGAAGAGGAGATTGGTCGGTAACTCAACCTAGTTAGCTCAGCTCGTGGCTCAATGGGGACAGCCAAGTCTGTGGGCTTGCCCACCATGGCTGTCATGGTTGGGAGGTGAGTCAGGCCTGCACTCCCTTGTTGTTTCTTTGTTTGTTTGGAGAATTCGAGTCTCGTACCAGGAATGATCACGAGGAGATTCGGTGGGGATTTGACAGTATGTATGCTGAAGACTTGAAGTAACACTTTTATAATAAAAAAATATTCTTTTATGCATAGAATTCAATAATGATAAAAGTAACACTTTTATAATAAAAAAAATTCTTTTATGCATACTTTTATGCATAGAAATCAATAATGATAAAAGTTACACTTTTATAATAAAAAAATATTCTTTTATGCATACTTTTATGCATAAAAATCAATATAATGAAAGTAACTCTTTTGTAATAAAAAAATATACTTTTGTGCTTTATTTTATGCATAAAAATCCATAATGAAGAAAGTAACACTTTCATAATAAAAAAAATTATCAATAAGTATCTTTCATAAAATTTAATTCTATTGAAAATTAATCAATATACATCTTTCTATGCATGAATGAAAATGACACTTTTAGAATACTCTAACGATGGGAATTACTCTTTTTGATTAATAAAAGATAAAATTTAATTCACAAATTTTCAAAAAAATTTGCCATAACCTCCTTTGTATGACTGACCATTTTTTATTTTTTAACTCACTGAAATTAATTAGTTCACCAAGAGTATTTAAATCATTCTAGTGTAAACATTTTCTACTTATTTAAGAGAACATTATGAAAAACTTGATTTTATCCAATTAATCAATCATCTAGGATAAAGAATGGTTGGATTTACTAAAGAAGAGAGGGTAATGCCTTTTTTTCAATGAGACATAACATCCATTCAATTTAGAGAAGACAAAAATCATAAAAAAAACCATAAAAATCATAAAATGAATAGAAAAGAGAAGAATCTCCAGCTTACAAAGGAATTTGAGAGCTTTCCTTTGGCTTGATGGTTTGAGGGTTCTACTCTTGTTTGGAAACAAGAGTGGCCACCAATCTTTTAGAAGAGGGAAGGTTAAAAACTAATGAATTATGAGTAAAATTCATAATTTTTGGCACTTGGGAGAGGCAAGGTAACAGTGCAAAACACTATTGAGTTTCAACAAAGGGGAAGGCTTCTATTTATAGGAAAAAGTGAGCTTCCAACCAAGCCAACTGATTCTAGAATTTTCCAGATCAGTTTGGTTAGTTTTTGACCATTTTTGGGTCAGTTGAGTCCACTTTTTGGATCTAAAAATATCTCATTATTTGGGAGTTTAAAACTCATTCAAGCATGTGAAATAGGTGCCTCCTTCATGAGGAAAATTCCTCCATACTGAGGTGTCAAAAATGCATCATTTCACCTAAATATCTCTCTTTTTTAACTATTAACCTTGTCCTTAGTCAACTCTTTATCTTATGTGAGTATTTACTCATTTTTGGGGGATTTTCCTTTTATTCTTCTATTTATCTCCTCCCTATATTTGGATGAATCTTATTGGTCCATAGGAACCTTAATTTAAAAATTTGAAAAAATCTTGACCCCCAAGATAATGCCTGCCTCTTGAACAGATTATACTTAATTTCTAATGCACCTTCTGAAAATCTTTTTTAACTTCTGTTTCAAAGGAACTTATTTTAATAAGATGTGATATTTTTCTATCCAAAAATATTTAAAAACTGAATTACCACTCTCTAGAATATTTTCTCTCTCTAGGTCAAAACTGGTAGAAACAAGATCTTTTATATTTCTGGGAGGGATTTGATTACAGGGGAAGATGCTGGACATCTTGAGAGACTGGGGAGGAATCTTACATTCTCTCCCACTTGAAAAACACGAGATGCCCTCATCTCGCAAACTGGGGGTAATCTAACAAATCGGCTTCATTCTCCCATGTAGCATCTTCAAAAGGATAGAACTTCCATTTTACCAATAATTCTCTGAGAATTCTGTTTGCTGAGAATCTTTTCTCGAACATCAAGAATTTCTTCATGTTGGAGTTCCATCTGCCCTTGGGTTGAAGAGGTTAGGATTTCATCAAGCACATGATTTGGGCTTGGCACATATTTCTTTAGAAGGCTTACATGAAATACATTATGAACTTTGAGATGAGGAGGCAGAAGAAGCTCGTAGGCTAAGTCACCTACTTTCTTTGTAATTAGATATGGCCTTCAATATCTGGGAGATAACTTCTTGTACTTCCTAAGAGATAAAGAACTTATTTTGGACCGTACTCGAATGAAGACCATATCTGCTTCTTTGAATTCTCTGTCTGTCCTCTTCTTATCTGCATATTGCTTATGTCTATCCTGGGTAGCTTTTATATCTTTACGAATTGCCTGCATCTGCTGCTCCATGTCGTCAAGCATCTATCTGGACATCTCGACCCCTAATCAATGGGTCGGACCAAGTTAATGGAGGTAAGCAATCTTGTCCATACAGAGCTTTAAAAGGGCTCATCCCGATACTTCGGTGATAAGAAGCATTGTAGGCGAACTCGACTAGGTGCAGATAGCTTAGCCACTTCTTGGGTTCCCTGCACAGCATGACCGAAGTATATCTTGGTTTACCATTTCAGTTTGACCATTGGTCTCAGGGTGATAAGCTGTGCTGAGATCCAAGAAAGTTCCCACTGCTTCGAAAAATGCAATCCAGAACCTTGAAGTAAACTTGGGATCTCAATCACTTACTATTCTCCTGGGTAGGCCATGCAATCTGAAGATTTTTTTGAGGAACACTTTGGCCACATCCACTGTAGTGTAGGTTTCTTTTACTGGGATCAGATGGGCAACTTTGGTTAGTCTATCAACTACCACAAAAATGGAGTTGTAACTTGATTGCACTGAAGGTAATCCAGTAATAAAATCCATACTGATACATTCCCACTTGATCTGGGGGATGTCCAATGGATGTAACTTCCCAGGCATTTTTACTCTTTCAGCTTTGACTTTCTGGCATGTCAGACATTGACGTACATGATTCAGTACATCCTTTTTTAGACCAGGCTAAAAGAAGCTTTTCTTTACAGACATGTAGGTTTTGATGAAACCTGGATGTCCTACTATAAGGCTGTCATGGGCTTCATTTAGAATTTGGTCCTTGGTTCCCTCATCATTATGAATGCATAGCCTGTCATTATAATACATAATGTCATCATCGAGGCTGTACCCTTGAACTCTGTTCAACTCTTGAGGAGTTTTGCTTTCCTGCATAAGTAGGGTAGCAATAGGGCCAAAGAATCTATCCCGCATGATCTTCTCTCTTGCTTCAATAATCAAAGGATTTGATACTACAGTAATTGCAAGCAAGGAAGCTTTTTTGCTGAGGGCATCTGCTACCACATTTTCTTTGCCTGGGCGGTATTTGATTTCAAAATCAAACTCCTGTAAGGTCTGCATCCATCTTCTTTGGCACATGTTGAGGTCCTTGTGAGTGAAGATCCACTTTAAGCTCTGATGATCTGTCATCAAAGTGAATCTTTTTTCTAGTAGGTAATGTCTCCACAACTTTAAGGCATAGACTATTGGAAGTAATTCCAGGTCGTGGTGGATAGCATAATTACTCTCATGCGTTCGGAGCTTTTGGGATTCATAGGCCACTGCATGACCTTCCTGCATGAGTGCACCTCCCAGGGCAAAACCACTTGCATCCGGTACTACCTCAAAGGGTAGAGAGAAATTTGGCAGCTTTAGAACGGAACTGGTTACCAACAAGGCGGTCTTCAGCTTATCAAAAGCACTCTGGCACCTGGCAGACCATTGAAACGAGATATTCTTCTTGAGAAGATTAGTCAGGGGCTAAGCTATGAGTGCATACTTTGGTATAAAAATTCTATACCAACTAGTCAATCCCAAGAATCCTCTGACTTCTTTCACTGTCTTTGGTTCCGACCAATCTATGACTGCTTGAACTTTTGTGGAATCTGGAGAAATTCTATCTTTAGATACCAGAAAGCCCAAGTATTCAACGTGGTCGGCAGAGAAAGTGCATTTGATCTTTTTGGCAAAGAGTTGGTGCTTCCTTAGAATCTCAAGGACTTTTCGGACATGTCTCATGGTCAGTTGCATTCTTTGAGTAAATCAGAATGTCATCGAAGAAAACTAGAACAAAATCATCCAAGTATTCTCTGAGGATATCCTGCATTAGGCGATTAAATGTAGCTGGGGCATTAGTTAATCCGAACGGCATGACAGTGAATTCATAATGCCCATACCGAGTATTGATGGCTGTCTTCAGGATATCTTGCTCATTAATCCTGATCTGGTAATACCCTGATTTGAGATCTATCTTTGTGAAGATTTGGGCTCCATTTAGCCTGTCCAGAAGCTCATCAATTCTTGGGATAGGATACTTACTCTTAACTGTTAGCTGATTCAGACCTCTGTAGTCCGCACAGAGTCTAAGCGTTCCATCTTTCTTTTTTTGAAAGAGAACTGGTGCACCCCAAGGTGAAACACTAGGTCTTACAAACCCTTATTCTAACAGCTGTCTAAGCTGTTCCTTGAGTTCAATGGCTTCAGGAACTGGCATTTTGTACGTGCGCAGGACTACTGGCTGAGCTCTGGGGGTTAATTCTATCACATAATCTACTTCCCGAATTGGAGGCATTTCAATTAGTTCTGTTGGGAATAGATCATCAAATTCACTTAACCATTCTGGTTCTTTAGCCTTAAGCTTTGAGTCTACTGGGTTCATTTTGACAACATAAATTTGCTGCTTCTTCCTAAGTCCTTTCAGCACCTTGGAAGCTTTTACTAACTAAAGGTCTGGGGATCCAAAAACTCTAGTTCAGGTTGAACTTTGTTCAACCTGAAGGTCATGAAAGGAAATGGTTCCATTGTGACAGTGTATATCAGCTTGATTTTTGTGGAGCCAATCCATTCCAAGGATCCCGTCAAAAACTCCTAGAGGTAAGACTTTGAACTGACAGTCGGTCACATTACCATCTAGTTTGAACTGGATAAGATCTGTCTCATGGTGAGTGAAAAGAGTCTTCCCATTGGCCAATTCAACTTGCATAGGTTTCCCTGATTTTTGTTCTAAGACTAGCTTACGCAAGCATCCAGGGGAAATGAATAAATGAGAACTGTCTGAATCAATCAAAAGCTTAAAAGGCTTACCCTGATATTCTGCTGGAGTATGGATGACTGAGAAGAACTGACGGTTAGGTCCTTGGTTTTCAATTGCAGCAAAGATCTGCCCTCTTTCCTCTTCTACTACATCTGAAATTGTGAATGCTCTGGCTGCTGCAGTCTGAGGCGGAACTCTTTCTCTTTGGTTACCCCAGTTCTGGGAAGGAGTTATGAGGTTACTCTGAACAGAGGTAGATGGCTGAGCTGGAGTTCTTTGGGGTTTCCCTGGCTTGGGCGAGATGGACCTTGATTAGACTGGTATGAAGGGGTTGGCCTCTGAACTCGGGGTCCTTGACTTTCCTGTCCCCTTGACATGGCAGGAGTCGGGCAGTCTTTCAGTTGGTGACCGAAACATCGGTTTTCACTTCTGAGCTCATCCCTCTGATTTCTTGAAAGAGGTGGGGCTCCTGAGAAAGTATTCTAGGGGAAGGGTCTTCCTTCACTTCGGAATCTTCCTGCATCCTGATTTTGATTCGGGCCTTGCTGCCTCTTCGGGGGTGGAAAGTTTGAAGTACTTCCCTGGGCTTAGAATCTTTTAAAGTAAGAGGGTGCAAGATTTGGCGGGACCTTTACTACAAAGGCTTTGGCAAAATCCTTTACCATTCTAACTGCTTCAGCCATGGACATTGGCTTGGCATTTTGACTAGTGTGTCCAAGGGTTCGTTCATTCCCCGAATGAGTTGTTCTTCATCTAGAGGTGGTGAATATTTGAGTAGAAGAGCAAAGGCCTCGTGATATTCCTCGATGGTTTTTCTCTCCTGCTTTAGCTCTAAGAATTCGTTCATTTTAATTTTCAAAAATCCAGGGGGACAAAATCTCTTTCTTAGATAGGTTTCCAGGACTGAATATTTCTATCCAGATGGTTGGTGTCACAGTGGTTTCTCCATGCTACCCTGGCTGTTTCCACTATTTTCAGTCAAGCAAGAGCCACTTTTCTCCGCTCATTGTAGCCTGTGACGTCAAAATATTCTTCCATGGCTTCCACCCATTTCTCCACAGCCTCGCCTAGGTTCTCCCCTTCTCCTTTGGTCCTGGCTGAGTCCTATGAAGAGCCTTGCAAACATCAGGGTCAAGCTCGTCATCTTCAGAGAGAGGGTCTAGCTGATAGCCACGGTTTCCTCGTCTCATGATTCTTCCAAAAATTTATATATTATTAAATTTTTATTTTGGTATCATCCACGAGATCCTCAGACTTCAGAGGTTCGGAAAATAATTTCTTAAACAAGACGATGATCTTATTGGAGATCTATGACATATGTCTGATAACAGATTTTTCTTTATCATAAACAATCACTTATACAATAGGAATTTTTTTTTCTCCAGAAAACATTTCTATATTTATATAAAAGTTGCAATATATACATAGAGCAGCTCAGCTCCAGAATCACCGCCTCAGTCGTAATCGCATAAAGAAGTGAAACTGTGAAGAAGACATACCATGGTACACACGATTCATTACACAAAGAGGTGCTGTAATTCTATTTCCCAGGATAAAGCGGCTAAGAAGTCTAAAAAAATCAGCATGAAGTTCTGAAGTTCCTGGATGAATGATCAAAGAGTTGAACATGCTGAACAAAAGCCCTAGTCTTATCAGAATCATGGCCAAGGAAATATTTTGCCTGAGCCTCTGATGCTGACTGGTACTGATATTAATACACCGTCCTCCATTGAACCACATATACCGACGTCGCTCAAGAGGATCAAGAAAGTAAAGACTCTCAAAATGGCGAGCGAGTCTCACTCTGCTCATTTGGATCGTAGCAGAATTGACAAGGTGATCGAATGCAAAAGCTATCATATCCTGACTCTGAGAGAGTCCAGGAATTCCAAATAGGTTCGGGGTGTCCATCTATAAATTTCCAATTCAATTTATAAGTTTTCAATTTTTGAAGTTCATTCTCATAGTATTAACAAGTGAACAACATTTCTTTCCTAGATTTCTATTAAAAATTTAGGTAATTTCTGCTCTGATACCAACTGTGAGATCTCTCTGCCCCCTCCGCGCACCGGACTCTCGGTAGTAGCTGACATAGCGGAAGCAGCCCCCTCATGCGCGGGGCAGGGTTTCTCACTCGGGGTCTCGCCCACGAATGTCCGGGCACGAGACTAGGCTGGTGGTCACTCCAAAAACCAAAACCGGAAAAATTTCCCATGCCCGGAAAGAGGGGACGATTCCACCTTTTTGAATTTTCTTAACAAATTTTTCTAACAAGATCAATATAAACTATCCTTCACCTAAATAAACCAGATAGAAGGAAACTATCGCTGATATAATTTGATCAATTGAGTAATTTAAACACTTTTTTCCTAATCAAGATCAGGCACAACCGTTGATCCACTCAACTGAGAAATTTATAAGGAAATTAACTAGCTACTCGAATCCTAGCGTAATCCTAAGATTTTTCAGTTTGATTATTAAAACTCCACTGATTCCAGCCTAACCCCATCTGGCCCATGGGTTAGCCACCACCCTACCACTGGAATCAGTAGAACCAAACAAGTACTCACCCACCTATAATTGAAATGCCTTTCTTAACTTTAGCTTTAGAAAACAGGTACGCATACACTCCTCTTTAAAACTTTAATATAAAAATAATCCATTGACAAAACAGATATAGTCACAGATTTCATAATTCAAAATTTTCATTCAATCCCTTGTTCACAAAAAGAGTACCACTCTGGACTCTCCGTTGGGACCAGCTGGTCAGCAACCAGATCCAGTTAACAGATTACAATAATCACTTCGTCAACATACATATATATATCTTCCTCGACATACGTATGGGTGTCCTAAGCACCGCCAGCTCGTGCATCACCTGGTCAGAACCCTCCAAGATCCTCCTTAGGTGTCTTGGTACTTCACTTAGGAACCGCTTCGTCGACCCTCGCCCATCGTACTGGAAGCACACCATTTTTCACCATACCCAGGCTGGTCAAGACTTGGGTAGGGTTTTGCCACGTGAGCTGTCCCTCGAACACTCCCCGCCAGCTGTGTTGAAACCAAACTTCCCTTAGATAAACATATATACCAAATGCTCCCTCCAGCATTCTGGCGTAAGACAGTCCTTTAAGAAAACAGAGTTTCTATGCAAGTTTTCAGTTTTGATTTTGTTTGAAAACCATGAATAATCTTAAATCCGTATCTCAATACTTCTAGATCCAGGTCTGAATTCCAAACAAAATTCCGAATTCTGTTAACTTGATCCTCAGATCAAAATCAAAAGTCTTAACTTAGTTTCAGATTCGGTGGGTGTTTTGAGTGCATTTTTTCTGAACTGAGCACATTGTCATTGACGAAGGAATTAGGTCTTGGTCAATAGTCTGAATCAGAGTTTGGGTCTGGAAAGGTTCTTCCTAAACTATCTCTTTCGAAAGGTACTATTTTAATTTCTCTTTTTCTAAATTTCGTTCGATAAATATTTGCTTAACAGATTTCTAAAACATGAATTTCTTATGAGGAATAAAATAATCATTTAACTCGATCTTCGACTTCGATAGTTTAATTGAATTTTCTCATTACCATCTTAGTGAATATGAAACGGTAGCATTTCTTCTCACAGATTATCTACTTATTCATTTTTTCAATTTTTACAGAAATTAAATAGAGGATTAAGAGAACCCTTATTTAAATAAAATCTTTCTATATGCATCTATTTATGCATAAAATCTAATTTTGATGAAAATCACACTTTTATCATCATAAAAATCATTTATGATGAAAATCACACTTCTAATATAAAAAAATATCTTTTATGCATATGTTTATGCATAAATATCATTTATGATAAAAATCACACTTTTAATATAAAAAATATCTTTTATGCATATGTTTATGCATAAAAATCATTTATGATAAAAATCACACTTTTAATAAAAAAATATCTTTTATGCATATGTTTATGCATAAAAATCATTTATGATGAAAATCACACTTTTTATATAAAAAAATATCCTTTATGCACATGTTTATGCATAAAAATCATTTATGATGAAAATCACACTTTTAATATAAAAAATATATTTTTTATGCATATATTTATGCATAAAAATCATTTATGATGAAAATCACACTTAATATAAAAGAAATATCCTTTATGCACATGTTTATGCATAAAAATCATTTATGATGAAACTCACACTTTTAATATAAAAAATATCTTTTATGCATATTTTTATGCATAGAATTCAATAATGATAAAAGTAACACTTTTAAAATTAAAAAATATTCTTTTATGCATACTTTTATGCATAGAATTCAATAATGATTTGAAAGTAACACTTTTATGATAAAAAAATATTCTTTTATGCTTTTATGCATAGAATTCAATAATGATAAAAGTAACACTTTTATAATAAAAAAATATTCTTTTATGCATACGTTTATGCATAGAAATCAATAATGATAAAAGTAACACTTTTATAATAAAAAAATATTCTTTTATGCATACTTTTATGCATAAAATTCAATATGATGAAAGTAACTCTTTTGTAATAAAAAATATATATATAATTTTATGCATTATTTTATGCATAAAAATCCATAATGAAGAAAGTAACACTTTCATAATAAAAAAATTATCAATAAGTATCTTTCATAGAATTTAATTCTATTGAAAATCAATCAATATGCATCTTTCTATACATGAATGAAAATGACACTTTTAGAATACTCTAACGATGGGGATTACTCTTTTTGATTAATAAAAGATGAAATTTAATTCACAAATTTTCAAAAAATTTTGCCATAACCTCCTTTGTATGGCTGACCATTTTTCAATTTTTAACTTGATACAACGATTGACGTGCACGTCCTCCATCAGTCGTCCATCAACAATCCTTCAAACGCTATACTTGAGAGCTTGAGAGCTTGAAAACTTGAGAGATGTGTGGCAAGAAGCCCACTTAAGGGGTTTATATAGCTAGTCCCAAAAGCTACTTGAGCTTTTGCTTTTATGTTATATATATATATATATAGATATATATATTCTATTTTCTTAAAAAAATAAAACACCTTTAACCTTGGAGGGGGGGGTTTTTAACTTTTTTAAAAAAAATTAATAAAAAAAAACAAAAGTGCCTCAAATCGGCGAAGGCTTTCTTTGTTTTTTTTCTCATCCCTCCTGGATTTAGCGCTGCTTGCATCACCCACCGGCTAGAGGTGCCTGCTTTTACTGCCGTCGACCACCTCGCTGCAACCTCGCGGACCTGCTGACGCTGCCTATGTTCAGGCATCCAAGGCGGCCTGCGCTGGCTTGCGCCCATGCTTGGCCGAATGCACAGGCCTGGCCGCCTGGCTGCATAGGCCCAGGCATCTGGCCGCCTGGCTACGCAAGCCTAGACGCCTGCCTACACAGCCCTAGGCGCCCGCCAGCAGGGTTGCCTTCGTACACCTGGCCGGTTGCTGCCAGCCTTGCCCGGTTCGACCAGCGTGCCACAACCGCCTCTCTCTCTCTCTCTCTCTCTCTCTCTCTCTCTCTCTCTCTCTCTCTCTCTCGTTCGCGTTCAACCAAAAGCAAACGAACATGTTCCCTTTATCTGTTTTCTCTCTGCTGAAACTGTTTATATAGTTCAAAACCATCTTTCCTCTTCTTTGCAAACCGACCCTACTTAGACTACCATCCCCATCAACATGGGTCGGTAGACTACCATCCCCATCAACATGGGTTTCTTTGATGAAAAAAACACATACTGAATCTGAAAACAGCAGTATGCACAGAAAAAATAGCAAGCTTTTTGAACACATACCTTTCTTCGACCTCATCTACTCTACCTACCGACTTGCTCGTTCACGAGGCATGCTCTGATACCACTGTCAAATCCCCACCGGATCTCCTCATGATCGTTCCTGGTACCAGACTCGAATCCTGCAAACAAACAAAGAAACAACAAGGGGGTGCACGCCTGACTCACCTCCCAACCATGATAGCCGTGGGCAAGCCCACAGACTTAGCTGTCCCCACCGAGCCACGAGCTGAGCTAACTAGGTTGACGTACCGACCAATCTCCTCTTCGCGACATCCCATACCGCCATGAAGCTACCCTCGCGGGCCTCGAGATTGCTGCCGACCTCGGCTGCATAAAGCAGGTGCACGTCTGCACTAGATCCATGCTCCAAGACCATAGAGCTCTCACAAACTCGCGAGACTCTCTATGTTCCAATAACTAACCTTGGCCACCCTTTTATAGGCTCTTGGCCGATCATTCGACTGTTACCATATTATAGTAGTGATGTGTGTGAACACACTTAGGACCGCCGGGGCACTTTTTCCCTCACTAGGAGGTTTTTTCCCCCGTGCATTGTATATACGCCCATTATCTTCTAGGGCTTGTAATCTTTTTTGGCACTCATAATACACTACTGTGTTGTGCTCAAGCTTCCTCATCTTCTTGAAGTTGTGTGTGCATTCCTGCAACCCTAATTCCAACAATTGGTATCAGAGCAGGCTTCCTCCTCCCGGGCAGCATCACCGGCACCTGCCGCTTCATCTCCTCCGATTGCAACGAGGTTTCACGAGCGTCTGCAGGTTAGTATATGCCGTGGGAAAAGCCCGTAGGGCTCGGTCGTTTCAGAATTTTGATCTGAAGTCATTTCGCCCTCCGTTTTTGCATTCCAAGTACTGCGCAGGCAAAATCGTCCTACTGTGCAGATTTTCTGTCAATATTAAAATCTGCAGGACAGGTGCCCATTCGTCTGTTTTGGGCTGTGCTGCATAGCACAGGTCGATTTTATACAGGTTTACCTCTTACAGACAGCATTTACATCTAGTAGTACAGTCATTGGCCATGGCTGACAACAATGATGCATTCCGCATGTTGGCTGCTGAGGATAAGTTGGATGGCACCAACTATCCATTGTGGGCATATATGATGCGACATGTATTGGTAGCAAAGGGGTTATGGAACATTGTGCAGGGTATTGATGCACGTCCTATTGTGGCTGGGAATGCTGCAAACACATCAGAAACAGGTACTGTTGATGATGGTGCAGGCACAAGTGCTGTTGCAGCTGTTCGAGAACCACCACTTTCAGCAGAGCAGATTCGTTGGGATGGTAGAGATGCGCAGGCTCATGCCTTGATTGCGCTGTCTGTCAAACGTACCATTATCCCACATATTCGCTCCTGCAGGACTTCTAAGGATGCTTGGGATGTACTTGCCACATTGTATCAGGCAAGAAATGAGGCTCGTGTTGCTTATCTCCGAAAACAGTTGGAGAATGAGCATATGAACGAAGGTGATTCTATGGATAGCTTTTTGACAAAGATCAAGGATTTCAAAGAGCAGCTCATTTCTGCAGATGAAATCCTGTCAGACAGTTCACTTGTGCAGACTGTTTTGAATGGTCTACCAGATTCTTATCAGGGTTTTGCTTCCACTCTTCGCTTGATGATGAAAGGCAATCCCAATGCCTTATCATTTGAGGAGTTAGTTTCTGTTTTGCTGCAAGAAGACCAGTCAAGGCAAAACAGGAATAGTATGCGTGTCGCAGATCAAGCTTTCGGTGCTAGTCAGAGAAGCGGGAAAGGTAAAGCTGGCTTTTCTTCTAGTAAGCAGAAATCTGCAAATGCTGCGCAACCAAAGAAGGAAGACAAAGATGAGAAGAAGGGTGACAAACAGAAGACATTTTGCAAGTACTGTAAGGGAAATGATCATGTCATCAAAGCGTGTCCTAAGCTGGCTGCGAAAGAGGCTAAGAAGAAAGAGGCTGGTATGGCTGTTGCAGATGCCTCTCCTTCTAACAATGAATCTGCTAATGTTGTGCTAGATACAGAATGGGCATTCAATGCGCAGTGCAGTTATGACCCATCTTTGCATGACACATGTATGTCTGCAGTAGATTCAGATGTATGGTACTTTGACAGTGGTGCCACTAAGCATATCACCTCGCAGCGCAGTTTATTCACTTTCCTTGAGTCTGCTCCCACAGGGAATACTGTCACTTGTGCCAATAACTCCTCTTATCCCGTTAAAGGAGTTGGACAGATTGTGCTGAATGTTGCAAATGGCAACACCTTTACACTTTTTGATGCATTGTATGTGCCAGGGATCAAAAAGAATCTGCTGTCAGTCTCCGCATTTGCCAAAACAGGTTTGGTTGTAAAATTTGTGGATGACAGATGTACTGTTCATGATCTCTCTTGTGGTGACATCATTGTAGCATCTGGTTCACTATGTCGAGGGCTGTATAAGCTCAATATGGATGGCAAATGTGTAGAGGATTCAGCATGTGCTATTATGGATACGCAGGCTATTTCAAATGCAAAACTGTGGCATGCACGTTTTGGTCATCTGAATTTTGCAAGTTTGCTGCGCCTGCAGAAATCTGAAATGGTGTCTTCTTTGCCTAAGCTTGAGGCACCTGTCAAGCATGTTTGTGAGGGCTGCATATTGGGTAAAATGCAGCGTGCTTCCTTTCCCAAAGATGGATCAGTGAGAGCTGAACGCAGATTGCAGCTTGTTCACAGTGATGTTTGTGGTCCCATGCAAACTCCATCATTTGGAAACTACCTTTACTTCGTGACTTTCATTGATGATTTTACCAGGCATGCATGGGTATATCCTTTGAAGGCAAAGTCCGAAGTGTTTTTGTGCTTCAAACAGTTTTTGGTTATGGCTGAAAATGTGTCAGAAAGTAAGATGGGCACCCTCCGTTCAGATCGAGGGGGGGAGTATATGTCTTCAGAATTTAATGCATTTCTGGCTGAGCGTGGGATAAAACACCAATGTACAGTGCCGTATACACCACAGCAAAATGGTGTGGCTGAGAGAAAAAACAGGTCTCTCATGGAAATGGCAAGATGTATGGTTAAGAGTCAAAGTCTACCACATGGTTTTTGGCTTGAGGCTGTCATGTGTGCCACTTATGTACTAAACAGGTGTCCCACCAAAGCATTACAGGTTGTCACTCCATATGAGGCTTGGCATGGCCGCAAGCCATCTGTTGGCCATTTACGTGTTTTTGGTTGCCTGGCATATGCATTAGTGCCTGTGCAACATCGCAGAAAATTGGATGACAAAGCTGTCAAATGTATTTTTGTTGGATATAGTGCTGAGAGCAAAGGCTATCGTTTGTATCATCCACAGACAAAGCGCATTTTGGTTAGCCGTGATGTTGTTTTTGTGGAAGATGCAGTTCAGCCCTTGGTTTCATGTACTAAGGAGACAGATATCAGCTCACGTGATGTCTATGATACATTGTTGCCTCTTTTCAGTGGTGCACAGTCAAGTGCAATACCTCATGAGGCAGTTTTTCAGCCTATGCAGGTTTTAAATGATGGCACAGATCAGCCTATATCTGATGCAGATGTGCATGATGCACTTGAGGATGAGAGACAAGAGATTGAAGGCTCTAGGAATATGCCTAGATGACTGGTGCAGACTTTGCGTGACAGCAAGTTGGATGCCCCTTTGTCTAGTCGCACTCGTTCTGGCTCTCATGGTGCCTCTTATGCGTCAGATTGTTATGCATTGGCTGTTTCTAGTATGTGCGATGAAAGTGAGCCTGTTTCATTTGATGAGGCACAAAGTTCAGAAAATTGGATGGCTGCTATGCAAGCAGAATACGATGCTATTATGAAGAATGGTACATGGTCTTTATGTGACTTGCCCCCTGGCAAGAAGGCCATTGGCACTAAGTGGGTATACAAATTGAAGCGTAAGCCTGATGGCACAGTGGATCGCCATAAGGCTAGGCTTGTTGCAAAAGGTTATGCTCAAGAGAAGGGCATTGATTTTGATGAGACTTTTGCTCCCACATGTCGTATGACCACTGTTCGTAGCATCTGTGCATTAGCAGCTCATAATGGTTGGAATGTACATCAGCTGGACATAAAGACTGCGTTCTTAAATGGAGATTTGCATGAGGAGGTGTATGTATCGCAGCCTCGTGGTTTTGTTCAAAGAGGGCAGGAAAACAAAGTGTGCAGGTTAAAAAAGGCTTTATATGGTTTAAAGCAAGCTCCACGAGCTTGGTATGAAAAAATACATGCATATTTGACTGCACATGGGTTTCAGAATAGTCCAACAGAAAGCACTTTGTATGTTAAACGTGTGGATGGTGTACATCTAATCATTGCTCTCTATGTCGATGACATGCTGCTCACAGGACCAAATAAGAGTCATATTGCTGATTTTAAGGCTGATTTGAATGCCTCTTTTGAGATGTCAGATTTGGGGCATTTGCATCATTATTTGGGGATACAATTTAAGCAGTGTGATGGAGGTATTGCTTTGTGTCAGACAAAGTATATTGAAACATTGTTGCGGAGATTTGGCCTTGAAGACTGCAAGCCTATTGCTACTCCAATGGAGACAGGTTTGAAGTTGAGTCTTCATGATGCTGGAGATCACTTTGATGTCACACTCTATCAGACAGCTGTTGGTTGCCTCATTTATGTATGCATTACGAGGCCAGACATTCAGTTTGCAGTCTCACAGGTGAGCAGATTTATGCATAGCCCAGGCATTAAGCATTGGCAGGCAGTGAAGCGTATCTTTCGCTATTTGAGTGGTACTCGGCATCTTGGGTTGTTTTATCCCAAGGGGGGATCATTGCCGCCAGATTTACATGCTTTTTCAGATTCTGACTGGGCTGGTTGTTATGACACACGCGTGTCCACGAGTGGTTTTTGCTTCATGCTTGGAAGCTCATGCATATCATGGTTGAGCAAGAAGCAGCCTACTGTGGCCACTTCTAGTTGTGAAGCTGAGTACAGGGCAGCTTTCACAGCTACGGTTGAGTGTGTGTGGCTCAGACGCCTTATGGCTGATTTGGGTGTTGGGCAGCCATCTGCCACCACCATCTTCACTGACAGTCAGAGCGCATTGGCAGTTGCGCGGAACCCAGTGTTCCATGCTCGTACGAAGCACATTGAGGTGCACTACCATTATGTCAGGGAGAGACTCTCTGCAGGAGAGATCAGTTTGGCTTATGTGCCAACACAGGATAACCTTGCAGACCTTTTCACAAAGGCTCTGCCTCGTGAGAAGTTCGAAGCTTTTCGCAAAGCTTTGGGCTTACTCCCTTTTGTGGATTCGTCCACATAGCTAGACACTTCCCTATACATGAGTGCTAGCTCTTGTTCACCGCATCACTCCAGGGGGGATTTGTTACCATATTATAGTAGTGATGTGTGTGAACACACTTAGGACCGCCGGGGCACTTTTTCCCTCACTAGGAGGTTTTTTCCCCCGTGCATTGTATATACGCCCATTATCTTCTAGGGCTTGTAATCTTTTTTGGCACTCATAATACACTACTGTGTTGTGCTCAAGCTTCCTCATCTTCTTGAAGTTGTGTGTGCATTCCTGCAACCCTAATTCCAACATCGACATCCACACTTGGGCGCCCACCCGTCCATACTTGGGTGCCTGCCCGTTAGTCTATCCCTAACTCAACTCGCCAATCAGCCTACCTAGCTCCAAGCTTCCCCAAACCTCGAAGCTAGTCTTGTGTGCGTGTAGCACACGGTAGATACACACTGCACATGACACATATTGAAAAGAGAGAAGGTTAAACCTTCTGCATAGACATCTCATGAATACGTAGCAAGAGATTTCTCCTCTGAATCATCCATTAAATCTACCATGAGCTGCTCATAAGGTGCAAACTGCTGCCAGCTATCCACGTGGTCCTGATTTTGGACTTGGTCATCATGTGTAGCTACAGCATTCAGAGATGGTCCTTCAAGGATCATCTTATCTAAGAATGGGTGATATCCCAAACCAGATTTGTCCCACAAATAGCAGTGTGTAGCAGAGGGGAAAGTTGAGTAGGAAAGATTTCAGCAAAGTTGTTCACATTGCTCCTCATCCAAGGAATCATCATCCACGTCTGGAGGAGGTACAAGATGCTAATTCCCTTCATGCCATCTACCATCACTGACATGCAAGACATAATCAAGCTGATGTTGTCCATCATCATGTACAGCTGAAGCATCAAGAGAAACACTTTCCACGCATCCAATGTCAGACATAGTCTTCCTCAGTGCCACAACATCATGAAGCATACAAGGAACAGAACCATCAGAAGGATTGGAAGCTTGCCTAGCAACCAAAACATCAGGAACATCTGGCACATGGTGCAATACATCCAAGGAATTCTCCTGGTAGACTCAGCAGCCCCTCCTGTGCATGCACAACCAAATCCACTCCATTATCATGGCAAACATAAGCATCATCCGGATCAGCACCAAAATCTTTAGAGTCACTCTTTGAGCTGCTCTCCGAACTACTATGCTCATCTTTGAGGTTTGCATAATCTCATGCTTCACATCAGTCAAGAGTTGTCCCACTGCATACGCTGCCCACTCAATATCCTGCAACAAAGAATTTTCTCTTCAAGGTTGTTGGTAGTGCCATTCCACTGCTTGGTCGGCATCTCTGACAAATTTCTTCAGCTCCTTTTTACTCTTCAGAAAGGCGGTCAATATCCCATGCATTCCTTCGCTTTTGCAACCTCTGTTGTACAACCTCAAACCTCTCCAAAAATGTCTCCGAACATACCCAAGAGTTGCGACCCTTATCCTTGCACTTGCTGCATGCATGATACATGCAGTCCTTGGTCTTATGGTCATGTTGGTCACAATGCCTGCAAGTCACACATTCACTAGACCGATGTTCCTTATTGCCGCAGAGCTTGCAGTGCTTTCGTCCCATCAGGCATACTACACTATAGAGAGTGAAACCGGTCTATGGACACATAAAGCGGTAGTTCATTCACAAATAACCTGGACTTACTCAGACACACAATCACAGAATCCTCGCTCCCTCGCTCAACAACACATTGGCCCCGAAGTCCGGCGCCCCTTGCGGTATTTCTTTATTGTTAAAATGTTGGAAATTACAAAGCACAAGTGCAACAAAGCACTCTACTTGCATCAGCTGAGTTTTACAAATTCTGGGAGAAATTTGCCAGCATAACTACACTAAAACTGTTCCATAACATCTCAGAATGAGTCCCAACTGACAGGCTCACTTCCATAGGCGTCAGGCTACCCAATGGAGTCCAAAACATCACAATTCAGCTTGCTGTAATTTTCTGCACAGACCTGTTTTCAGCTCTGTTTTCAGCCCAAAATATCCCTTGTACTGTCCTGGAGGACTTTAGCAAAGTCCTACTGCATTTTGGCATCAACCGGGCAACATAACAGCCCAAAAACAGCACCTAAACAGTGCTGAAACAGCATTGTATTGAAGAGGTTATCACCCTCTTCCGTCCCTGCTTTGGTGTAGGAACCAACTACACCTGTTCATGTTCAAGGAGGCAACTAACCTTTGCATATAAGCATGAAATTCACACAATTGTACCTGATTTTATCTGATGAGAGCATTTCCATAGTCTGCAAGAGAGAGAAAGAGAGAGAGAGGCTGTGGGGAGCAAGCTCAACCCTCAATTCATGAGTTGTAGGGCAAGAGAGTGCACCACCATAGCTGTTTTTCCTGCAACAAAACCACATGATGGCTGCAAATGAGCCTCCTCTTCCCAAATTCCCACGCTTCCCTCTTCTCAATGAGGAAAATGCACCAAAATTTAACACTTGGCACATTTTTAAGCCTTTTCCACATGCAATATTCCAGGTTAAAAATCTCCTGACTGGTTCACATTCTCACAACAGTCCTTTGTCAGCTTTTGGTCCCCTTGACATTCCACACAAACTGACGCGAACACTTTTCAATTCCGACACTGCCAAAAATAGCAATTCCCTAGATTTTAGGGATGATGTCATCTGCATTCCTTCTGGTCTCCTGACCATCTTTGACCACTATGGTCACTTCAGAATTTGCTTAGAGTTCAAGATACATTCACATTTCGGTGGCGACCACTTACTAGTGTAAACCGGCCTATGCCCTCATTCAGTGGCCATGTCCTGGACACTGTCATTCATCTTTCAGTGCAGTTCTCAGGCTTAGCCAACCACTGGTCCAAAGTCCCACTAGCTGACCCATTCTGACATTGCAATGGCCCAAGCCCTTCCAAGAGATCCGGGGGGAAAACAACAGCAACCAAAGAGAAAGAAAAGAAAAATATATATTTATAAAGAAATGTAAATAAAGAAAACAACTGCAAAAAGTTTCACCTCCTGGTGACATACCCCCCCTCTTGAAAGAAGCAAGCGACCTCGATTGCAAGTCCACATGCAAACGGATGACACAGGACGATCACAAGACTCCGCAGGTGATTAGTGTCATCGCATGTATCTCCTGCCAAAAACGGATGACACGGGGCGATGATAGGGATTCCCCACTACCATTTGTGCCATCGCAGGTTCAAGCCTTTCAAATACATGTTTCTGGATGCAACACACGGCGATAGCATATATCTTGTACTATTAGTGTCACAACATGTAAATCATTCATTTGAAGCGTAACAGATACAACTTCAAAGCACTGAAAGTTCATTCATTGATTAAGTCATTGACAACAAACGTCAAAACTGTACATTGCCAAACATATAATATAAATGTACAGGTCATTCAAGATTCAGGTTCAAAAAGCAGAAATAACTGGGACAGACTATCCTTTTAGCTTCACATCCAGAACATGAGTCTTGTCCCTATGTACAATTATGATTTTCCTGTTGAAAGCATCTAACACTGCATGTTTCCTATGACACCATGGAATTCCCAATAGGACATCACATGCTTCCAAGGGCATGATAAGAAACTCCTCTGTGTTGACATAACTCTGTATATGCATGCGAAGTTTGCCAAGTATGGGAGTGACAGGAACTGAATGCCCAGGGCATGCCAAATCAGCCTGTCCAACTGGTCCCATCTCTTCAGCACGAATTCCTAACTTGGCTGCCAATTGTGGTGAAATAAAGTTGGCTCGAGCACCAGGGTCAAAGAAAATCAGCACTGTAGCATCTCTGATTTTACCCCATGCTCTGCACAATTCTGTCGCATCATCACATGGCTGGTCACCAACCATGTCAGGTATCAATCCTGCACTTGGCATTGTCTTCTTCTTGGGTGGCCCTTGTTTATCCTCCGCATCTTTTGGTGGCTGTTGTGGACATTTTGCAGCCATATGCCCTTTCTGTTCACAGATGAAACATTTCCCAGCTTGCATCAATGCCTTTCTCTCTTCAAATGACTTGCCATACAGTGGCCTCTTCTGTCCTTTGTCTTGAGGTTCCTTTTTCACTGTGCTCTTAAAGCCACGTGAACCTCCCTGTAGCAATGCATTAGCCATGTTTGCATTCTCAATGAGCTGAGTCATATTAGAAACATTGGTCTTAATGCAATAATCCCTGATTTCTTTGGGCAAACCAGAGCAATACTTCTCTATTTGCTCTGACAATGGCACTGTCCTGTAAAAAGTTACTGGCAAGAGTGCATCCCAAAACTTCTTATTGTACTCTTCCAGATTTGCACAATTAGCTGCATCAAGTTTGTGCCATGCTGTCATAACATCCACTTCAAAAGTATTTGTAAGCCAGGCAAAAGAGAACTGCTGCTTAAACTGAACCCATGTAGCAGGTGCTAGTCCTTGCATCAACAGTGAAGTCCACCACTGCAATGCATTACCTTTCAAGAAAGTAGTAGCCTTCCGCACCTTAGAAGACTCTGTAAAGTTACCTCCAGTGTATGCTGCATCAAACTGCTGAATAAAAGTCAGCACTTTCAATTTGTCCTGCATCCCACTGAAAGTCTCAAACTTTACTACTTGACCTCCTTCTTTGTAATCCTTTTGCACCTTTTCTGCATCAGTCCTTACTGCTCTTTGTCCACTAGGTTGAGAAAATTCAGCCACACTGACAGGTGCTGCGGGCCCCAAAGCTGGACTAAAATAAGTTTGAAATCCGGGCTGCACACCTATATTGGCATAAAGAGGGTTCACAGCTTCCATAGGCATCATTCCTGGTGACCCTCTTGACATCAGTCCTGGCAAAACTGTGGGCGGCCTAGCCATGGCCTGGAAAACAGACCCACCACCAAAATAGCCAGGCTGGGAAGCAATGAATGGAGGAATGGTCAGCATGACCCTTTCCACATTACTGCCCTGGCCATTAAATGCCTGTACCTGTGCCTGGGTAACATGTTGCACTGGATCAGCTAGTATCACAGGTGCCTGCTCAACATGCTCTACCCTCATTTGCAACTGTTCTTGTGCCCTCTCTATTGCATGCTGGGATGCTTCAACTTGGGAATCCCCTGTACGTGACTGCAAAAATTTCTTCATTCTGGGATTCTTAACTAGCTGCTGAAAAGTTCCAAGCATGCTAAGAAGCTGTGCCTGAAACAAATCCTCTTGTTCCTGTTCTTCCTCTAACAAGGCTGGCTGTACTACTGGCTCCGTCCCGAGCAGAGGCTGACACCTGGGCACCTGTCACCTCTATACGCTGTCTGCGAGTAGAAGAGGAACTCTCTTCGACAGGGAGCTTGCCTTTCCCTTTGTCTGTCATACTGTCAACTGAAAGTTTAAGGGAACCTGTATCCAAAGAAAGAGACCGTACTCTTTCTCACCTGTAATCAGTTGTACCTCACTATGTGTGTCTCCTGTTCACCCAATCCAATCCGTGTCCGGGCTCTTGCAGAAAAGAGGACCCTGTCCCGGCAACGGAACCATGAAACCGGTCTATGGACACATAAAGCGGTAATTCATTCACAAATAACCTGGACTTACTCAGACACACAATCACAGAATCCTCGCTCCCTCGCTCAACAACACATTGGCCCCGAAGTCCGGCGCCCCTTGCGGTATTTCTTTATTGTTAAAAGGTTGGAAATTACAAAGCACTCTACTTGCATTAGCTGAGTTTTACAAATTCTGGGAGAAATTTGCTAGCATAACTGCACTAAAACTGTTCCATAACATCTCAGAATGAGTCCCAACTGACAGGCTCACTTCCATAGGCATCAGGCTACCCAATGGAGTCCAAAACATCACAATTCAGCTTACTGTAATTTTCTGCACAGACCTGTTTTCAGCTCTGTTTTCAGCCCAAAATATCCCTTGTACTATCCTGGAGGACTTTAGCAAAGTCCTACTGCATTTTGGCATCAACCGGGCAACATAACAGCCCAAAAACAGCACCTAAACAGTGCTGAAACAGCATTGTATTGAAGAGGTTATCACCCTCTTCCGTCCCTGCTTTGGTGTAGGAACCAACTACACCTGTTCCTGTTCAAGGAGGCAACTAACCTTTGCATATAAGCATGAAATTCACACAACTGTACCTGATTTTATCTGATGAGAGCATTTCCATAGTCTGCAAGAGAGAGAAAGAGAGAGAGAGGCTATGGGGAGCAAGCTCAACCCTCAATTCATGAGTTGTAGGGCAAGGGAGTGCACCACCATAACTGTTTTTCTTGCAACAAAACCACACGATGGCTGCAAATGAGCCTCCTCTTCCCAAATTCCCACGCTTCCCTCTTCTCAATGAGGAAAATGCACCAAAATTTGACACTTGGCACATTTTTAAGCCTTTTCCACATGCAATCTTCCAGGTTAAAAATCTCCTGACTGGTTCACATTCTCACAACAGTCCTTTGTCAGCTTTTGGTCCCCTTGACATTCCACACAAACTGACGCGAACACTTTTCAATTCCGACACTGCCAAAAATAGCAATTCCCTAGATTTTAGGGATGATGTCATCTGCATTCCTTCTGGTCTCCTGACCATCTTTGACCATTATGGTCACTTCAGAATTTGCTTAGAGTTCAAGATACATTCACATTTCGGTGGCGGCCACTTACTAGTGTAAACCGGCCTATGCCCTCATTCAGTGGCCATGTCCTGGACACTGTCATTCATCTTTCAGTGCAGTTCTCAGGCTTAGCCAACCACTGGTCCAAAGTCCCACTGGCTGACCCATTCTGACATTGCAATGGCCCAAGCCCTTCCAAGAGATCCCGGGGGAAAACAACAGCAACCAAAGAGAAAGAAAAGAAAAATATATATTTATAAAGAAATGTAAATAAAGAAAACAACTGCAAAAAGTTTCACCTCCTGGTGACAGAGAGCTATGAACTTCAATATCCTGTGCATTCCTTTGCTTTTGTAGCCTCTGTTGTACAACCTCAAACCTCTCCAACAATTTCCCCAAACATACCCAAGAGTTGTGACCCTTATCCTTACACTTGCTCCACGCATGATATATGTAGTCCTTGGTCTTATGATCATGTTGGTCACAATTCTAGCAAGTCACACATTCACTAGACCAATGTTCCTTATTGCCATAGAGCTTGCAGGGTTTCCGGCCCATCAAGCATACTGCACTAGAGAGCTATGAACTTCAGCACGTCACTCTCAGGGGTGTACACAGGATCACTGCCTCCTAGATCATCCTCCCAAAATGGCTTCATAGATCAACATCCGGTATGGTTGTCCATTGGTCGGATGGTCTGCGGGTCAAAATCTCCGACTGGCTAGATGGTTTGCCGAGGTCAGAATCTCCGACCCCACTTGTAACACGCGGAAGCTCTGGGGGTCTTCTTTTAGCCCTAAACACTACTGGAAACATGCTGATGCAAAACACAGACATGAAGAGAGAGTAGAGAGAGAGAGATATGGCTGGAAATTCAATATACTCCTATGGTACAAAAATGTGGGATCCCTATTCCCACCGAGCAACGGATTCACGATACTGGCAGCGGAAGTAGCACTTCTCGCGCGGGACAGGGGTCCCACATTCGGGACCTCGCCCACGGATATCCGGACAAGAGACTAATCCGTCGGTTTGTCCAAAACCGAAACAGGAAAACTTCCTTTACCCGAAAGCATGGGCGATTCCACCAGGATAACTCTTTACTCTAACGTAGTCAAGATCATTACGAATCAACTGATCTGACTGCACCTTTAACGGTACTTGGTCAAATCAAGGAAGAAACTTGCACTTGGATCATTGGGATCAACGCTTTTTTCCCCATCAAGAGGCACAGCCGTTGATTCCTATCCATAGAACAATTTCTATCCGGGATTTACTTCATCTATCGTAATAATAGAAATTAAATCTCGATTTATGGATCCATCAGTCCAGCCTAACCCCATCTGATCCCATGGGTTAGCCAACCGCCCAACCACTGTAGTGATGGGATCCAATTTGGAATTTGGTTAGGTTTTGTCCCGGGTACCAAGGAAAAGAGTTCCAAGGCCCCCTAGCCGGAAGTTCATGCAAACATAAAACTAGCCACACCACTTACACACCCAATATGAAAATTGCCTTTTTTTCTTAGCATCAGCTAACTTTAAAACAATCCTTTAATGAAACCATAGTACCACTGATCACAATCTTCCAATTTATCCAGTTGATTCATAATTTCCCATCATTCCTTCATCAGAGTATCTATGGCATCATTGGCAACTAGAACGCTCACCACCTGTCCACACAGGGGCCTTTTCAATAGTTCCTAGCCCATAATACTCGGCAATATAATCACTTATAAAAATCAAGATGGACTCTCGTTGAAGATCAGCAAGATCAACCAACAGATCCATATAAAGAGCCATGGACTCATCCATTGAAGACCAGCAAGGTCAATCAATCAGATCCATGCCCGGTTTCACAAAACAACTCTTACTCCTTGTTCCAATATCTTCCACGACGCACGTGTGGGTATCTTCGGCGACCCAGAGCCCGAGCACCGTATGGTCAGCACCCTCTAGGATCCTTCGCAGGTGACCTAGCGCTTCACTCATAGACCGCTTCCTTGGTCCCTCATCCACCGTACCGGAAGCTCACCATTTAAATCGAGCCGAGGCTGGTCAAGACCTCGATCGACCTTGCTACTCGAGACGTCCTCCATTGACTCTCCGTCAGCAGTTGCAACTTTATCAGTTCAGTCTTCATGACCTTAATCCTCAAGACGGTCAAAATGCTTCTCCAGCATTCTTGGCATAAAACAGTCATTTACAAACAGTCACAAAATACAGTTTCGAAATCGAACTCTCGTCTTTCCATATTATCCACTCTCGGACCACATTACTTATTCCACATTCCATTCAGTGTGTACTCGTTCTCATCCATTCACTCATATAGACTACATTATCTCACATACATCTTCATATTCATTATTCTACATACATATCCATGTTCGTACGTCCACATCATACATCCAATTTCACATTCATACATACGCATCTACATGCATACATCCACATCTACATTCATACATCCATACCTCCATTTCCACATCCACACATCCACATTCATATTCATACATCCACATTCACATGCATACATCCATTTTCACATGCATACATCCATTTTCACATCCTCATTCATACATCCACATTCACATGCATACATCCATTTTCACATCCTCATTCATACATCCACATTCACATACATACATCCACATCCGTATCTACATCCATACATTCACATCCACCTCTTCATTCACAATCACATCCATACATCCACATCTACATACATACATCCACATCTGTATCTACATCCATACATTCACATCCACCTCTTCATTCACAATCACATCCATACATCCACATCTACATACATACATCCACATCTACATACATACATCCATACATCCACATCTATATACATACGTCCATTTTTACATCCTCATTCATACATACACATCCACATACATACATACACATCCGTATCTACATCCATACATCCACATCCACATCAACATTCACATTCATACATATACATCTACATGTATACATCCACATCACATTCATACAACCATATTACATCCATTCTCGTCCTAACACATCCCATATACATCTTAACACATCTTAACTCATCTTAACACATTCTATCACATCTCATACACATCTTATCACATCTTTTTACATCTCATACACCTCTTATCACATCCTATCACTTTCCATACGCATCTTATCAAATCTTATCACATCTCATACACATCTTATCACATCTTTTTACATCTCATACACCTCTTATCACATCCTATCACTTTCCATACACTTCTTATCAATTCTTATCACATCTCATACACCTCTTATCACATCCTATCACTTTCCATACGCATCTTATCAATTCTTATCACATCTCATACACTTCTTATCACATTTCATATCTTTTTTTTTTAAAGAGAATTCTTATATTTGATATAAGATTTCTCTACACATTTATTTATACATAAATTCCATTTAAGGAGACTAACACTTTCGAATTTAAAATCAATCTTTTATGCATCTTCTTATGCATAAATTCAATTTGGTAGGAAATTACACTTTTAGAATAAAAGAATTTCTCTTATGCATCTAAGTTAAGCATAAAATCCATTTATGAGGAAAATCACACTTTTAGTATAAAAAGAATATCTTTTATGCATACCTATATGCATGAAATCCAATATGATAAAAGTAACACTTTTGATATAAAAATTTTTCCTTTATGCATACTTCTATGCATGAAAATTAAAAATGATAAAAGTAACACTTTTGATATAAAAAATTTTCCTTTATGCATACTTCTATGCATGAAAATTAAAAATGATAAAAGTAACACTTTTGATATAAAAATTTTCTTTTATGCATACTTTTATGCATGAAAATTAAAAATGATAAAAGTAACACTTTTGATATAAAAATTTTCTTTTATGCATGAAAATTAAAAATGATAAAAGTAACACTTTTGATATAAAATTTTTTTCCTTTATGCATACTTCTATGCATGAAAATTAAAAATGATAAAAGTAACACTTTTGATATAAAAAATTTTCCTTTATGCATACTTCTATGCATGAAAATTAAAAATGATAAAAATAACACTTTTGATATAAAAATTTATTCACTATGCATACTTCTATGCATGAAATAAAAATGGTAAAAATAACACTTCTGATATAAAAATTTATCCATTATGCATACTTCTATGCATGAAATAAAAATGATAAAAATAACACTTTTGATATAAAAATTTATCCATTATGCATACTTCTATGCATGAAATAAAAATGGTAAAAATAACACTTTTGATATAAAAACTTATCCTTTATGCATGATATTAAAATTCAATTTCTCCATGATTGTAATGAAATTCTTTCAATTAATCTAGGATGATAATTCCTAGAATATGGTAGGAAGTCCTCTTTTTATGCTTTGAATGAAATTATTTTATGCATAATTTTTATAAAAATTTTGCCATAGCTCCGCTGCTATGACTGATAAATCTCAATTTTTCTAAGGGATAATGCTTATCATTAAGGAAATAATTAAAATGATCTCTAATTGGATTATTAATCCATAATGGATTGAATCATCAATATACATAAACTAAAAGCATAGAAAAAAGCCATTAATTTGACCTCAAGCATAGCTTAATCTTGGGTTAAGGAAAAGCTTTATGAAAAGCTTGATTTGGATTGAGAACGGGTCATGAGTATGACCATTTCTTGAGTGAGAGAGAGAATTTACATAAAAATCATTAGAATTTAAACATAAATGAAAATTAACTTCAATAGCATTTATTAAATTATGTAACTCTTCACTACTATTCAAACTTCAATAGCATTTAAAAAACCATACCAATTAAACTTCTCAAGCTTGAGAGGGGTTGAGAAGAGAGAACCATTGAGAAATTATAGAAAGATCAATATTCACTAATTACCTTACAAATAGCTTGATTCTTTGTTCACGGTAGAGGCCCCCAACCAATCAATTGGTTAAGTATGTTGATGGAGCCACTAATGGGAATTGAAGAAAGAGGGAAGCTCCAAAAACTAGTGAATTATTAAATGAATTCACAGTTTCTGGCTTAGGTAGAGTAGAGTAACGATGCATAAACACTATATATTTTTCAACAAGGGGGAGGCTTCTATTTATAGGAAAAATTGAGCTCCTAACCAAACAAACTGATTCTAGAATTTTCTAAATCAGTTTGGTCAATATTTGACCATTTTTAGGTCAGTTAAGCTAACTTTTTGGAACTAGACTTAAATGAGGAGAGAGGAGAGATGAAATATCTCAATTTTTATGAGTTTAAAACTCATTCAAGCATGTGAAATATGCACCTCCTTTAAAGAACTCTCTTTCCTTACATAAGTGTCATAATGGAATCATTTTAATATTGCTCATAGTTTTTTACTAATAAACCTTGTACATTTTCAACTCTTCATCTTATGTGAAATATGCACATCCTTTAAAGAACTCCCCTTCCTTACATATGTGTCATAATGGAATCATTTTAATATTGCTCATAGTTTTTTACTAATAAACCTTGTACATTTTCAACTCTTCATCTTATGTGAGCATTTAAGGGACTCCCCTTCCTTACATATGTGTCATAATAAAATCATTATTCCCAAAATATCTCATATTTTTAATATTGCTCATAGTTTTTTACTAATAAACCTTGTACATTTTCAACTCTTCACCTTATGTGAGCATTTACTCATTTTTGGGTATCTTCTTTTTTACAAATTGGATTTATCTACTCCCTACACATGGATTGATGCTATTGGCCCATAGGAACCTTAATTGGACCATAGTCTAAAGATTTCTGAAAATCTAGACCCTTAGACTAAGGTTCTTTATACCTATTTCCAATTAATTCCAATTGCACATTGGAAAATTCTTTTTGAATTTCTGTTTCAGGGGAACTCATCTGAATTATAAGAGATATTTTTCTATCCAAAAATATTCAAAATCTGAATATTCTCTCTCTAGAATATTTTCTCTCTCTAGGCTAAAATAGTTAGAAACAAGGTCTTTATATTTCTGAAGAGGAGTTGATTACAGGGGAAGATACTAGACATCAAAAAGGGGTTGGGAGAGGAATCTTACATTCTACCCCACTTAAAAAACGCGAGATGCCCTCATCTCGCAAACTGGGGGTAATTTCGCAAGATGCACAAGTATGAGACTGAGAGAAAATTTTTTTAATTAAGATTAACCACCAATTAAAAAAAAGTCTCAAGAGAGCAAGATTCAAGATAAGAACAAGATTTAAACTTTATTCATTCTCGGAACTTATACAGTAAAGATAGAAGAACTCTTTACACTTCCATAAGCCCGTCCATCATATGATCACAAAAGCAGCACTCACAAGCTGCACAAGTATAAGGTAACTCATCTATGGGAATAATTCTGTTGGTTATTGCCGCACCTATCTCAGTGGTATGAGGTGATCTAACAAAAGGACCTCTGAGAGGCAAGCCAAAAACGGGGTAAAGGCATATCTTCTCATGAGGAAGAAAACACGCCAGTAAGAAGACCCGCTCAGAAAACCCAGGATGCCTTGATCTCATGACGCAGTAGTATCGGGGACCCAAACCCAAAGCTTCAATAACCATGGCCAAGCGGACATTGTTACGAAAGTGCTGCTGACCCCAGGGTGTTACCCTAGTTATGTCTTTATAGGTCCGCCATTTTGTCTGCGCTACAGAAGTTCCCAAGTGAGGGAAAAGTGAGCGCTCATACTGCTCTATAAAATCTTTCTTCACAGACTCCCTTGCGTCTTGAAGGTGAGAAATCATCATGGATAAAACTAATTCTTGTTGCCAAGCCATGAAGGAGATTAAGAAAGAAAGAAGATCGATGGGAGTAAGATTACTGTGAGCGACAAGTAAAAGTTACGACTTATATAAAGGAAGGAGCTAGCGTAACCTAGAAGCCAACGGTAACTTGCCACTGAAGTTTTACCGTCTTTCCATGATTTGGGTTTGGCACATTTTTCTATAGAAGGCATTAAGAACTTTGAGATGAGGAGATAAAAGAAGCTTGTAGGCTAAGTCACCTACTTTCATTGAATTCAGATAAGGTTCACAATATCTGGGGGATAACTTCTTATACTCCCCAAGAGATAAAGAACTTCTTTTTGGGCCGTACTCGAATGAAAACCAAAACCGTGGTATCCAAAACACCGATTTTCACTTCTGAACTCATTGTTCTGAATCCTTAAAACAGGTGGGACTCCTGAGAAGTATTCTAGGAAAAGGATCTTCCTTTTTTTTTTAAATACAGAATCTTTCTTTTATTTTAGAGAGGGAATAATTATAAGATCAAAAGGGAGATTCTTACTCCTATATACCTCGAAGGTTGGGGAGGAATCTTACATTCTACCCCACTTAAAAAGTGCGAGATGTCCTCATCTCGCAAGGTAGAGGATAACTCTTTTTCTTAAGATCAATTTTATTCTGGGGTTCCTTATATTCTGGTCAACCCAACAGAATACTGGGATAAATATCCCTTAGAACTCATCAACAATTCATTCAGATCATATCATTCATATCTTTAACATGATAATGGTCCATTAGACCGAAAAATTTCCTTCTGAACATTTCTCCACGGGAATTTCAGTCAAGCAAGTTCTCAATTTGTGATCCCTTAACTTGATCTACTGATCAAGTGTTAACAGTAACAATTTGACAGCACAACCCACTAATCTCATAGTGATTTGCTGAATTCATTATCATCATTCCAGTTATGAATATCATCACTGGGACTCGTCCCATTCATCCTCATTGTGGTTTTGTTCAGATTTTTATATTTCAACTAATTTCAGAAATCATCATTTTTCAATCAGAATTTTCAATCAGAATCCAATTCAATTCATCAATTCTCAAACAGAATTAAAAATCATATCAACCACATTCGAATTCATCATCTGGATAGCATTAACGCTTATAATTTCAAGTCTTAGATTTACTCGTATATACTGTCAGTAAAGAGCTGCAGTATACTCTCAGTATATACGGGTAGTCACGGCCCTTAGAATTATAAGGTAAATACCATCATGTCTAGGTCTCAAGCAAGTCAGGGATTCTATATAATTGCGGTACTTCCATCTGAAGACCCAATTACCAATTTACGAATTTTAGTTTAAATATCAAATTGTATGACTTATATCACACAATTACAACCTTTTTATGTTTCTTGATAAATTTTTGACATATTTGTCTTCTTAGTTGATCTTTATTAACCAAATGCTCTGATACCAACTGTGGGATCCCTATTCCCACCGAGCAACGGATTCACGATACTGGCAGCGGAAGTAGCACTTCTCGCGCGGGACAGGGGTCCCACATTCGGGGCCTCGCCCACGGATATCCGGACAAGAGACTAATCCGTCGGTTTGTCCAAAACCGAAACAGGAAAACTTCCTTTACCCGAAAAGCATGGGCGATTCCACCAGGATAACTCTTTACTCTAACGTAGTCAAGATCATTACGAATCAACTGATCTGACTGCACCTTTAACGGTACTTGGTCAAATCAAGGAAGAAACTTGCACTTGGATCATTGGGATCAACGCTTTTTTCCCCATCAAGAGGCACAGCCGTTGATTCCTATCCATAGAACAATTTCTATCCGGGATTTACTTCATCTATCGTAATAATAGAAATTAAATCTCGATTTATGGATCCATCAGTCCAGCCTAACCCCATCCGATCCCATGGGTTAGCCAACCGCCCAACCACTGTAGTGATGGGATCCAATTTGGAATTTGGTTAGGTTTTGTCCCGGGTACCAAGGAAAAGAGTTCCAAGGCCCCCTAGCCGGAAGTTCATGCAAACATAAAACTAGCCACACCACTTACACACCCAATATGAAAATTGCCTTTTTTTCTTAGCATCAGCTAACTTTAAAACAATCCTTTAATGAAACCATAGTACCACTGATCACAATCTTCCAATTTATCCAGTTGATTCATAATTTCCCATCATTCCTTCATCAGAGTATCTATGGCATCATTGGCAACTAGAACGCTCACCACCTGTCCACACAGGGGCCTTTTCAATAGTTCCTAGCCCATAATACTCGGCAATATAATCACTTATAAAAATCAAGATGGACTCTCGTTGAAGATCAGCAAGATCAACCAACAGATCCATATAAAGAGCCATGGACTCATCCATTGAAGACCAGCAAGGTCAATCAATCAGATCCATGCCCGGTTTCACAAAACAACTCTTACTCCTTGTTCCAATATCTTCCACGACGCACGTGTGGGTATCTTCGGCGACCCAGAGCCCGAGCGCCGTATGGTCAGCACCCTCTAGGATCCTTCGCAGGTGACCTAGCGCTTCACTCATAGGCCGCTTCCTTGGTCCCTCATCCACCGTACCGGAAGCTCACCATTTAAATCGAGCCGAGGCTGGTCAAGACCTCGATCGACCTTGCTACGCGAGACGTCCTCCATTGACTCTCCGTCAGCAGTTGCAACTTTATCAGTTCAGTCTTCATGACCTTAATCCTCAAGACGGTCAAAATGCTTCTCCAGCATTCTTGGCATAAAACAGTCATTTACAAACAGTCACAAAATACAGTTTCGAAATCGAACTCTCGTCTTTCCATATTATCCACTCTCGGACCACATTACTTATTCCACATTCCATTCAGTGTGTACTCGTTCTCATCCATTCACTCATATAGACTACATTATCTCACATACATCTTCATATTCATTATTCTACATACATATCCATGTTCGTACGTCCACATCATACATCCAATTTCACATTCATACATACGCATCTACATGCATACATCCACATCTACATTCATACATCCATACCTCCATTTCCACATCCACACATCCACATTCATATTCATACATCCACATTCACATGCATACATCCATTTTCACATGCATACATCCATTTTCACATCCTCATTCATACATCCACATTCACATGCATACATCCATTTTCACATCCTCATTCATACATCCACATTCACATACATACATCCACATCCGTATCTACATCCATACATTCACATCCACCTCTTCATTCACAATCACATCCATACATCCACATCTACATACATACATCCACATCTGTATCTACATCCATACATTCACATCCACCTCTTCATTCACAATCACATCCATACATCCACATCTACATACATACATCCACATCTACATACATACATCCATACATCCACATCTATATACATACGTCCATTTTTACATCCTCATTCATACATACACATCCACATACATACATACACATCCGTATCTACATCCATACATCCACATCCACATCAACATTCACATTCATACATATACATCTACATGTATACATCCACATCACATTCATACAACCATATTACATCCATTCTCGTCCTAACACATCCCATATACATCTTAACACATCCTAACTCATCTTAACACATTCTATCACATCTCATACACATCTTATCACATCTTTTTACATCTCATACACCTCTTATCACATCCTATCACTTTCCATACGCATCTTATCAAATCTTATCACATCTCATACACATCTTATCACATCTTTTTACATCTCATACACCTCTTATCACATCCTATCACTTTCCATACACTTCTTATCAATTCTTATCACATCTCATACACCTCTTATCACATCCTATCACTTTCCATACGCATCTTATCAATTCTTATCACATCTCATACACTTCTTATCACATTTCATATCTTTTTTTTTTAAAGAGAATTCTTATATTTGATATAAGATTTCTCTACACATTTATTTATACATAAATTCCATTTAAGGAGACTAACACTTTCGAATTTAAAATCAATCTTTTATGCATCTTCTTATGCATAAATTCAATTTGGTAGGAAATTACACTTTTAGAATAAAAGAATTTCTCTTATGCATCTAAGTTAAGCATAAAATCCATTTATGAGAAAAATCACACTTTTAGTATAAAAAGAATATCTTTTATGCATACCTATATGCATGAAATCCAATATGATAAAAGTAACACTTTTGATATAAAAATTTTTCCTTTATGCATACTTCTATGCATGAAAATTAAAAATGATAAAAGTAACACTTTTGATATAAAAAATTTTCCTTTATGCATACTTCTATGCATGAAAATTAAAAATGATAAAAGTAACACTTTTGATATAAAAATTTTCTTTTATGCATACTTTTATGCATGAAAATTAAAAATGATAAAAGTAACACTTTTGATATAAAAATTTTCTTTTATGCATGAAAATTAAAAATGATAAAAGTAACACTTTTGATATAAAATTTTTTTCCTTTATGCATACTTCTATGCATGAAAATTAAAAATGATAAAAGTAACACTTTTGATATAAAAAATTTTCCTTTATGCATACTTCTATGCATGAAAATTAAAAATGATAAAAATAACACTTTTGATATAAAAATTTATTCACTATGCATACTTCTATGCATGAAATAAAAATGGTAAAAATAACACTTTTGATATAAAAATTTATCCATTATGCATACTTCTATGCATGAAATAAAAATGATAAAAATAACACTTTTGATATAAAAATTTATCCATTATGCATACTTCTATGCATGAAATAAAAATGGTAAAAATAACACTTTTGATATAAAAACTTATCCTTTATGCATGATATTAAAATTCAATTTCTCCATGATTGTAATGAAATTCTTTCAATTAATCTAGGATGATAATTCCTAGAATATGGTAGGAAGTCCTCTTTTTATGCTTTGAATGAAATTATTTTATGCATAATTTTTATAAAAATTTTGCCATAGCTCCGCTGCTATGACTGATAAATCTCAATTTTTCTAAGGGATAATGCTTATCATTAAGGAAATAATTAAAATGATCTCTAATTGGATTATTAATCCATAATGGATTGAATCATCAATATACATAAACTAAAAGCATAGAAAAAAGCCATTAATTTGACCTCAAGCATAGCTTAATCTTGGGTTAAGGAAAAGCTTTATGAAAAGCTTGATTTGGATTGAGAACGGGTCATGAGTATGACCATTTCTTGAGTGAGAGAGAGAATTTACATAAAAATCATTAGAATTTAAACATAAATGAAAATTAACTTCAATAGCATTTATTAAATTATGTAACTCTTCACTACTATTCAAACTTCAATAGCATTTAAAAAACCATACCAATTAAACTTCTCAAGCTTGAGAGGGGTTGAGAAGAGAGAACCATTGAGAAATTATAGAAAGATCAATATTCACTAATTACCTTACAAATAGCTTGATTCTTTGTTCACGGTAGAGGCCCCCAACCAATCAATTGGTTAAGTATGTTGATGGAGCCACTAATGGGAATTGAAGAAAGAGGGAAGCTCCAAAAACTAGTGAATTATTAAATGAATTCACAGTTTCTGGCTTAGGTAGAGTAGAGTAACGATGCATAAACACTATATATTTTTCAACAAGGGGGAGGCTTCTATTTATAGGAAAAATTGAGCTCCTAACCAAACAAACTGATTCTAGAATTTTCTAAATCAGTTTGGTCAATATTTGACCATTTTTAGGTCAGTTAAGCTAACTTTTTGGAACTAGACTTAAATGAGGAGAGAGGAGAGATGAAATATCTCAATTTTTATGAGTTTAAAACTCATTCAAGCATGTGAAATATGCACCTCCTTTAAAGAACTCTCTTTCCTTACATAAGTGTCATAATGGAATCATTTTAATATTGCTCATAGTTTTTTACTAATAAACCTTGTACATTTTCAACTCTTCATCTTATGTGAAATATGCACATCCTTTAAAGAACTCCCCTTCCTTACATATGTGTCATAATGGAATCATTTTAATATTGCTCATAGTTTTTTACTAATAAACCTTGTACATTTTCAACTCTTCATCTTATGTGAGCATTTAAGGGACTCCCCTTCCTTACATATGTGTCATAATAAAATCATTATTCCCAAAATATCTCATATTTTTAATATTGCTCATAGTTTTTTACTAATAAACCTTGTACATTTTCAACTCTTCACCTTATGTGAGCATTTACTCATTTTTGGGTATCTTCTTTTTTACAAATTGGATTTATCTACTCCCTACACATGGATTGATGCTATTGGCCCATAGGAACCTTAATTGGACCATAGTCTAAAGATTTCTGAAAATCTAGACCCTTAGACTAAGGTTCTTTATACCTATTTCCAATTAATTCCAATTGCACATTGGAAAATTCTTTTTGAATTTCTGTTTCAGGGGAACTCATCTGAATTATAAGAGATATTTTTCTATCCAAAAATATTCAAAATCTGAATATTCTCTCTCTAGAATATTTTCTCTCTCTAGGCTAAAATAGTTAGAAACAAGGTCTTTATATTTCTGAAGAGGAGTTGATTACAGGGGAAGATACTAGACATCAAAAAGGGGTTGGGAGAGGAATCTTACAAAAAAGGTACCTAATTCTGCAACTCTAGGCTGCCTTCATACAAAAGGTGGTATACACCCAAATCTGTCCTAGACTAAGGACCCAACTTCTAAAAGAGTTGAATGATTCTACCAATGAGCACTCAATGCCTCTCCATGGACTGAAGCGTCTGCTGTGCAGCCGACCTCTTCTGGTACAGTCGACTCCACTTTTCTTGCAGCCAACTGAGCCCTCTAAGTCCTCCAAGTCTTGCTCCTCAAGTCCACACTAGCCACTTCTGTATCTTGTGCTCCAAGTCCTAGCTCTAATGGTCTTTTTCTGGCTGCCCCTACTGGATTAGCCCTGAGAATGTACATGAGCATGTCATGCACATGACATCCCCCTGTGCTACACTTGATGACGGGACTCCAACTTGTTCCTTGGATGACTGTCATCATCCCAATCTTTTGTTGAAGTCCCTCTGTCATCCATCCATCCCTGGCAAACCCTTTTCTCTACTAAAAACCCGGCCCGGTCTCCAAAACCACTCTGTCTCTGAATAAGATGTAACATGAGAAAGCTTTGGAGAAGAATCGGTAACTTCAATACTTAGAATTCAGCACTCTTTTTGCGATGGAAATTAACGCACAAATTGAAAGGAGATGTGCAGAAAATAGAGAGAGGGAGAGAGGGAGAGATAGAGAGGACACAGTATTGGGTCCCAATTACCCTCTGTAGGGCCCCCATCACGGATGGTGTATTTGCTTTATTAGAATGATGTGAATCTGAAAAGAAAATACAGAATTCTTGACCTTTCTTGGCTAGGAAATCCCTGCCCTTGACCTTGAGTTCTCCACCCCTTTGCTTAGCAACTCCCTTGGCTTGTCTAGCCCTTGATTTGCTTGAGCTCTTGGTGAATAATGAGATGAATGAATGGGATTATGGACACTTCTATTTATACTACCCACACATGAGCAGTTGGCCAGCATAGAACCAGGTGGCCAGCTTTTAATGTCCCACAACTGTGAAAATTCAGCAATAAATGCTGAATTAAATCCCATAAAATGCTGCGTTTTTCCCTACAGGCTGAAAAAGGTGGTGCGCCTGATTCCCAATGGCTGGGCAAGTCCTTTGCACAAATTCCAAGGGCTAGGCAACCTGTATGGGCTGCCCCATACCTGTCCTACAGCCATGAAAAGGCTGTAAACTCCTGGAATTTGCCTTATTCTTGCACTAGGGCTGTCCTACAACCCCTCCATGGCTGGTGGGTTCAGCCTGGGCCTTCCTGGCCCTCATGGGGGTGGTTCCACACCATTCCCATGCCCACACTAAGATCCGGGGTAGCCCTATGGGCTAGCCCCTTGTCCTAAACATGAACTACTCAGTGATCTGGCATCCGATACCATACCCGATACACAGAATCACTGACATCATTCTAGAGGGAGACTCATAGCGCGAACTGGCACTGTTTCATGTGCAAGACAGTGCACACCTGACCTTAGACTCCTGCGTAGGACAATGCACACCTGACCTCGGACATCTGAGATGGATCCCTGGCTGACTTGGGCTCACATGGGACCAGTTCACCATCCCAGGTCTTGCACCTTCTCTACAGAAATGTCTACGTGGCATCCAAGTGCGGGATGCACGTGACATCCCCTTCTGCTTAACTTGACGGAAGCTGCATAGCCTCCAAATAATCCGTCAATAACACCGAATAGTCTTCGAAAAACTCTTTGTCAAGCCATACTGCTTCATGAGTTCCTCAGTCCTGAAACTTCGTGAGGAACTGTCGTAGTCTTCGGCCTGAGCAATGCTTGAAACGGTGCAGAAGGATCTGTTCTGGAACCATAACTTCTGCTTCATCCACAATGTCTGGTTTCGCTTTGTCTTTGACCTCTGAAGGGGTTGGACCTGCATATGGCTTTAACCAATTGACATGAAATACATCATGCATAGTCCAACTCGGGGTTGGACTGCATATGGCTTTAACCAACTGACATGAAATACATCGTGCATAATCCAACTCGGAGGTAGATTTAACTGCATAGACACCTCATTAATCTTTTTCTTGATGGAAAAAGGTCCGAAGCTCCTAAAAGACAACTTTGGGCATCGCTTGCCCACCTGTTTCAATCTTTGCTTCATTATCCGAAGATAAACCCAATCCCCTTCCAAAAACTTCATATCCCTTTGGTCTTTATTAGCCTGTCGAGTGTAGGCCTCTTGCGCTTTAGCCAATCTATCTTTTACTGACTCTAAGATCTCCTGGTAAGACTCCGTCAATCTGTTCGCCTCCGGTAGTACTGAAGACAAAGTCCTGGTTAACAACGACTGGAAAGGTCTTCCAAACGCTGCCTCATATGGAGTCCTGCCACCAATAGTTGAAGAAAAAGAGTCATTCAAAATAGCTTGAACTAAAGGCAAATATGATTCCCACTTACCTTGCTGATCGTGGATATAACACTTCAGCACATCAAAGGCCAACTGGTTGTATATCTCTGTCTGGCTGTCTGTCTGTGGGTAGAATGCACTAGAAGAATTCAACTTAGTACCAAAATTATCAAACAATGCCCTCTAAAAATGACTGGTAAACTTGGTATCTCGGTCTGACACTATGGTCCTAGGAATCCCGCCAATCGGGTACCAATGCCGAATGAACAACTGGGCAACATCCTCGGCGGTCACATTGGCCCTGCAAGGAATAAGCATAACAAATTTGCTAAACCTATCAACAATAGTTAAGCACGCGCATTACGCCTACTCGGACTGGGAGGCAAATTTGTGACAAAGTCCATAGAAATGTCTTGGAAAGGACCCTCAGGAATTAACAAGGGCTGTAACAACCCTATCTTCTTTCCACGAGGAGCTTTCTCCGTTGACAAATGTCACAGTGTTGTATATATGTAAACGCATCTTTGGCCAATAGTATTGCCGTTCTAATTTCTCCAGAGTCAAATTCATGCCCCTATGACCACCTGTATGGCGTCATGGGCATCATGGAGAAGAGCTGCCCTGAATGACTTCATGACACATAGTCAGCCTTTGTAGAAAAGCCAACCATCGTGTATCAGAAAATGGCATGGTCCTGTGGCATCCAATGCTTGTTCCCAATGTGTACCGAATTCCTCGGAATCCGCATACGTGTGCTTCATGTTATCTAGTCCTGTACCAACGAGATCAAGTCTAGTGGTCTGAACTGTAGACACTTGTCTCAAAGCATCGGCCACTGGATTGGCCTTTCCTGGAAGGTACTCAATCATACCACCAAGCTGCTAGAATATCTGACTCCACCGGTGTTGTGGATCACTCCACTGTGCACTTGGCATTGTCTGAATCCAGCGTCATGCCTGATGGTCAATGCGAACCTCGAAGTCACGGCCATACAGGAAATGTTTCCAATGTTTCAAGGCATGTATCACTGCTAGGAGTTCACGATCATAAACTGAGTAGTTCTTCTCAGCGGTCGGCGGGCAGTAACTTACGAGAGACATGTAAGCTACTGGATGACCACTCTGTTGTTGCAATACACATCCAATAGCGATGGTACTCACATCGGTGATCACCTGAAATGGTTTGCAGGCAAGTGCTAAACAAGGCGCTTCTAACAAAGCCACCTTGAGGTTCTGGAATGCCTTCAACGCTCATGGAGTCATTCCAATCTTTTGCCTTCTTGTCTTCACTCCCTTTAGCAGATCGGTGAGATCTGTCGAGAGGTCAGAAAACTTGTCGATGTAAGTGGAGTATGCCTGGCATATACCCACAAAAGATCTAATGTCATAGACTGTCTGAGGTACTTCCCAGTTGACAATCTCGACCACTTTAGCCGGATCAAGTCGAATGCCTTCATCAGCACTAATTATATATCCCAAGTAATGCACCTGGGAACAGATAAAATTCTGACTTCTTTTCATTGACGTAGAGCTCGTTGCTTTCCAGCAACTTAAGGACTTTCTCCACATCAACGTCATACTACTCAACCGTAGCTCAACCGTAGTAGCTGAAAATACTAGTATGTCGTCCAGAAATATGAACACACACTTTCCAATCAAATCCCGGAAAACATGCATCATCATGCGGTTAAATGTAGCTGGGGCGTTTGTCAAGCCAAATGGCATGACCACAAATTCATAGTGGGCCTGTTCTGTACGGAAGGCTGTCTTGGGGATGTCCCCCTCCACAATCCGCACCTGGTGGTACCCACTCTTTAAATCTAGTTTTGAGAACACCTTTGCTCCATTCAGCCTCTCTCGAGAATATAATCAATTCGAGGCATTGAAAATCTGCTCTTGATAATCAGCTTGTTGAGTGCACGATAATCGACACACAAACGGGAAGACCCATCTTTCTTCTTGACAAATAAGATCGGTGCTGCAAATGGCGACACGCTGGGGGGGATGAAGCCCGATTGCAACAATTCTTGGAGTTGGTGGTCCAACTCCAATTCCATTGTCTTGGAAAGGCGATACGGAAACTTGCTCAGGGGTTCCGAGCCTGGAAGGAGGTCTATCTTGTGGTCCTCTGGTCTGGATAGGGGGGAGCTGGGGAGGGAGGCTGTCCCGAATAAAAATCTTTTGGAATTTTTCATGGAGAATCGAGTACTTCTCGGAAGCATTGGCCACCGTCTGGGCGGCTTGGATATAAATCATCGCACAGCCTTTCCTGACTACTCGCTTAGCCTGTAAGTGGCTTATGAGCGAAAAGTTCAGAATTCCTGGCTCACACTTAATGGTCACTGGGGTGTTTGACACATTCCGATTGATCTAGAACGTGTGCTTGTCCCACTTGACATCAGGAAGAAACTTGTGAAACCACTGAATACCCAGAATTATGTCTGCTCCTACAAGAGGGGCAACCATAAAATCACGCACAAACTCTATACTCTGAATCACTACCTTAGCACCTAGAGCTTCATATTTGACGCTCGTTGACATGCCTGTGCTAAAACCCTCAACCTGTTTGTCCACCGAAGTCGGCTCGAAACTGGCACGCCTAGCGGCCTGTTCCGTGACCACATCCTCCGTGCTGTCACTGTCAAACAAGACAATGACTCTCTGGTCACCTATGTAGCCAAAGGACTTGAGCGATTCGTTGCGCTCATACTCCTGGTCATGGGTGCCCTTCTGCTTATCTTCGAGCTCCCGGCTAATAATTGCTCCAACTGAAGCACCGGGGGTTGAAGAACTAGGGGTAGCCGTTGGGGTCTGTGTGTGGGAGAGCGGAGCTCAACCACGGAAGCTCTGGAAGCGGCGGCAGCGGGCTTTGGAGGCTTCTTCGGACAATCCCGAGAAGTATGTCCTTTTGTATGACAAAAGAAACATCTACCCTCCTTCTTGTACTGAGAAAGCTCCTCAGCACTCAACTTGCCACCTGTCTTGCCTGCCTCCGCTTTCTGGTCTAGAGTAAGCTTAAACGCATTGTTCGAGTTCTTGGAGCCAGAGGCTCCCGGGCTCTGTCCTAGGAAAGACCGCGTCTGGTTCTGGCTTTTATCCCCCGAGGCAATAGCCCTGGGAGAAGCCGGCTGGGAAGTCTTGGGCGGCTTGCCACCATTGTGTTTTATTTCTGCACTCTGCGCAAGCGAGAGTGCGTCTTCAAAGGTGGCTGGCCTAAACATACGCACCTCCCATTGGATTTACGTGTCCAGGCCATACAAAAACTGCCCTTTCTTTTCCGTATCAACAGATAAGCCTAATTGCAGACATAAAGTCGAAATTCTATTGGCAAACTGAAGGACTGGTTGCGCGTTTTGACACACTACCCTGAACTCGTCTTCAAGTCGCTCAAGGTAGTGGGGCGGTAGAAACCGCTGCTTAAGGTCGCGGACAAACTCGTCCCACACATAAGCTGCCTTACCTGCTCTGATGTGGGCATGAGCCCACTGAGTCCACCAAGGAATGGCCTCACCTTCCAAGTACCAACTAGCTAAGATCACTCTATCAGTATCTGTTTTCCTAACTGCGGCAAAGTAAGCTTCAAATTGATGTAACCATGAATAAAGAGTTGTGGGATCGAGTTTACCATTATACTTACTAAAGTTCATTTTCTCGGGAAAATGATTCGAGGGCGCCGCCGGTGTCAATCTGGCATCCAAAGCTTTGAGGTAACTCTCGTGTTTCACGCGTCGTATGGCTTCGTCTTCTCGTTGTCGGATCTCCAATGCACGCATCTGCAACTCAAGCAAAGAGCTTGGCAAAGAGCTTGGCTGCGGCTGTGACCCCGCGAGAGCGTCCCTGTGTCGAGGATCTGGAATCTGAAATACGGAGGGAGGAGGAGGAGATGGAAAACGCGACGCTGGAGAGCTGGTACGCTCCTCCAAAGCCAAGATCTGTGCCTTCTGCTCATCCAACTTGGCTGTCTGTTCTGCGAGCGATTGCTCGCATCATCTGCTGGAACATGTCTGCGACACTCAAGCCTGATGCCCTAGCTAGGCTGCGTGATGCACTCTGGTCCCATGGTTCTTGGTCTCTCTCGTCGTCGAAGCTCGCCATAGCAAGAAAATGCAATTCCTTTCCGGAACGCAATCTGACCATCACTATCTGTGTGGGAGACATCCGGGGGCTTCCAGAGGCTGAAAACCAACCGTCCTTCGAGGGACAGGAGTCACTCCGAAAGGGGTAGTCGACCGGCATCTAAAAACCAACCACACGAGCAAGAAAAAATTCTGGTTTCTTTGCTGAATCTTTGCACTTGAAGTAGGCTCTAATACCACTGTAACATGCGGAAGCTTTGGAGAAGAATCGGTAACTTCAATACTTAGAATTCAGCACTCTTTTCGCGACGAAAATTAACGCACAAACTGAAAGGAGATGTGCAGAAAATAGAGAGAGAGAGAGAGAGAGAGGGAGGGAGAGATAGAGAGGACACAGTATTGGGTCCCAATTATCCTCTGTAGGACCCCCACCACGAATGGTGTATTTGCTTTATTAGAATGATGTGAATCTGAAAAGAAAATACAGAATTCTTGACCTTTCTTGGCTGGGAAATCCCTGCCCCCTTGACCTTCAGTTCTCCACCCCTTTGCTTAGCAACTCCCTTGGCTTGTCTAGCCCTTGGTTTGCTTGAGCTCTTGGTGAATAATGAGATGAATGAATGGGATTATTGACACTTCTATTTATACTACCCACACATGAGCAGTCGGCCAGCATAGAACCAGGTGGCCAACTTTTAATGTCCCACAACTGTGAAAATTCAGCAATAAATGCTGAATTAAATCCCATAAAATGCTGTGTTTTTTCCTACAGGCTGAAAAAGGTGGTGCGCCTAATTTCCAATGGTTGGGCAAGGCCTTTGCACACATTCCAAGGGCTAGGCAGCCTGTATGGGCTGCCCCATACCTGTCCTATAGCCATGAAAAGGCTGTAAACTCCTGGAATTTGCCTTATTCTTGCCCTAGGGCTGTCCTACAGCCCCTCCATGGCTGGTGGGTTCAGCCTGGGCCTTCCTGGCCCTCATGGGGGTGGTTCCACACCATTCCCATGCCCACACTAAGATCCGGGGTAGCCCTATGGGCTAGCCCCTTGTCCTAAACACGAACTACTCAGTGATCTGGCATCCGATACCATACCCGATACACAGAATCACTGACATCATTCTAGAGGGAGACTCATAGCGCGAACTGGCACTGTTTCATGTGCAAGACAGTGCAAACCTGACCTTAGACTCCTGCGCAGGACAATGCACACCTGACCTCGGGCATCTGAGATGGATCCCTAGCTGTCTCTCCCGAACTGGGCTCACATGGGACCAGTTCACCATCCCAGGTCCTGCACCTTCTGTACAGAAATGTCTACGTAGCATCCAAGTGCGGGATGCACGTGACATAAGATCTATGCATCTTCTCCATCTAGTCTCCAATCCATTCTTGCCCTAACTCTGAACACTGCCTTGGTCTTCATTCTTGAGAAATGAGTCTGACACTCTCATATCACCCCTTGGAGGATAATCCTCCCTTGGAACCGTTGCCTGAGAACCTATTTGGCTCACAGGACTGCCATCCCCTCTGGCTTTGTGGAACACCACCAACAAACCTCTCGGGAGCTCTTCTCGATTCTGTGTTCCTTGCCTTGGGCTTCGTATCCGTGTACTTTCCTATATCTTGGACCTGTACACCATCATATGGGACTGAATCAGTGTTTAGCTTTGCTGAGCCTGATGCATTGATACCAATGTAACACGCGGAAGCTCTGGGGGTCTTCTTTCAACCCTAAACACCACTGAAAACATGCTGATGCATAATGCAGACAGAAGGGAGAGAAGAGAGAGAGAGATGGCTGGAAATTCAATAGATTTCATATAGTACAAAAAGGTACTTTTCTACAGTCCTAGGTTGCCTCATACAAAAGGTGATAAACACCCAATATCTAGTATCTACTTGGACCCTAGAGGAATGAATGACTCTACCAATGAGCACTCAATGCCTTATATAGTCTTCTTGAACATTGGAGGAGCTGGCCGACTGCTGTCGGACTAGTCGACTTGGCTTGAATTCCATAAAACGCTAGTCGGGCTACGCCTCTCCATGGACTGAAGCGCCTGCTGCAACCGATCTCTTCTGGTACAACAGACTCCACTTTTCTTGCAGCCGACTGAGCCCTCTAAGTCCTCCGAGTCTTGCACCTCAAGTCCACACTAGCCACTTCTGTATCTTGTGCTCCAAGTCCTAGCTCTAATGGTCTTTTCTAGCTGCCCCTTCTAGATTAGCAGAAACTTGATGATGAGATTCTAACTTTTTTCTTGGATGACTATCATCATCCCATTCTGTTCCGAGAGTCCCTCTGTCACCCATCCATCTCTGGCAACCCTTTTCACTGAAAACCCGGCCCAGTCTCCAAAACCACTCTGACTCTGAATAAGATCTATGCATATGTTCCCTCCAGTCCCCAATCCATTCATGCCCTGACTCTGAACACTATCTTGGTCTTCATTCCTAAGAAATGAGTCTGGCACTCTCACATCACCCCTTGGAGAATAATCCTCCCTTGGGACCGTTGCCCGAGAACCTATCTGGTTCACAGGACTGCCATCCCCTCTGGCTCTGTGGAACACCACCAACAAACCTCCTGGGAGCTCTTCCCGATTCTGTGTTCCTTGCCTTGGGCTTCATATCCGTGTACTTTCCTGTACCTTGGACCTGTACACCATCGTATGGGACTGAATTAGTGTTTAGCTTTGTTGAGCCTGATGCTCTGATACCAATGTAACACGCGAAAGATGGGGGTCTTCTTTCAGCCCTAAACACTACTGGAAACATGCTGATGCAAAACGTAGACATGAAGAGAGAGAGAGAGAGAGAGAGAGAGAGAGAGAGAGAGAGATATGGCTGGAAATTCAGTATATTCCTCTGGTACAAAAAGGTATCTAATTCTGCAACCCTAGGTTGCCTTCATACAAAAGGTGGTATACACCCAAATCTATGCTAGACTAAGGACCCAACTTCTAAAGAGTTGAATGACTCTACTAATGAGCACTCAATGCCTTATATAGTCTTCCTAAACATTGGAGCAGCTGGCCGACTGCTGTCGGACCAATCGACTTGGCTTGAATTACATAAAACGCTGGTCGGGGGTTGCGCCTCTCCATGGACTGAAGCGCCTGCAGCCGACCTCTTCTGGTACTACAGCCGACTCCACTTTTCTTGCAGCCAAGTGAGCCCCCTTAAGTCCTCCAAGTCTTGCTACTTAAGTCCACACTAGCCACTTCTGTATCTTGTGCTCCAAGTCCTAGCTCTGATGGCCTTTTTCTGGATGCCCCTTCTGGATTAGCCGTGAGAATGTGCATGAGCATGTCATGCACATGACACCACTGGACCCTCCGACATCCACTCACATCTTTGGCTTGAAGCAATTGAACTTCCTGCCACGTCTATGACTTCCACTACTTGCTAATCTTTTTGCTTCCACATGGTTCAGATCCCGCCATTCCTAATGCATCACAATAGGTACTCGATGTGGGCCGCATTACCGTCATCGTTAGTCCACTTAGATGGGCTCTCAACAAGGACTCGGGATTTTGACTCGAGCATCAGACTTCGACTCAGACCTCAGATGCTTTGACTGAAGACCATCCGACCACTCTTCAAATCACCAACCGGTGATGTCCAGTCCGACCGTGACTACCTGTCAGTGCAAGACGGACTTACCATGAGAACTGTAGGGTTGCAATTGGGTCTTTTCCCTCACAAAAGTTGACCTCTCGTTCTCTGCTTTGTCCACCACAAGTCGACAAATCAATCACCGCCTTCTTCACCATTCCCAGTTTATCGTGGTCGCCAAAGTAACCACCTCCGCAACCAAGAGGACCTGCAGAGAATAACCAACACCTAGGTGCAATAGCCGCCTGGCCAACCGCTTCCACATCGACCTTCGTCACCAACGGGGGTTAAGTTTTGTGGTAGGGCCACATCCGTAACAGGGAATTATTTGCATACAAAAATGGAAAGAACCAAAAGGCATAAGGTGAAGGGTTATGGCTGTTAAGGGTGAGTTCACATGCACACACGGGCTAACATCCATCCACACTTACTTGGCTAAACAAGGAATATAAAAGTGATCCCCTAATGGCATACATCCATCCACATTTCCTTGGCTAAACAAGGAATATAAAAGTGATCCCCTAATGGCATCCCATAACTCCAGCAAAGTTTTCATCTGCTCCCAACATGCTTAACATTTTTATCTTGAGTTCTTAGAAACATGTAGCACTTGAGATGGAGTAGAGCTTATGTATTGTAATCTTGAATGTTTCATCCTCAAATGATAGCTCAATAAGTTTTCAAACCATTCTTCACCATTTGCAGGAATGACCACATAAAGGTTCTGGAATACCAAAAATCAATGAACTAAGCAATGTCTTGCATTCAAGCTTGCTCTACAAGCCTCTTATACATTTAACCAAAACTCAATGAACTAAGAAATGTCTTGCATTCAAGCTTGCTACAAGTATCTTATACATTAACAACTCGTGTAGTGAATTCCCAGTCAGGAAAGATGAACACATGACAACATAACCACCTATGCAATTTGGTTCTCTAATCAATCATTTCTCTTAGCTAGACTAAACGCAAGAAGAGAATATGAAATTGGCAAGAAAGTTCATCGCATTACTCAATTTGGTAGGTATGCATGCCTCCTTGGCTTTGCTTCCATAATGCATGAATGAGAGGTTGAGGTAGATGTATTCTCAAGCCCCCTAATGGTTGCTAGGTGTGGCATGGCATGCATTTGGTAGTTATGTGTGGGCAAGGTGGTCTATTATAAACTGGAGGCCTCATACTCAAGGGTATGCACCCAATCTAACTCTCTTATGCTTAAGGGTGATACCAAACTATCAGGCTATAGTTGGATCAGTGAGCCGATCAATCCCTTTCCTTGTGTTCATGTTCTTGCGTTTGGTGCCTTGGAAGCATGACAATTGTGGATGGTTGCATGAGGATTAATGATTAGGGCCTTGCTCACATGAACTATTATGAGTGCTCATTGATTGAACTAACAATTTGTCTAATTAATTTAGTATAACACTAGTTCAATAATCGAGCCACAAAAGTGGCTTAAGAAATATTTATAAATTTTACAAAAATGGATTTAGGCAAATCAACTTAAAGTTCCATGAAACTACTTGACAATCTTGATTAGTATGCACCTACCTACAGTTTTTTTTAAAACCTCATGTACCTAGTAAATTTATGATTTTTAAAATTTCTAAAAGCAGATAAAAATGTTGTAATAGCTGTACCTTCAAGGAGACATGTATAAAAAAACGTGCTTAGAGCTGATAGAAGGTATATACCAATGGCCTAACTACATATAAAATAATTTTGAATTGCATTTGAAAAGTGCCTTAAATGATGACCATGGATAATAACGTTTTGGCATGTGATATTTTTTTCAGACAATATCCTGTATTAAGAGTAATTCCCTAGTAGGAATTTCTTTGAAATAATATTTCTTAGAATTTTTTTCACAAAAGTCTCTAAAGTGGCTTTTTCATGACAAGACTAGTGTTAAAATGGTGTGGTAGCATGTGGACTTGCTTGAGTTTTTTTACCACAAGGTTCTATTGATTTTTAGGAGATATTTCATTCAAGGTTCACATGGTCTAAAACATTCAGATTGGTGTAATAATGTCAAATGGTCTTTATGATAGTGGCCACATGGGGTGAATTATTTTAGTGTAAATAAGACGTATGGCTTAGGGTGTAGTAGTTTTGATCGCTCTCAAAGCTTCGACCTTACATATTCTCGAAACTTTAGCATTTGAAATTCCATAAGGAACTTTGTGATACATCAATGAATATCGCTATAAAGTAAAAACTTTTCATTTTGGAACCTTTCTTCATTAATGAAACTAATCATATTGAATCTCATATCTTAAATGGAGTAGGGATAAATAATGTACGATTGTGTAAGCTTTATTCTAATTATTTACAATCCATAGAGGGGGAGGAAGTGGTGTTATTAGCATAGTGGACTCATGAGGGTGCTAAGTGGCATCCTTTTAGAGTTCTGAGGGTTGCCAAAGCAATGCGTGACAAGGCCTCTAAAGGTGCATAAGGTTGATGGGGCGCAAATATGTGTGGCATGGCATAGTGGGTCTCCCACTCACTCACTTGCAATTGACTGTGAATTACTTTAGTGGCTTAGTAGGGTGACCCTTGACTTTGATTCACTTTAAGGAGGTCGGGTAGGGCAAGGTAGGAATTACTTCAATAGAAAATTCAATATGTTACTGATATCCAGCTGTACTGAGTGGCATGTCCTCATCAGCTAGAGGTTGGCAACTTGGCACGTCATGGGGACACGCTAGACGGTGAAGGCACGGGAGGCGGCCCAATGGGAATACCAACACCTGTCATTATTCACGTGGGACTGTTGGAAAAGTCTGACTCGTTTGTGCCAACTGTTGACAACGTGGATAGGGTCCCCGTAAGCAGAGCTGACGGTAAAAGTAGTTTGTTTCACTAAAAAGAAATATAGAAAAGTATCCGCGCTGGACTGACGACGTGGATAGGGTCCGCGTCAGCAGATCTGACGGTAAATCATCCGTGCTGCACAGATTTTAAGGGGTTAGCGGGCCCGCTTACGTTGCGGCTCGCTTTTTCCACGGCGGCAGCGTTATTTGATTTTTTGAATATTTTTGCGATGGTGACATAACGTGGAAATCTGGCATGTTATTCCACTTCGCTAGGCCCACCGACACGATACGTGTGGGCGTTTCTTCTTGAGGTTGACGTGGGTATTAGCTGGCAGCGTCTTTTAGCGTAGTGCGTTGTTGGTCTTGCACGTGGATGCTCGGTCGTGCAGGCGTGAGGAGCGTGGTCCTGAGCAACCACGTTGGCAGTTCAGTGGTCCCACTTATACTGGCACGTGGAGATCATCGGTCCCACTGCTACTGGCAGGTGGATATTAGTCGTGCAGGCGAGAGGTGCGTGTCCTGAGCAGCCACGTCGGCAGCTTAGCGGTCCCGGCGCCCACTGCCAGTGCTACTACTGCTTCCAACGTCATTTGGAGCTCATATTGCGTATACGCAATGCGCATACATCGTACAAAATGCAATAACCGTATCATACCCGTGGTGCCCGTATTCCAAATTTCCAAATAAACTCCATGTTCAAACTGACTTAGGCCCTTTTCCCACGCCAGAGTTAACTCATTCCTGGAGTATTTAATGATGATTTCATTCTTACATTCCCAGACCTTGTGAGCCTGCATCATGCGCACAGGTGGTTGGCCAAGGTATTAAAAGAAACTAGTAAGTGGTTGGCCAAGGTATTAAAAGAAACTAGTTGGGAACCAGTGCTTCGCACGTCTTTTGAGGCTTCCAAAATCAAATTCTACCCAAACCTCCTCAAACCTCTTCCTCTCCTTCCCGAACCTCGAAATTCTTGCCACGTGGCAGCTTTGTGAAACTCTTCCTTAAGATAATACTAGTTGGGAACCGATGCTTTGCACGTCTTTCGAGGCTTCCAAAATCAAATGCTACCCAAACCTCTTCAAACCTCTTCCTCCCCTTCCTGAATCTCCAAATTCTTGCCACATGGTAGCTTTGTGAAACTCTTCCTTAAGATAATATAGAGATAGAGAAGGTTTACTGTGTTATTTTGGCTTTCGAATGGCCAAGATTTCTGACAAGCTTCTTGGCACAGTTAACCAGACCATGGGAAGACAATCTAAGGGTGCACACACCTGCCTCACACCTAATGGAAATGGGAGGGGGCAAAGTTGCTTTTTGACGGTCGTCATGCCCAATTTTGGATATTTTGGCCGTAAAATACAGCCACTTTTTTTGCCATCGTTTAAAAAAAAACAAGCATTATTTCTAATAAATTGTAAAAAAATGGGTATTATTTCTAATAAACCTGTCATTTTGAAGGGTGACCAAGTTTGTCAAAAAATCGTCCTTGGGCAAGGCAAAGCAAGGTGGACAAGCAAGATTCCATCCGGCAAGAGATTTATATAGCTAGAGTGGAGGGGAAACCAAGGTGGATGGGGAGACCGCATCCAACAGAGGACTTTAGAGGCCTTTCACACACCATGGCTTCTTTTCCTATTTTCTTTGGATTCCACCAAAACATTAGCGTTCACGCGAAAAAAAAAATTCATGTTCTCGAGAAATAGGCGACCAAAAATGGTGAAGTGCAGGCATCTTCCACCGCTTCTCGCGCCGCTTATAGATTGTTATTTGAAGTCGCTTTTTGGTCAGGTAAAAAACTAAAGCACAAAATTGCCACTATGACCGAACGACACAAGTAGGATTTTTGACACGTGAAGGTACACCCATTTTCACCGGCTTCGTTCAAGATGCTTGGGAAAAAGGAACGTGGCCATCCCATGTGAAGTCGCTCTTAGTTGTAGCCTTAAGAGCCTTCCTTATTAACCTTAATTTTTAAAAGTCCTTTGGTATCCCCTTCTTAAAAATAAAGTGATGACCCTTAAAATTTGAGGCGTGGTGTGCAGTAAGTCTTGAAGGCCTTAATTCTCACATAACCTAACAAAAAGAGAAAGCACTTATTATATCATCGGGCTGTAGCTCAGTTGTTAAGGTGTTTCGCTGTCAAAACCCAGGTCATGGGTTCGAACCCTGCTGGCAACCCCGATTGATGTCTCACCCTTGAAGCTTGCCCTTGCTTTGTGGGATAAGGGGGGTCCTATGGGTACTAAGCCCGCTTCCTAACGCCCAACTTTTGAAAAAAAAAAAAGAAAGCACTTATTATTGTGTACTAGATTAAGGTGTCAAGCTTAACGGGCCCACATTTGACGTGTCAAGGGAGAAAAGCTAACGACATTCAGCATGCGATTATCGATAATATGTATAAATGTTCGGACACGCCTTCAGATCCTTATCCTTAGGCTTTTCCTTTCTTTTTGTGATGAGGCCTTAGATGGCTTGCACTCTGAATTGATCCCATACGCCATGTTTATTTTGGCCACCCATAGACATTGATCTCTCTTCAAGCGCGTCTCACTCGCTCTCTCCCTCTCTCTCTCTCTCTCTCTCTCTCACACACACACACACACATATGAAGGTTTTCCTTACAATGCTTACCTCACATGATTCCGCCTCCACTCTCAAATACTTGCGCGTATCATTTTGCATACCTATCCTTTCGTTTGATTCCTGTCCTATCCTATGAATTTAATTATTACTGCCACAGTTGATACCCCAAGATCTGTCCGCCAAAAAACTGAGGGCATGCATCACTTGGGCTAGAACCCGGCCACTGGATTCTATTTGGCATTGTGGACGCCTCTTCGTGCAGCTGATCTTTCGTGACGTGGATTCCTTAAAATTTTCATTGTTTTGATTGCCCCTTTTTTATTAGTAGATTTTAATACGTGGTAAAATGGGGTTAGCTTGCTAGAGTTCAGAATTTCGATTAATAAGCATTGGTACAATGCGGACAGTTAGTTCTCTGTGATTGATGACCCTGGGCTTTAAGTAAACAATGGCTAGATCATGATGTTTGATTACCAGCATTTTGTCACACTACCAGAGTCATGAAGTCATACATGCATCTTGACACCCAGCAAGTAGCCACCAACATTGGGGAAAAATATATATATGTTGCCGATACTATGTTATCTCAAATGTACAAAGTCTCCTGCCAGGCATTTGAGACTGAAGTAACATTTTGCTTCTTTGGTGCCAAAAAAACATTATGCACTGAAGCATCTGCTTATCCTACCATACAAGTTTAACCAGTCTTATAAATTACAGTGTTTGAGCATATTAGTTGTTAGTGCAATTTCAAAGCTATTAGGGGCAACTTTGGATGAGATAGATGGTTTGCAAGCACGCTAGCACCAACAGCATGCAGTCGGCCATTTATCTCAGTCATGTAGCTCCAATGGTGGTCAAGTTAGCTAGTTATGGCATTGCTTTTCATGTGGATCAGGCATTGCTGGAAAACCTCTTGTTCCAGCCCCCATCCAGTAACGGGTCATCATAAAAACTAAACTGAAGAGACTGAGACAGCAAGATTTCCACCTTCACTCGCTATGGCAAATGTGTCATTAGCTTCTCTGTCATCCCTTCGAAAGTGCTCATTGTCCTCTTTTAGGCCTTCTTCTATATCCCTTCTTTCCACTCTCGAATGACTTATACCATTCCTATCTAGTTCTCCTTCAGTTGTGTGCTCAGGCTGGATCCCACGAATTTGCAATTGCTCCTACAAGAACACCACAAACACACACGCACATCAACAAACATGCAGCATTTCCCGTACCAATACACCAGTCATGTAGCCTCATGTGGCTCACCAGTAAAGAACTGTTCTCGGCAGAAAGCTTGCTGCATTTCTCAGTTATGCGAGTCAGTTCATTTCGCAAAGTCGAGTTCTCTGTAGCAAGTGTGTCCACTCTTGCTGCGAGCTCCTCACATTCAGCCTGCAAGCACATAATCTCATGACTTCAATGGAACTCTGCTGCAATGCATGATGTATCACAAAACCTATAATTCCACAGGAGCAACACACCCCCCCCCCTGTACGGCACTTTACCTGCTTTCTCAATCTAGACCTCCGTGCCGACTCCCTATTGGACTGCTTTCTTCTTTGTCTCTTCAATTCTCTCTCATCCTGCAGAAATAAAAAAGGAAAAAAATTTGAAGGCTTCAAAAACATGCACGCACACACATGGGCACACAGAAATAACACTTCTTTATAGCCACTGCTGAGGCCAACCAAATAGCTCCATTTGAGGCCAACCAAGCATGGCTGTAGCAAAGCTAGGTCCAGACTCCATGCACACACAACCAAAAGTCTCCCTGGAGAAGGTATACCACGAGATGTAGACCCGAAAGCTCAGCTCAGAGCTAGGAAACTGTTAATGAGCGTCGCTCTTGTTTAGAGGACACAAAAGTTTGTGCATGACAAGAGAGAGAGAGAGAGAGCGAGAACCTGCAGCCAGAGTTCACCAGGAACCCCATCTCGACCAGGCCCCACACCTGATGGAATGATGGCAGTTGTGGTTGCTGCAGCTGAGCTCCGTTTGCCTCGGCTACTGGCTAAAACAGCAGGCGTTGCCCCAGTCCAATAATCCATGCCAATGTTTAGGTTCGTAAGCGGCCCTGCACCCACAACCTGCTTCCCAGCTATAGAAATCGGGAGAGCTGGTATAGGACCTCCATGGTTCACCTCCTGCCCACTTCCATACGGTCCAGCATTTGCTACTGGAGCTGCAAAAAACCAAAGAGATCTCTCATGATGAGAACAAACTTAACAGCACGATGTGTGTTTGTATGTATCTATGTAGGTGTCACTTCAGATTGAGAACAATACCTTCAGATGTAACCTGATCAAGGCTTCCTCTGCGAACTCCATCTGAACCCTGGCATAGCAGAGCCGTGCAAGAATCGTGTGTGACATTGTAGCCATAAGATGAGAATCTAATGTATTTACGACTTGAAAATCAAGATTGATAAGGTCATACATATTGAGAGTTCTCCTCGCTCCCTTCCGTTGATGCTTCACTCCCGCTATCATGGCTACAAAAAGCACACATATGGGTAAGCCAAGAATCAAGCAGCACCAGGCTTTGAAACATGCATACAGAGGGTGGACATAAATGTACGAATTTCCCCGTCCAACCTATGAGAGAAAGTCCCATTCATAGACCTCGGAGTTCCTTTACCAAATTCATTGCCCTTGCCAGTAAGCATTCCCAGACTTCCCAAGCTACCTTTAGACCTTTTCATGGAGTTTTTGGTTTTCCCATCCCCAGATTTCCCCTCTCCATCAACACCAGCAGCTGTGACATTCTGCAAAGGAGGTAGGCATTTAAAAATCAATGCACAAGTGTATGTCTTTAGAGCCAAAAGATCAATTTTATAATACGTACACCTTGACCCTCGTTGGCATTTCCTGCAACTATAGCATACGGGCTATAAGGATGGGTACCCTGCTCCATAGGAAACAAGTCCATAAGGTTTTTTTCCAAAGAAGAGCTTGAGTGACATCTCATATATGTGATGAAGTTAATGCCACTTACGTGAGGCATTGAAGGATGCGCATAAATTCCTCCATGAGGATACATGGCTGCATAAGGAGGTGGTGTTCCATAAGGTGGCATCAAAGGCTGCTACGCAAAATAGCTACAATTAGTGAAACACTTAAAAATCACGAGAGTCTGATCTAGCTGTGCAATTTCAGAGCACTTCCTCACCTGAGCACCCCACATATATGGGTGAGGCTGTGGGCCCGAGCCCACAGTTGAAGGAAAGTATCCAGGAGGAGGCAGCGGTGTTGTACCCGAGCCATAATATGCCTGCTGACATCAAAAAGTCATAGAAAGCCATGATATATTTAGTCTGAGAGACTACAACCTGTAAACGCTCAGCTTCTTTCATGTGGGCAAACCTGGAATGCAGCCGCCCACTCCGGGTATGACATGGGTGTAGTGCTCGGAGGCTGTTCCTGCCCATAAAGCTCCCTAAATAAGAATCGATGCAGAGAGAATTTCAACAAAAATGGACATCAGAACAGGTGCCCGGAACAAAATTTCACAAACCTGCGAAGTGGACGTTTTGGTGGTTTTCGTTGGAGCCCCCATCTCTCCAGTGCCCATGTCTGACATGAAACTCAGGAGACTCCCTGCAAATGGGCTCAAAGACCTGGCATAAAGACCTGACCCATTTGGGTTAGTTGAGCACGACAAACCCACCGCCGCCCTCCACCCTCCGCCCCCCCTCCGCCAGAGGGAGAGAGAGAGAGAGAGAGAGAGAGAGAGAGAAAAGAAAGAGAACTCGTGACCATGGTGTAGAGGGACTAATCTAGAGAGAGTATTGAGAAAGTGTGTAAATGTGGTGTAGAGAGTCTCGACTTGTTTCAGTGCCATGTTCTCTCTCTCTCTTATGTTTCGCATTTCCATCAGCAGTCCCCTTCTCATGGAATTCTACAAGAATTGGACTTGTAATTTCCCTACCATCTCCACTTCCAACTCTTGACGAAAAGAAAACAAGAAAACCAACGATGACACAAAATGGAGACTGAATTGGTTGATGTTAGGAGACGGTTACCTGTGGTCTGGCTGAGGAAGAAGCTCAGGGAGGACGAAGAGGAGTAGGAGGAGCGGGGAGTGTGCGTGTGTGCGCGCGCACGCGCGCTTGCGTGCGTCTGTGTGCGTCTGTGTGCGTGTGTGCGTTGGCGCGGGTTGTGTCTGTGCGTATGGAGAGAGCCGGGCAAATCTAGGAGGCTCAAGGCAACACAGATGGGCTCAGAGAGCGACTTTGCAAGTCAGTAGAGGGGAGGCGGGCGATCGGAGAGTTTTGCAAAGTGGACGGGAGAGTCGAAAAAGCGAATCTGCCACTCCACGCCTCATGCTTTTTGCACACCTCAGACACGCTCAGTCATTAGGGCCGCCATAGCCGGCTGCATAACAGAGCAGAATAAGCACGAACTGCCCTGCCACATAAGATGCCATGTGTCCACCCCCACCATACACATACAACCCCATACACCGTATGTAAGCCCGTATGTCTACAATCAGTTATGTCTTATGTGTCCACGGATTGCCTATGGCAATGGGGCGGCGGAATGGGGAGGTGACGTGGCTTTACATAGTATCGATGAGAGATCGCCCTTTCATTGGGTCGTGCCTATAAGCGCGCATGGAGAAAGAAAACAACCCTATGCCACCTTTAGGCAAATGTTTGCTTTGTGTGTGCGCACAGGTGGCTGTATGTGTGGGGGGTGTGTATATAATTTAATATCAGAAAATTAGAATACTAGACAATCACCCATGCCTATGGCATGGCATGCCAAAGAGTCAATTAAAAATGCTAGCTAGTGACTCGCGTGTTGCTGCTCCCCCTCACACTCGAGTGGGGGAGCATGAGGAGCTACCACGTCACATGGAAGTTCCTAGCAAAATAGCGTGCATAATAGTAGGGATTAGCTCTCCTTAGGTGTAGTTCGATACCTAGTTAAATACTTTTGAGCTCGACATTACTAGTAATTTGAGTCCAATTTGCATTCCAAGATTTCACTTTTGAACCACATCTAAAAGAAGAGAAGAAGAAAACTCTCTCTCTCTCTCTATATGTGTGTGTGTGTGTGTGTGTGTGTGTGTGTGTGTGTGTGTGTGTGTGTTAGCACACTTCCCTTCATGGCCATTGGGGACACTTGAACAGTCATTGTATCATGTGAACGGTTTATGCGTGATTTTGTTATTTTCAGACACATGGCATCATACGTTGTGGGAACAAAAATATCGGTCTCATCTTGAGTCACAAATTAAGATCACCAATGGAATGCCAAGATATCCCACTAAGCTAACCATGTTTCCAATGTTGGAATCTCTCCTTGTATTGCGTACCCTAACCACCAAAATTTCTTGATTTCATTTTTGCAATTCTCAGTTGCTATCTCAGACGGCGAATTCCTCCATTTCCTACATAATAAAGACTTATGATCCTCAGCCGCTATCTCAGGCGGTGAATTCCTCCATTTCATACATAAAGACTTATGATCCTCATGAAAAGGGGGTCGTATACATTTTTGTGTAGGACACACCATGCTCTGCTCCCAATGAAAAATGCAAGTTATTTACTTCTCTGGCACCCTTTGATTTTCCCCTCCAAAGTAAAAAGCATGAACTCCAACCCAATTTACATTGGCTTTATTTGCCATGAATCCCCGGAATTCTGGTTTCTCATAGCCATTCTCTTGCACCACATTATTTAGCATCTTCCAAAACTCTGTTTGTGTATACCTATCCTCTACTTTAAACTCACATGTAGCTATTGTTAAAAGCTTCGGGACATAAGGGTCATACACATGGACAGACATAGTTGGCCAACTGGGGACTCTGTGGACGTGGTCAAAATGCACCTGTAGATTTTCCCCTTGTCTCATCTTATTGACCTTGACCAAAGTCAAGGCCACTTCTAGGACCTTTAGTTGACATTTAAAATACATGTGGCCTGATGTTGGTCACTCAATTGTCCAGGGAAAAGCACAATATGGATAAATGGATATCTGCATCTATTTTTTAAATCCGAAACCACCATAAGACCCTTTGATGTAATGCTTTTGGCTCTTTTGGCATACTCCAAGAATCTTTCTATCCTCCTTTTGTTTGATATGAGACATGCCCTTGAATTGAACTTCAAACTCAGTGGCCTCATGTGGGTCAGTACGATGAGGAGATGTGAGAGGGAAGAGGTGCCTTCCATGGATGGTGGCTGCATCTTGTCTTTGCATGGCCATGTAGCAAAGCCTTGGCTTGCTTCATGGCCATGTCAAAGACATGCGCGGCCTCCCACGGCCATGTTTTTAGTTGCATGGCATGTCTTTGACGTGGCCATGAATCAAGCCATAAAACAAATAGAGCTCCAGAGTTGGGTCGGCTCAATTTCCATCTTGTGGCAAGAATGCATCTATGCCATGGGATTGGATGGACGCAGTGAAGATAAAAAGTGCTCACCTATCATCTTCTTGAGAGCCTATGGATGGGGACCTCATGCCAAATTGGAATTGTAGCCTCTCTAAGGACATCTGCATCAAACAAGGACTCAACTTCTTAGCTCATGGATGGTGGGTTCAATGGCATACATCTTGTGGCGCGAGATATCTTGCACATTGAACTTGAAGAGGATGATGGCTCTTCCAGTGCTAACATCAATGCTATCTTTCATGGCCATGTCAAAGACATGGTTATGCAACTAAAAACATGGCCATGGGAGGCCACACCGCACGCGGCCTCCCATGGTCATGTTTTTGGTTTCATGACCATGTTTAAACTCGGCCCTTTCACCAACAAAGACTCAACTTCTCAGCTCATGTATGGTGGGTTCAACTCCGACTATGGTGGCATCAAACCCTAGAATGTATTGCTTTTTAGTGGTTCCTACTGGCTTGTCAGAGCCTACATGAACGCCCAACAGCACAACCCCCACTGTGATTGCAAAAACCAAGTTAACTACATATTGGGTGATTTTTTAACCCACAATAGCATAAGCGAAGATGGCATTTAAAGCAAGCTAGCTAGTAGAGAGTAAAGCGTTGGTGGAGATGCGAAGTTACGAGTGTTGAAATATACAAGTGAATAGGGTGTGTGCGGGAACAAGTCCTTATTAGCAAGAGGCTGTAAAAGAGAATCTATAAATGAGTGAGAAGCAGTGAAAAGGTGAGAGGTATCTACTGGGAGAGAATAAAGGGTAGCATGAGAAGATTTAGGATGTGTGGAGATATTCTAGGAAAAGTGAAGAGGTGGAGAGAATCAAGCAAAAGAGGTAGAATGAATGAAGGAGAGATCAGTGGGATTAGATGCTTGGATGTAAACTCTATAAATTGAGGCATTGGCCTAATGAGAATTTGCTAGTTTTTTATTATCAATGCCTACATTAAGCTATCAATTAATTGCTCACTAATCTCATCTAATCTCTTTTTTTAATGATGTTGATTCTTGCATTTGATCCACCATAGCTCATCACATTACTGCAAATTTAACATGGCAGTAGATCCTAGCTTAGAACCCATCAAATTTATGAGCTCATTATGCTAATCACCTACTTAATTAGGATTAGAAAATAATCAAAATTTTAGCTCTTTTTTCAATTAGCCTCTGTACCCCCAGCTGGTGTATGGGCTTGATCTCCCTCTTGCCATAACATTCTCCCAAACCCACTTAGCCACATCTAGCCAGGCTGTGCCCACGCTTCAATCCATCAAGTCAAATTGCGAAACTCCCAAGAGAAGCTGTAAATTTTTGCCAATTTACAGGCGCCTTCCTTCTGAAGCAAAACTCAGATCTTCTCTTCCATAGAAGCAATTGGTCTAATTCCTCTTGGCCCCAGGGGTTTTCAAGGGTTCTCTACATGCTGGTGATGTCAGATTTGCGGAATTCCTCAAGGAGAAGTGGCATCAAGCTCTGCATCAAATCTGTAGTAGGTGACTTTGGTAAAATAGAGATTAAGCGTTCAATGTTTGGTCAAATCTTTTGTTTCTTGGGTTGATCCTCTACTAGACTAACTGCTATTGATGGCTTTGAAAGGAGTTAAGCTCATTTGAACTCTAAGGCCCCAGATCTAGCCTCCTCGCATACTCTGTTTTTTGCACACAAAACAGAGGATTATTTTGCTAATCAATGATTAATCCGTACTAATCATTGTATTTTGGTATGATTGAGGGTTTGAATTTACCATTGGGTATCTGATACAGATCCCTACTATAACTTCAGATTATAATTCGGAGATGGTTTGATACTCCAACCATTTAGTACAGATTTGTTTTACCCTTGGCTTTATGTAAATTTATGCTTTTGGTGAATTTATACTGATAAATCTGTTGTAATCATCACCTAAACACCAGATTGAGTTGTAAAAGGGTAGACACTACCCTTGAATCTTGAAATTGGATCAAGAGGTAAGACCCCCTTCACATCATCACATGAGCACAGCACAAGAGATAGCCAAATTTAATGGGGAGCAGTTTTATACATGGCAAACAAAAACCATGTATTTGCTCATGAGGAAAAATTTGTGGGGACTAGTTGAGGGAAGAGATGAATGCCCAGAGGTGAGTGGGGAAAATGAGTGGAAGAGCAGGAATGAGAAAGCATTAGGACTCATCGGCAGTTTAAATGATGAAATCATTCACCACATCACAAGGATACAATGGGCAAAAGATGCATGGGATGAACTCAATAAATTATTTGGCATTCAAGCAAAAAATTCAAAGATAAATCTGTTAATGTAATTCTACAAACTTGATATGAAAGAAAGTGAACCTTTAATCACACACTTGAACAAATACAAAAGCATTAAGCAACAACTAGTAGCCATTGGCAAGAAGCCATTGGCAAGAAGGTAGAGGATGATGAGGCACTAGTAGTGCTTCTAAAGAGTGTGGACAAAGGTGAATATAAAAACATTGTAGCAACCTTCAAGAATGTACCTGAATTGAAGCTGCATGAGATAGAAGGAGCTCTACTAGAGCAAGAGACCAAGGTCAAAGAGAAGAAATGGCTGGACTCAACAGCTGGAGAGGAAAAAGCATTCTTCAACCAAGGAGGATTCTCACGAGGACGAGGAAGAGGCAGAGCAGGAGGAAGGACCTTCACTTGCCACAATTGTGGGAAGCTAGGATATATGGCAAGAGACTGCTACAGCAAACCAAGTGGAGAAGGAACGACATCGGCAAACTTCATGGAGACTCCTAAGGAAGTGGAGTCAGATCATCTTTTCTAAGAGAGAGAGAGAGAGAGAGAGAGAGAGAGACCCACAACCCAATGTAACCTGCCCCAACAGAGTAAAACCACCTTTGAGCCACCGATGATGTAGGCCATGTGTGGTAGATGTATGTATGAGCACTTTAGTCAAGGTCATGGGCACTTGTAGAGTAAGCCTTGGACACAGAGAGAGAGAGAGAGAGAGAGAGAGTCAAGGACTATGAGTTTAGGGACTTGAGGCACTGATCGCGCAGGCTACCAAGTAAGAGGGAAACTTGGTATAGGGTCCAGGTGTGCTAGGATTATTAACTTGAGGGGAGGTGTTGAAATATACAAGTGAATAGGGTGTGTGCGGGAACAAGCCCTTAGCAAGAGGCTGTAAAAGAGAATCTGTAAATGAGTGAGAAGCAGTGAAAAGGTGAGAGGTATCTACTTGGAGAGAATAAAGGGTAGCATGAGAAGATTTATGATGTGTGGAGATATTCTGGGATAAGTGAAGAGGTGGAGAGAATTAAGGAGAGATCAGTGGGATTAGATGCTTGGATGTAAACTCTATAAATTGAGGCACTGGCCTAATGAGAATTTGCTGGTTTTTTATTATCCATGCCTACATTAAGCTATTAGTTAATTGCTCACTAATCTCATCTAATCTCTTTGTTTATTATATTGATTCTTGCATTTACGTAGTTGTTAAATTGGAGATCAAAGTAGCAACACACAAATAGATGTAGCAAAAGTAAAAGAGATAGATGGAAGCACAACACTCAAAGTAGATTGAGAATGAGTGAAAGAGATAGACAGTGGAAGCACAACATGCAAAGTAGATTGAGAATGAGTGAAGTACAAGTGAAGTGACATGATAAGGTCACTTACACACTCATAAGAGTGTGTACATATGTCGGGGGGGAAAACCTCCTGAAGAGGGAAAAAGTTCCCCGACCCATTATTAGCATGTGTCCACACATCACTACCAGGTAAATGGCTACAAAATAGACCCTTAGAAATATGACAACTTCTAAGTGATTAATTAAATGGAAGAATTGTACTAGTGTGAAGACAATTCTTAGGAGAGCATTGGTTCACTACTTTGATGCCAGTATCCAAGTTTGTCTCCCAATTTTCCTTTTGTTTTATTGCAGGGGGAGCATGTTATGTCCCATGTTGTGTGGACATAATGAGGCTAGTGTTAGAGGCCGACCTAACAGTTCTTGAGTTCTACAGTCCTCCTCCGAGCAAACAAAAAAATCGAGCAAAGTGTGGCAAAGGAGACCCCAAAAACAAAGGGGGAATTTAGAAATGGTTCCTAATTGTTTCATTAAATTTCAATTTTAATTTGTGACATTCGAAATTAATTCCAATGCAACCACCCATTAATGGACACATACTATATGAAGAGAGTATGAACAAACACATGTACAATTGGAAGTGAATTCGCCATAAAATTGAGCTACTTCTAAAATGGCCTTGGAAGCTCATGAATGGGAACAACCACATGAAACCTTTGAAGGAGATGACAAAACCATGGATGACAATGTCTAGAAACTCAATATTGGCAATCATGTAGAGTCACACTTATCATCAATAAAAAAATGGTGGATGTGGCATCGCTCCTTATTTTCTGTCTCAAACCTTAGGTCTCCACCAACGGTTGTCCTTGCCATCGCCTCCACATATTGGGAAAGTTGACTTCGCACTGAAATCAAAATAAAAACAGGTTTCAGGCATCACAAACAAGTTTGAACATTCCAATCCCTATCTCACACAACCGCACCATCAAGTTGTGTCAACCACACCTTATTAGAGGTATGGCCAATTCACTATCACCATATACACAAATTTGACTAGTAGTTTGGCATCATTAATAAGGCTATAACAACACAACTATGTTGATCGTTAAGTGAGACAACAATCGGAATCCACAACTAGAATTGTAACATCCATAATCATAGGAAACCACAATGTAAACCTAATGTGAAATCCGCATCCAAAAACTAAGAAGAAGGTGCAAAACAAAAACAAACAGTCACCCCACTAAAACTAAGAAGAAGGTGCAGATGCTCACTAGTCATATGGATTATCTCCCGCATGCTTGTCAATCTCATCATCACAACAGCCTCTGAACTACTAGCATGTGCATGTCTTTACCACTTCCTAGCAAGAAGCAGGGGTTACACATATGATGCAATAGTCTCTCATCTCGCTGTCCATTGAGGCACAAACACGGCCTGCCTTCAAACACGCCTTGAGAATAGGGTCAATACCACATCCCAACTCAAGGCAAATACCACCATGATGGCATAATAACTCAAAAAAGCAAGCCATAAATGCAGTCCTCCTCTCCAAGGCTCCACAAATATCCTCCCCGCCTACTGCATGAAACCTCAAGAAAATGGTGGTAAGCCACTAAATCCAAACGTCGTATATGTAGAGCCTCAAAGAGTGGCGAACTCTCCAAAAAAAAAAACAAAGGAGGCGCCATCCCTCGTCTACAAACCAAAAAGAGCATAGATGAAGCATACTGTAAATAATTAAAAAAAAACTCTCAAACCAAAGACAATGCCTCATTTGCGCATTAAGCATAGAGTTGCAAGCAAAACCAGCAATAGTAACTTTGTTCGGAATCCACCACTCTCATGGTGACCATACGGGGAGTGATGCATGACAACAATCCGCCACCATACCTTTAGATCTAATATACGGCAATACCGATCCACCCAACCAATAGTCTCCCCTACAACCCAATGCAAAAACAATCATTGCATTAAAACTCTTTTCAAATCAAAAAATTCAAACCAAGTATATAGCTAGAATGTTCATGGAATACCTCCCATGGATGCCATAATCAGCAAACCAACCTGAATTTGAGAGTGTTGATGTAGCCAATGAAACTCCATATCACACATGGTCCTCTGTGATAATGTCCCAAGGAGGCCTAGACATGGCACCGTGTAGAACACCTCCAAAGGGGACGTATAGAAACACAAAATCTATTGCCCAAGACTCGGACCTCCCCTTCTTAACAAACTCCCGACCTTGTGGGAGGAACCTCTGCATATACTCATAAATATTTGTGTATGTTGGATTTTTCATTCCTGCTAAAAAATCCCTGCACAGCCAATAGCGATGTAGTCACCAATGAGAGCCAAACAATTGGGATCATCCCCCAAGAAATCCTCTCCAAGAGTATGGTTTGGTTGATATACGTAAGTGGTCATTTACTTTGAAATGACCCTGTCTATATTAACACCATTGGACTCACCGATTGATATACGTAAGTGGTAGTTTGCTTTGAAATAACCCTATCTATATTAACACCATTGGACTCACCGACACCTTAACCCATAAGAATTATTTCAAATAAGAGGTGGCTGCAAAAAAAAGATTCAACAAGAGGTGTAAGGCCATAAATGACACTCACCATGCCCGGATGTTGTATTTTTAGACCCCCCAGCATCATCATCCTCATAAAGTGTATCACCATGCTTTCATATTCCCTTTCCACCACCACAACCTTTGGAAAACTAAGAGGTATTTGTCTCGCAAACAAACAATACTCACAAGTATGCATAAAAGGCAAGCATGCTTTTCTTACCTCCATCCATTGATTCATTAGCCTTCTCCACAATGACCCTGGGCTGTTCTTTCGAAACCTGTACATGGAGTTCCTTCTCCCTCTCCAACATGTGACCCTTCTCTAGGTCTATCCACCATGGAAAATTTTTTATCTCCCACTTCAAGAGTCCATGCATGGGTGGAGGGTACATACTAGTGGCCGCATTTGCAATCATCACCCATTGCTTTGCTCTAATCGGAATAGTGTGGAAATGATCCTTATCTTTCAATCAAACAAAGTATCTGTATGCATTTACATGCACATAAATCACATTAGGTTTCTTTTATGTGCATTTACATGCACATAAATCACATTAGGTTTCTTTTACTTGTGGAAATAAACCAAGAATAAGATAAGATTCCATTGTACTCCCCATAAAGAATATATTCACCTAAGATGTTACCTCGAGACTAATCTCTAGGCCGTTAAATCAAGCTTCTTCAACGTAGTCACATCACCCTTTCTATCCTTTATCTCTCCACAAGTCTCCAAAGGAAATAAGTGTTTCCTCTTCTCAATCTTCACCTCTTCCGAGTAGTTGCACAACAAACAATCTTTGGGGATGATAACACCACCGGGAGCTTCCTAAAAATCTCTTAATAGATCTTGAGGTCTCTGCAATATTTTTTCCAGATTCACTTCTCATTGAAGCCAACTACACAACAAATATGTACACAACCCACATCTTAAAAGGATAATGCATGGACAAAAAATGTAGGAGTCCAATACAAAAGTGTGCCATGAGCCAAGCCAAAGTGCAATAGAAGGCTACAACTTACTATCTGGTCTTTGTGTAGAGGGGCTTTTGTGGAAGAGGCTTGTATCCGTTTGTGTTGAGCATGATAGAAATCCATTAAAGTTGGATTGAGGGAGTGTCGGTGGGGTGAGCGAGAGGGAGAGACTCAGGGGGGGTGATGGTCGGTGGGTTGAGGGAGTTTCGGTGGGGTGAGCGAGAGGGGAGACCGAGAGAGGGGGATGGTCGGTGGGTGAGGGAGAGGAAGAGACCGAGAGATGGGGATGGTCGATGGGTTGAGGGAGTGTCTGTCGCGGTGGGGTGAGCAAGAGGGAGAGACCAAGGGGGTGTGATGGTCGGTGGGTTGAGGGAGTGTCGGTGGGGTGAGCGAGAGGGGGATGGTCGGTGGGTGAGGAAGAGGAAGAGACTGAGAGAGGGGGATGGTCAGTGGGTTCAGGGAGTGTCTGTCGGTGGGGTGAGCGAGAGAGGGGGATGGTCATCAGTGGGTGGAAGAGACCGAGAGGGGGATGGTTGGTGGGTTGAGGGAGTGTCGGTGGGGTGAGCGAGAGGGAGAGAAAGAGAGAGGGGGATGGTCGGTGGGTGCGAAGGGAGAGGGAGATGAGGTTGGTCGGTGGGGAGGGGTGGTCGGTGGGGTGAGCAAGAGGGAGAGAAAGAGAGAGAGGGGGATGGTCGGTCGGTGGGGTGGGGAGATTTTTTTTTGAAAGGGTCGAGAGAGGGGGAGCACACTGAGCGACCAAAAAAGGGGGGTGAGGTGGTGAAGATCGGTGGGGTGAGGAAAGGAGGGGGGGTCAGGCTAGGCATGAGGGAGGTGGGTCGGGGGTGAGAGGGAGCCGCGAGAGAGAGTGAGAGAGGGGCCGGGGGGGTGAGAAAACGAGAGAGAGGGGGGTGATGGGGTGGGTTTTTTTTTTGAGAGAGAGAGTGAGGGGGCGGGGGGGGTGAGAGAGTGGCGAGGGTGCGGGGTCGTGGAACACCCCTTGAATGGGGTCTGGGTCTAACTCCATTATGTCCACCCTATTGCACTAGAACCCCTCATAGGAATTTAACCAATTCCATAGAGGTTCTGCCACCTCTCCCTCTGAACCGAATGGATCCAAGGCCTCATCCACCACTGGTAAGCCTTGCCATTCCTCCTGTTCTTCCTCGTCCATTGGGTCCTTCCTCTCGAATGGGAATCATGTCATATAGGGCAGTACCCCGAGCACTCTCATCGGAGCCTTTTTCCAAGGGCAAGGTCACTGTCCCCTCTGGGTTGGGGATATGCAAGTTGTCCCGACTCCAATCATGGATCACTTGAGCTGCCCTCAACCAAGGCCTTCTAATGAGTAGGCTGTAGGCCCCTCGAGCTAGTGGGAGGTCTAACACCACAAAAGTCATTTCACATACTAATCCTTCAAAACTGATCAAAACTTGCCTGACTAGTCCCACGGGCATCACTTCTCTCTGGTCTGCCACTCAGACACGGTGAAGGGAGCTGGCTCAGTAATTTGAAGACCTAAGACTTTCCTAGTAGCTTTGACCATGATGTTAACACCAGAACCACCATCCACAATGGCTCCTGTAATTTGAGTTCCTCCCACACAGACTCACCCTTGGGCTTCGGTGATTGGCCACTCCTGGGACAGTGAGGCATACCCTTGCTTGCTGCCTCTTGGGCAGTCCACTACTACTAGATGTAGCTTTACCCCTAGTTGCCTTCGGATCCATCCAATGCTAGACCAAGCCTAACAGTTGCTCTCCTATTTCCAGGCTCAAACCACATAACTGAGGAAGGGTGATTTCCACCTTTACTCCTGCCAACTTTTCCTCCCAACTTAAATTACTAACCTTGGGTTGGGTAGAATTTGAAGGTGTGGTGGTTGGGGGAATGACCAAGGTAGGCACCGCTTCCTTCTCCATGGGTGGTGTTTGAATGAATTCCTCCATGGCCTGCTTATAAGCTTGGTCCACAATGGATGGGTAGATTGCACCATCACGGAGAGGAGTTGGTGTCTTTGGGGCTCCTTGGGAGGACCGGCGGGTGACAGCCGCCACTATTGGAGTGCCAGCACTGGGAGGTGGCACCACTTCAACTATTGGAGTGTCAACCTTGGGAGATGTCACCACAGCTTCCAAACCAGTGGGGGTCTAGGACAATCCCGAGTGTAGTGGTCTCGGCTCTTCGGGCAATGGAGGCATGGGGGCGAGCCCTCTGGTACAATGCATTGAGCTTGCATGTGGCCGCTCCCCCCACAACGGTAGCATATAAGAGGTCGAGTGGGGTTGTTGGGAGTACGGCAATTGGGGACCCTTTGGTTAGGCCAAGCCCCATAAGTGTTGTTAGCAGATGGAGGTACTGGAGGGGCTGCCCCATAGACCACCAGAGGGTGGGTTTTAATAGACTTGAGGTGTTTGTGGGACCGAGATAGGTGGGAGGTACTACGCTGATAGGTTGGGAGAGTGCTTGCATTGATATGGATTTTGCATAGGTAGGGGGTTGTATGTTAGGGTTGCTCCGGAATGAGGGGTATTGGTGTATGCTACCGTGGGCTACTTGAGCTCCCTGCTGCTCTGCTGATATGAAGTGGCCTGTGGTGGCGGTGGAGGGGTTTGTACAAAAGTAGCCATGGGGGAGGGAAGGGTATGTGGGGTTGCTAAGTAGGAGGGACCAGTGGGGGTAGAGTTAATATAAGCTTGGGGGGCTGATTGAGGGTTCAAGAAGGGTGTTGGATTTGGTTGGTGGTTAGGAGGGACCAGTGGGGGCAGGGTTAATATAAGCTTGGGGGGCTGATTGAGGGTTCAAGAAAGGTGTTGTGGTTAGGAGCTTGGGAAGAAGTTGAAGCACTATTGGTTGGGGTCACCATGTAGTCTTCGGCAAATGGATTAAGCGGGGAGAGACACCTTGCTTAAGTTGTTGCATAAGGTGAAGTCCCTTGAGGTAGTAACACTCCTTGTCCTCATGGCCCGCCTTTGAGCAAAATGAGCAATATTTCTTGGAGGGACAATCATTTGGAAGATGGCCTTGCGAGCTACATACCGGGCACCATGGACTCGTCTTGGGAAAAATGAGCAATATTTCTTGGAGGGACAATCATTTGGAAGATGGCCTTGTGAGCTACATACCGGGCACCATGGACTCGTCTTGGGATCTTTGACCTTGAGCTGCTCAATCTCCTTCCACAGCGCTACCACGGTCGCGTCCTCTTGTTGTGACCTTTTGAGATCTTCAAGCTTCTTCTTCTTGTTGTGACCTTTTGAGATCTTCAAGCTTCTTCTTGAGATTGGCTAGCTCGTCCATGGAAGCGGATGTAGAAGCTACCTTTGGGGCTAGAGGAACGATTGGAGGAGCCGAAGACATGCTGGGGATAAGTGGGGACCAAGAGGTACTACGCTCCACCATGAGGCGAGCATTCTCTAGTTGTATAGCTTTGTCTTGGAAGTCTTGCAGGGTGCCTTGGGGTGGAAAAGTCTCTCTCATCTTCATCGCTGTTTGAGTAGGGAGTGCTCGAAGCACCCACTATTGTAGCATGTAGTTTCCACGATCTTGGGATAGCCGAGCGACCAAAACTTTAGCTCTTGTGACAAGTTGGCCACTGACTCCCCCACCTTCATGGAGTGTTGGTTGAGCTCTTGAGTGATGAGGTAGAAGTAGTTCCGTGGCCGAAAGGTAGCCAAGAATTGTAGCCCCAATCCGGGAAGTGGTTGATGGGAAATGGACTGTACCACCGGCCGGCACTTTCTTCCAGCGTTGTCGGGAACAAGACCAAGCGTGCATCATCTCGGTTGAGACCTCTTGAGTCACACATAGTGAGGAACCGTCGCACATGGTCTTTCGCATCTTCAGTGATGGTACCTTTGAAGGTTGGTAGCTTAACTTGCACGCGGTTAAGGAGAGCAGCCAATGGCTCTGGCACTGGAGCTGCCATAGGGTTAGAAGAGGAAGATGCTAAGGGAAGAGTAAGGGAACAAGGAAGAACCCAAGGGAGAATGAAAGGGTGAATCACCTCCAGAAGCTCTAGTCTTCGGGGGGATGCACAACACTCCTCTCACCAATGATAAAAAATCACCAAAAAAGAAAAAAATAAATAAAACATTTTGAGACTATCCTTGACCTCTAGGAGAGTCCCATCGTGATCGCCAAATTTTGTCTAAACTGTGGATGACTTCGTCGGTCCTTGCTAGGGAACTCGAAGACAATCGACACAAACACTATGGTTGGGGGAGAAGGGAGTGTGGATCCTCTCAGCAGGGAAGTATACCCGCCAAGGATGAGTTAGCCTCACTGGCTAGACATGCAAGACCTATGCTCTACACTGTCTACCGTGCTCTCCGACCACCACCTAGCACCGTAGTACCCCTACAGGCCTCTCACTCACACCACACACACCACTCACACCTCACTCACCTCGCTCACACAAAGAGATAGACAAAACACCAAACAAAGCACAACACTACAATCAACATACCCAAAAAGGGATAATACAAGGGAGACTCTGCTCCGATAGAAGGACTGTGCTCGAGCTGAAGGTGATACACGAGAGAGTGTCCTCTCCTCCATGAGAGTATGTCCCAGCCTATGTGAATGCTGTCGAGAGAGTGCTCCCCTTAACTCCTCCTTGGGTGTCCTCCTCCTTGGGTGGTGCTCAAGAGGATCTCGAAGAGGATCTCTCTCCCTGCCTTGGGAAAGGGAGAGGGGAAAGGAAGATGGTGCTCATGATCTCGAAGAGGATCTCTCCTTGCCTTGGGAAAGGGAGAGGGGTGTTGCCTCCATGAGTGCCATTGGAGTTGGCCATGCACGTATGAGATGTCGAAGGGGACTAGCGGTTAGAGGGGTCGAAGAGCACTGGCAGTCGGAGGGCACCAGCGGTGATGGCAGTCGGAGTAGTCGGGCACTCGCGGTGTGATGGCGGTCACTGGCTTCCCGTCCACACTACTTTTGGGAGCACTTTGAAACCTCCTTAAAATTTGTAATTTAATTGTATTATCATCATGATGTCACTATTTTTGGGAGCACTTTAAAACCTCCTTGGAGTTTGTAATCTTATTGTATTATCATCATGATTATGGTGGGTTCCGTCACTTGTGATTGTGATCTATCACAGTGTCATTATTGGAACAAAAATGGTTCGATTGAGCGTGATTAACTTTCACCCTCCCTCCCTCTCTGTCTCTCTCCCGCCCTCCATAAATCTTTCTCTCCACAGTCATCTCTCCCTTTCTCTCTATGTATATCTCTCTCTATAGCCATTTATATCTCTCTCTCTCTCTCTCTCTCTCTCTCTCTCTCTCTCTCTCTCTCTCTCTCTCTCTCTCTATAAAATCATTTCTCTCTCTCTCTCTCTCTCTCTCTCTCTCTCTCTCTCTCTCTCTCTCTCTCTCTCGCTCTCTGTATCTCTCTAAAATCGTTTCTCTCTCTCTCTCTCTCTCTCTCTCTCTCTCTCTCTCTCTCTCTCTCTCTCTCTCTCCCCCCCCCCTCTCTCTCTCTCTCGCTCCCCCCCTCTCTCCCTCTTTGTCTCTCTCTCTCTCTCTCCATCCCTCCCTCTCTGTCTCTCTGTCTCTCTCCCTCCCTCCATAATTCCCTCTCTACAGTCGTCTCTCCCTCTCTCTCTATGTCTCTGTCACTACAATCATTCCTCTCTCTCTCTCTCTCTCTCTCTCTCTCTCTCTCTCTCTCTCTCTATATATATATATATATATATATATATATATATATATATATATATATATAATATCATCTCTCTCTCTCTCTCTCTCTCTCTCTCTTAGTCTCTCTCTCTCCACACATATAGTGGTTACTCTACTAAGGGGTAATTATGGTTTTTGAGAGCTTAATTGATTCCTTCCAATTGCAACCACTAAAAGCTTAACTAGTTCCTTTTGCAAGTATTGCTATTGAGAGGTAAGTGCAATAACTATGAACACTTCTACTTAAATCTTACACAAGTGCAATTGTTGACAGTATCTCTCTCCCTACAGTGGTAGCTCTCTATACTCTCCAAGAAGAGGTATAGCATTAATCCTAATTTGGTAGATTCTTGGATGTCATAATCTAGGAGAAGATGTTGAATATGCTCTCTCTCTCTCTCTCTCTCTCTCTCTCTCTCTCTCTCTCTCTCACACACACACACACACACACACACACACACACACACACACGCACACGCGCACGTGCACACACATACACACACACACACACACAAATGCTTATGGCATGGTGGTTTTCTTATTAAAAAATTAGGTTGTTTTTACAGTTTTGTATGGGGATCCAGGCTACAAGATAGAAATGGATGAAAATTGTGTTGGCAGGTTTTGTCCATAGCTCCTTTAAGTATTCTTACATTATATTTGTTGTTTGTTACTAAAATTTCATATCATTGAGTAATATCCTTTTTGACTGATGAGATTGTTATGGACTACCACACCTCCCAAGAGAGAACTGTAACCATTCATAATTGGAAGAAGTAATAGACAACAACCATCGTTGGGTACTTACCAATGCTTCGAGCTTACGTCCCTTCTTGAGGTCCTAAGCTCGCTTTCAAAAGATCCACTCCTCTTGGGTCCCCATCCCCTGAGAAATTTTGTACAAGTTTGGAAATGATATGTGGCTTCATTTGGGATGGTCTAGTTTCTAGAGCAGTGCCTAGCTCCCTAACCATTCCTCGGCCCATTTTCATGCGTTAAGATCTGCCCATTTTCGTGCGTTAAGATCTGCATTTGGATCCACAATTGGTCTTTGAGGAGCTACTCCCCCCTACCTAGACCTCTTCCTCTTCCTGCATTTGGATCCACAATTGGTCTTTGTGGAGCTACTCTCCCCCTACCTAGACCTCTTTCTCTTCCTGCATTTTCTCTTCCAGGTAACTCGGGTCTATGGCTTGGTCCGGCCAACTCATCATGGCCTAGCTCATTATTAGTGGCCTTAGCCCGCCTTTGTTGGATTAAGAGCTCCATGCTTTGTAAGAATGTGGGATCATTGATTATTTGTTCTATGTCATCCCTTGTATAAAGGCAATCCTCACCCTCTCTAGATTCCCTAGTTTAGGTAAGTGGTCTCCCCTTCATTTTGTGTATCAAAGCCTTCCTCCACCCTTGGCTCTTGATTGATGGGTTCTAGATTTGGGATTGCTCCTTCATTCATACCCATCCCCATACTATTAGTGGAATTTCTAGATGTTTCTAGTTCCTTGCCATGTGATTGAAAGGGATTTATATTCTCCCTTTCCTTTTGTTTCCTTCTGTTCAGCCCTTGTTCTTAGAGTATCAAGCTGTTGTTTCCTTAAGCTCAATAATCACAGTTATCTCTTTGCCTCAACCCTCTTCAAGTAGATTTCTATTTCCTCTGATGTAGGAAAGAATACTTGACATGTCTTGGACACACTTTCCTTATCTCTCCTGACCCTGGGAGTTCCACTGATCCTAACAGTGTTAGTCAGCCTAGAACCAGAAGGTTAGGTTGGTAATTCGAGTCTTGCACCTTGTCTGGCATTGGTGGATGGGCCTATCTATACCTATAGATTATGCTTCATCTTCTGTGCTGGGTTGGAGACCAAAAAATCCCCTGGCTACATCAAAGATACCACTGGATCTTGTAGGGGAAGATGGTTTTTCTTCCTCTCCAAAACCATAGAGTCGTAGCCCTTCTTCCATGGACTCTTCACTACTTGTATCAATAGTGGTCAGATTCCTTTGAGCTGAAACACTCAATTGAGTGCTCGTCGAGTGGCCTGAACCAACACTCCTTTGATAGGAAGATCCTAGGTGATTGGATGCACTTCGTTTGGGGTAAGATTGTCTCCATTGAGTTTACCAGACCTCAAGTGCATGGGAATGTGATAATCACTAACCCAATTAGATTTTCATAGGTTTCTATCAAACCAAGTTTTTGGGTCGTGAAACTACAGACTACAGTTTGCGTCGTGAAGCAGCAGGAAATGATTCACGTCATGAACTCTTTCTGTGCTTTCACGTGTTAAATAGACACTCAGAATTCTAGGTCAATGTTGTCTTGATGTGAGCTAGTTGGACTCCAATTACACAATTAAGTTCCTCCCCTAACTTTAGTCTGACAATCCTTAGTTTGTGAACTAGATCCGTATATGACAGTTCACCCTGTGAAACCGCAAAGGACAATTCATGTTGTGAAGTAGTAAGCAAGGGTTCACGCTGTGAAACAAAAATTGTTTCACATTGTGAAAAAATGATGAATGGTTCATGTCACGAAGTTGCCAATGGTTCATGCCGTGAAACGTAAATGGTTCACGTAAATGGTTCACATTATTAATTATCTTACTCCTAATTCATGGGATAAGACTCCTTCAGATTCGTTGTGTCAGAGGTGTCAGGGATAAGGTACCTATTTTTGGCAAGGTATGTAAGATCCCTGTCCCCACCGCGCAATGACTTTAGGGGTGCTAGTAGCGGAAGTAGCACTTCTTGCGTAGGGTAGGGTCCCTCACTTGGGGCCTCACCCACGGATATCTGGACAAGAGACTAATCCATTGGTTCTTCCAAAACCGAACCCGGAAAAAACTTCCCTTGCTCGGAAAGCACGGGCGATTCCTCTAGGATAAGTTTTCTCTAATGTAGTCAAAAGCCTTAACTAACTGAACTGATCTGACCAAACCCGTAAGTCCATAGTCAGATCAGGGAAAAGATTGCACTTGGATCATAGAGACCAACGCTTTTTTCCTCATTGAGAGGCACAGCCGTTGATTCTTTTCCATAGAATAATTTTTGTCCGGGATTTACTTCATCTATCATACCATAACAGAATTGAGTCTCAATTTAGGGATCCATCAGTCCAGCCTAACACCATCTAGTCCCGTGGGTTAGCTAACCGCCCAACCACTGTAGTGATGGGATCCAATTAAGAATTTGGTTAGGTTTTATCCCGGGTACCAGGAACAAGAGTTCCCAAGTCTCCTAGCTAGGTATTCATGCAAACTTAAAAATAGTCACACCACTTACACACCCAATATGAAATTGCCTTTTTCACAAAATCAACTCTCTTTAAAACAATCATTTAATGAAATCATAGAGTCACTGATCTCATAAACCTCAAAATCTCCGGTTGAATCCTTAATTCTGATCATTCCTTCATCAGTGTACCTATGGCATCATTGGCAACCAAAACGCTCACCACCTGTCCACTCAGGGGGCCTTTTCGATAGTTCCTAGCTCATAGTAACCGGCAATATATTCACATATCAAAATGGAATCTCCGTTGAAGATCAGCAAGGTCAACCAACGGATCCATATAAAAGAGCCATGGACTCATCCGTTGAAGACCAGCAAGGTCAATCAACCAGATCCATGCCCAAATTCAGAAAACAACTCTTACTCCTTGTTCCAATATCTTCCTCGACGCACATGCGGGTATCATCGACAACCCAGTGTCCGAGCACCGTATGGTCAGCACCCTCTAGGATCCTTCACAGTGACCTAGCGCTTCACTCATAGGCCGCTTCCTTGGTCCCTCATCCACTGTATACCGGAAGCTCACCATTTTAATCGAAACGAGGCTGGTCAAGACCTCGGCCGCGAGTCCTTGCTACGCGAGACGTCCTCTCAAAGGACTGTTTTATGCCAAAATGCTGGAGGAAGCATTTGGCTTATGTTTTTCTAAAGGAGGTTTGTTGGAACAGCTGCCTGGCAGGGAGTCGTTAAGGGACGTCGCCCGCGGGCAAAGCCTGCTGAGGTCTTGACCAGCCTCAGTACGGTTAAAATGGTGCGCTTCCGGTTGTACGATGGGCGAGGGCCGACGAAGCGGTCCCTGAGTGAAGTGCTAGGACACCTAAGGAGGATCCTAGAGGGTTCTGACCAGGCGATGCACGGGCTCGCGGTTGCTAGGACACCTAGGCATAGATCGAGGAAGATATCTGAACCTAGAGAGGGGAGCATAGAACTAAGGTCCACCCGGCATCATCCATGATGGCAAAGGTGATGGAAAATGAGCTAGTGACATGATCATCATGAATGAGATTCCAAGAGAGGTGATAATAGACCACCCACCACATAAGCACCCCGTAGGAAGGTCTACCACACAAAAGTCAACACTCCATCCCCTGCAACCTTCCCATTGCTTTTTCTACCTACTTGCTTGAGATTAAAGAAGTACTCCCACAACTCCTTGAATCCCTCCCAACTCTTGCTTGACATAATCTCCCTTTCCAAAGCAATGTAATCATACACCCAAACACACGCATAGTCTCGCAATGGTGGTCCCTTATTGCATTGGCTCATGGATGCCAATGGAGCCCAAACAAAGATGATTGTCTTTGTCTTGGAGGTCTCCGATGTAGTGACAAATCATCTAATTAGACAAGTTAAAATCAGCCCACATGTGAACAAAAAATTCCACAAAAAAAAATAGTAGAGATGTGACATGGGCACATTTCCAAATCATTGATTTGCTGATTCTTTGGGCGGTCTACGCGGAAGGGATCAGGTTTTTCAATGGCCGTTGCATGCTTGTCACAGCTAGCTTCCTCTATTCTTGCTTCAAATTCTTTCTTTGCTCCTCATTAAGGTTTCTAGAAGAACCTGAGCTAGACTTGCACTCCCCATTTTGGTGACTAGCATACACTTCTCCTCCTTGAGGCACGTACCTTTACGGATCTCAATGCACCATGGGCAATTTTGTCTCTCCCACTCTAAAAGTACTATGGTGCCTTTTGTCATCTTTCTCTCACAAAAAATCAAGCATGTGTACATACAGAACCGTTGATCTTTAAGCATTGTCCATGCTTTCCATATTTGTGGAATGGACCCAATCTTCTTTGTGTTGGATAGATAATGTAAATACCTAGCAAGCAAACAAGCCTATGCACATTTCTCCAAACTCTAATGACAAACACAACAAGCAAGGAAATTGTCTCAAGATCAAAGAGTTAATTACCTATAAACCAGCAACAACTTGTATTAATAAAATCCACTTGCTTTGAAGATGGGGTCGCTACTACCATTGAGAGAGATCCCTCAAATGGCTCATACATAGCTTTCTTGTGTCTAACTATCACATCCTCATAATACTCAGCCAATGTGGGATGGTCGGGTAGCTCAAGAAGTGCATCACCAATAGGTGTCTTTGCTACCTGCTTGCTGTACCAATAGGTGTCTTTGCTACCTGCTTGCTGCACCAACCTAGTAGCATCACCAAGTATCTGATCCACAAAAACTTCTTTTGCAAGCCATGTTATGAAAGCATGGTCACTTGAAGGCATATCATAAGTGCTCTTCAAATTAGCATGTGCACCAATCAAGGATAAAATTGCCAATTGTTTTGACTTGCCACATGCTGCAATGGAAAGCAGGTATAATTTATCAATTGTCAACTTGGCAGAAGGGTTCTTAAAGGGCAAAGACCATAGTATGTCAAACCATTGTTTTCCAAGCAAAAGATTTACCAAAGACAAAATCTAAAATCATTTCAAAAACACATAAGCACAAACATTTCATGGAAACCTAATACATCCAAAAAAGAAAAAGAACTTCAAATGTCACCCTATGCACTTTTCGATTGATAAGTACTTGTAACACTCTTCTTTATTGCACTAACTTTCACATCACTCTCAACTTTATCCAGGCATCATCAAAATATGCCTTCCATTTTGTCTGTAATTCAAGACGCAGACTTTGTACGAAAACCACACCTCACTAACTATGAAATCATGTTGCAAACAATTTTTGCTTACCGAAAATGCCATGCGACCTAGAATTGCTTGAGTGAGTGGATACCACACTCTTTTACCTAAAAGTGACTCCCTATTTCTCATGACTTCAATGTTCACCTTCTCCCCTTTAGTAAAGTCCTTAGCAAATGTGGAAGCATCACAATTAACCAATGTACTTGTATGGGAGAGGTAGTCCTTGAGATTGGTGATAGTGATTGCATGCTCATTCATACTGTGGAAAACAAAAGGGTGTGAAAGTTAGTTTGAATCAACGTAACAACCACCAAACATGAGGAAAAAAGGCAAGAATATACCTAGAGCAGTAATCAACTTTGCTCCATCTTTTGGCTCAGGCTTTATGATCTCTGTCGTCGTGACTCTAATGTGTCTTGACTTGTTGTTAACAAACAACTCATCAATGCTCTCTAGCCATGAGGCTGTCCTATGGTTTCCCTCCCACACCCAAAACATCTTATTGCTCAAGAACCCCCATCATGGATCATCCTTTATCTCATCTTCAAACTCAATAGTATTGATAATGTGCCAATTTCTGTCCCACTTAGCTTTTCTTTCTTAATTAACCTCTTTTGAGGTTCCATCGGGCAAAACAACCGACAAGACAAAATTCTCCTTTATAGTGCCATAGCCCTTAGTCTCACAAGCTCTCTTCAAGACAGTAAGATCACTATGGAGTTGTCTACAATAGGGTTAATTGTTAATCTACAAAGTCGAATTCTAGAAGAAGGAACACCAAAATTTACCATCAAGCTCTGTATAGTGGATGTCCCTATCAATGCATTCAAGAAAATTTCATCAACATCCATTTCTTTCTTCTCCTTGCCTTTCTTTCTTGTTGAAGATGGGTGTTTAGCATCTGAGTGGGGATTGTCTTCACCTTCCAAGCCATCATCTCCTAACATGTCTTTCTCTTGTTCGCCCTCCATTACAATTGGTGTGGCTTTGCTCTTTATCTTGAGGCTACTTTTTCTTTCTCCCACTCTTTCTTAGATCTCTGATTGCTTGCCTTTCCTTGGGTGGCATGACTTCTGCAACAAAAACAACATACATTCGAACATAGAAGGCATTGAACAACATAACAAAAAACACACAAGTCTTTTGGAGTCTTTTGTTGCAACTTTTTCTGAGCGAGGTGAAAATTGGAGAAAAACTTGGCAACAAACCCCAAAAAATTAGAATTAACTTGACCAACTTTTAAAACAAATCACATCAATCACTAGATTTGCACATCTGTTAACCCATTCCTAGGGTTAATAAGAGCTACTACCATTATCTTATATCAAGGAGTCAAGTTGGATACACTAAAAGGTCATACATTCAAGATATAAAGCAATCGTGTCCAAATCTACAATTTGGATGGTTGCCCGTAATGTTGTGATGGAATACTTATGGCGATTCCCACTTCAAGAGCGTGTGGTAGCATGTAGGATGAAGTCCCAAGTGATGTACTTCATGGATATATTATGAGAGTATTCATTATAATAGCATTAGGCCTCTTATGAGTCTAAAGTGCCTGGCCGACCACATTTTAAGTGAGTGTGAACACTTATGGCCATGTATATAAGTGAAGTTCTCTCATAATACAAGACACTCTCCCATGTATATAAGTGAAGTTCTCTCATAATACAAGATACTCTCCCATTGTGCAATTAAGTCTTTCTCTTGCTAATCTGTCTCCCTAATGCATGCTAGTGAGTGTCTGTGAGTGATGTGAGGTGAGAGGAGGGACGAGTACTCATAGTGCAATGTGGCAGTGTGACATTGCTCGTGGGAGAGGCGCAGTGGAATTGCTTCTCAAGGAGTTTTAGAGCTTGGAGACCTCAAGGGTTATAAGCTCGGCCATTGGAAAGATCCTCACGATAGTTGCGGTTCGGGCTTTAATCTCTTGTTGGATGTGTTTTAAGGGGGGTTAGGGTGAGCTATAACATTTTTGGTGCCGCTGCTGTTTTAGGGAGCCATCCCCTTAGCTTTTTCCATCGTTTTTCCTCTAATATACACATTAACCATTTTCCATTATTTTTATTAATGGTTTCCCATAAAAAAGATGTGGATTTAATGGAGATTTGTGTGTGATTTTGTGAGAAATAGCTCTGTTTTTTGTTTTGTAATAAAGAATGCATTTTTGCTTAATTTGTTGTTGTTATTAATGTGGATTTTAATGTTCTTAGGGCTTGCACATAGTTTTTATTAGGCTTAGTTTGCATCCATTGCATCAAACAATGCAATAGAATGCAATTTTTAGTGAATGTTTGCTCTCTTTAGTGTTAAACATAAAACTAAAATCATTAATTTTAGCTTTTTGTTGAATTATTTTGCATTAGAGTGTTAGCAAGCATTAGGAGCTTCAAAAAATTTCTCAAAACCATCAAAAAAATCCTAGAATTCGTGTAATCTCTCTTAATGGACTAGTTTCTATCATTAAGGGTGATTAATCTTATTCAAGAGGCAAAAAATTTAGAAAATGTGTTAATTGGGGTCCAAATTGATCATGTAAGTAGTTGAAATTAGTATTTTTGAGTGTTTTGAGAGTATCTACATGCTTCAAAACACCTAATTATATCAATTTCTTCATCAATTAGAGGAATTTGACTCTCTTTTGCTTAATTTTGCCTTAAAAGAAGAGACCAAAATTAAGAGTCTAATTAATCTCCTATTTTAGGTTAATTTACACATTTGTTGATGCACATAGTGTAGCATTCCCTTTCTCTATCCAATGATGTGCTCAATTGTGTGAATTAATTAAGGATTAGTGGTTAATTAAAGTTCTTGATTAGTGCAAAAGAGGAAAAGATTAGTAAAAGAATTAATATTTGATTAATTTTTAATCACTTTTTTACATAACTCATTAAGGCTAATCAGAATTCAATGAGTAGATGTCCATGAGTTGTCAAATTGTCCATTTTGGGAGTCATTTACGAAGGGTGTAAGGGGGTGTCATTTATGAAGGGTGTAAGGGGGTGTCATAAAAAGGTTGACTTTTTTGATTCCCACGTACCCTTTTTGGAAAAATGCCCATATCTCCTTAATTTAAAATTCAAAAAATATCCCCCCCACCCCCAAACAAGGAAATTTGAATTTCCCACTAGACCAAAAAAAAAATCGGTTCATGTCATAAGCAGTTCACGACGTGAACCCTTAAGTGTTTCACGAGACGTGAAACAGTCCCCGCACAAAAAAAATAAATAAAAAAGAATCCATTTTCTGCACTCACACTCTAAAGGTTCATGGTTTTAAAAAAAAAATCTGTTCACGTCGTCCTAAGTGGTTCACGGCGTGAACCAGTAAGTGTTTCACGTCGTGAAACAGTCCCTGCACGTGCAAAAAAATCAAATTTAATTTTTTCGTGAAGTAGATTCTCTTCATGGCGTGAAACACTAAGCATCTCATGGCATGAAACAGTTGCAAAAAAAAACAAATTTGAAAAAATCTGTAAAGTCCGCTTCATGCCGTGAATTGCACCCTGCTAGTTCACGAGGTGAAAGGGGTCCGTCGCGGGAAAAAAAGCACCCCTGTTTGGAGGCTCGTATCTCCTAAACTGTGAATTCGATGAGGGCTCTCTTGTGCTCATCGGAAAGACGACATCGAGCTCTTCAAATGTGGTCTTGGCCGTTCGAAGTTAAAATGGATCGTTTTGGACTTCGACTAGCAGCCTCAAAATTCAACCAGAAAATCAAGGCAAAAAACAACCCGAAAAGCACTAAAAATCGTAAAAAACAACGCAAAAACGACTTTTTCGGGCTACGTTTTGACGGTCTTAACAACAAAATCATGAACGACTCAGAGATACAAAGTTGTAGTACTCAAAAAATACTACAACTCTATTATACAGAGTTTTTCCAAATTTCTTTTGGAACGCCCTAAAAAACGTGCTACAAAATAGATTTTTTTTTTCCCATCTTGAGACAGTGATGGAAAATAGGTTTTAGGATCTCCTCTTCCATCTAGGAAGTTACTAGCATCATGCACTTTTTTCCAAAAATATATCCCTAAGAGATCGTTCATGTGCGTGTAGCGTCTAAGCTAATTAGGGAAAATAGACACTCGTTTGACCCAACAAAGAGTACGCTAGGCCTCTTGAGGTTGTAACGGCAGGCTGTGAGAAAATATAAAAAGGAAAAAAAAACACGGGTGCTTACTCATCAAGGAGCATTTGACACCGTCAAACATGGCAACGATAAGACTACGTGGGCCGATACCCTCAACTGAACCCAATGGCTGACAACTTCAAGCCATTGAGATCCATGCCGTAAATACACCTCCCAATCCCATTTGTCATGCCTATAACAAGCGTGTCATCGGGTTTTACACCCTTTGTCATTTCAACTCGAGGGGGTCACTGATAAATATGTAAGCATAGCATGTGGGCTCAACAGAAGGATCCCTTGTTTACACATTTTTTTACATACGAAAGGGTACCATTTAAAGGAGGCATTTACAGATTGAATAGAAAAAGTGTGTGTTTTATTCATGAAAAATTTACAAATAAGGGGTTTTTAAATTAGGCCTTGAACGCATGTGATATAGAGAGTTTAGATATAGCAAATCCCCCGAGCATTTCAATCCCATCGGGCTTGGGTCCTTTACCTAACATTCCCACAAATCCTATAGGTACCAACCCTTTTCAACCCCTGAATACCCACACCTTGGATATACTAACTAGTTTAGGAAGGGGGGTTTCCCACACGAACTGAGCGAGTCTCTACCCATAAGAGCACTCACATATACGGCCTCAGTGACTCATACAAAATACGGCCGTACAAATTTCCAAAATTATGGGCAAATATGATGGAACAACGGATCCTGTTTAATTCATTCAAATGTTTGAACAGAGATGTGAAGCCTTTGGAAATCCAAACTGCTCCACCAAGGTACATGCGTTGAACCTATGCTTAGAGGCAAAGTTAGTCGATGGTTCATCACATTGATGCCAGCAAATCAAGACCAACTTCAGAACCTTGAAAACAGCCTTTATCCATGACTTTTCAAGACAAGGTGATTGGTGGAGTGCAGTGAAAGAACTTTATTCAATTGAGGATAAACCAAACGAAACCATTAGAGACTTTATCCTTAGGATAAAATTCTCGGACTCATGATGTAAGTCATGGGAAAAATTAAACGATTCTCAATTGAAGAGATGTTTCATGATGGGCTTAAAGAATAATAGCTTACACAACTTGATCATTGTATCCAACCTGAAAATATTCAATCAATGTTGTAAAGAAGCAGTACGTTTAGATGACAACATGCTGGAAAATGATCATGCTATGAGATGTTCCTTATCTAAACCAAGTGAAGCAATGGCAAAAGAAAGATCAATCTCGGAATTATCGTTCCCCGAATTCTATGCAGCCTTGCTTAAAAGCTTTCAATCTACATCTTTAAGAGAGAATGAGCTCCTTCAAAACCAACCATCCTTAATGCCTCTACAAGTGAGGAGAAAAATGCCTCATGTTAAGTGCAATCACTATCCCAATTCCCATTGTGCATTCAAGACACCTATCTTTTTGTATTGCATATATTGTAAATTCTTTGGTCATGATACTACAAAGTGTCCCAATTCATCAACTAACTCAAAACCTCCATCTCTCATGCACCAAACAGAAACAGTCCACAGGGTAGAAACTGCTCAGGAAGCAGTTAAGCAAAAACTTTAGTGTTTCTATTGTCGTGGACCTGACAAAGTGGCAGACTGCATAATTTGGAATAGTTCCATGCCCATAGTCACTGACACTTTGCAACCCATGTGTGAACAATGTGGCACTGACCACATGTTCCAAGATTGCCCTAGGCGAGTTGCTTCAATGCAACTTGTCTCACAAAATACAACTCTAAACATCTTAAGTGTACAAAATGGACAATTGTCCATGGTACCCTTGAATGTACTTACACGCTTACAAGCCAAGGCGCATGAGAGAGTGTAAACAAAATGAAAAAGATAACACTTTGAAATGGGTAGAAGAACATGCCTTAAAGCAGAACCAAAAGAGAAAACAAAACCTTCTAAACCCAAGAAAAACAAGGGACATCAAACTATCCAAACCAAAGTTGAATTAAAGGATAGGGAAAAGGAGTCTGTGGAGGACATAAACCCAAAAGAGCCAAAAGCTACACATGATGCAGAAGCATCCACCTTAAAGGCTACCACACAAACCATAAGACCCATATGTGTGACACAGGATACAAAAGCCCAAAAGAAAATTCAATCTCGTCACATGGGCAAACATAATGAAAACCTGACAATCCAAAGAAAATTGAATCTCGTCGCATGGGCAAACATAATGAAAACCTGACAATCCAAAGAAAGTCAGAAGATGAAACATGTTCTGATATGTCACTAAGTGAGGATGAAACAAGCTCTAACTCTTCGCTTAGTACACTTCCCAGACCAACCCAGAAACTAGAACCCACCCAACCACCCCAAATTGAAAATCATGATCACATGACATATGTGGAACGTAAAAAGCAAGCTCAGGAGAGCATGCTTAGTTGAGTGTCTTACAAGATCACCGGTTGTGATTAAACCTCATAATGCCAATCCTAAAAAAGCAACCAAAATACAAAACCCCGAAGAGTACCGCTTCCCCTTTCAAGAGGAAGACATACTCTCCACCACAGAAGTTTCATTAGAGATAGGTTGCACGAATTATGCGGTATAGAATGCACATGAGGAATTCGATGAATCCCTTACAAAATTAAAGCAGCCTCTCAAAACCTTATTTGGAGGAATGCTCTTCTCTCATGGTGAAGTTAGCATAACATCAGCACTTGCACCTTTAAGGGCTAAACATGAGTTACACCAAGATATAAAGAGCTCCATAGAACAGGACTGTGAGGATTCACAAGTTTCTAAACAGACCTCATTTAGAATTGTCAGAGGACCGAGTGTGCCATTGTACACATTGGGTACTCTTGAAAAAGCTAAGAGCTTAAAAGAGGACGAAAGTGAATGGGAATATGAAACAGAAATAGGATCTGAAGCTAAAACACAAATTGAAACTTCCATGGTTCCTCTTGAAGATTCTATCATAGTATGGTTAGATTTCCCTATAGGCAATGATGTTAAGCACAAATGCGCATTGATTAGCCCTCGAGCTAGTCATAAGGTCATGAGACAATAGACATTTGGGTGTCATTGGGACAACCTAAACTGATCCCTACAGACAATGGTCTTGCAAGAGGAGCTAATGGACAAAACATTGAAGTTCTCGGGTACTTTAGCTATGCTACTCAAACAACAATGGAGATATGGAATTTACATTCCATATTGCCCTAGATTCCCTTGAGTATGATGTCATCCTTGGTGGAACTTGGATACGTGACTTGTATTCAATTTATGAATCCATGCAAACAGTCACCCTTGAACACTCCTGCAGGCAGTGTACAATTGCTATTATAGGAGGAAGAGACCTTAGAGGAGCTGGAACTTTCGACATATCTTACTGAAAAGATCCCTAAGATTCTGGTTAGACTGGAACTTTTCAATAAAATCACCATAGCTCCAGCTCAACTTTATCCAGCACGAGAACACAATCTCATAACCCTCAAGTTATGGGATTTGTTAGGTTAACCAACACTCATGGCTCATCCTGAAAGAATTCCCTTTACACAAGACTTGAACATGTCATGTTTGGGGTACTTTGAACATAAAATGTATATTGAAACTAACCCCCTTACTTGCAAGTTTTTTGTGGTTATGTGTTGGAAGCAGATTTGATCTTGGGACATAAATGGACTATTGCTACCCAAGCACCATTGCGCTTTGCCAGCAATAGGGTCATCATGATGGTTAACGGCACAAATTTGACAATACCATACTACAAGGAAGAGGATCCAACCTTAATGGATCTCTATGATGCTGAACACAAAAAATTATAAGCCTCTTCCACAAAAACCCCTCTATACAATGACCTACCATCTGCATCAACGACCCGACTCCGATAAAGCATCTACTCCTTCAACCCCATCCTCGCCAACAACGAAGTTTGATGCCAAAATATCGCAATCAACAACTATTCCTGAAGAAGTTCCCCTTGCACAACCATCTATCTCTAACAAGGAACTCAAAGGAAAAGCCTTGGAGCCTATGCCTCTTCAATGACAAACCTCCCCAAAGGAGAAAACCGCATGCTCAAAAACCTCATCATCGACAACTACTCCAAAAGAGACTAGCCTCCTAATCATAAAAAATACCCATGAGTCTCAAAACTGCCCTTAGCATCAACTAATGTGAAGGACGGCTCACAGCCTTCCACTTCATCCAAAAAGAAAAAACCACCAAGACAACAAAAATCAAGGTATCTTAATGGTATCAAAATAAGGGTAGAGAAGCAGCTACTTATGGCTCAAGGCTACTACAAAGGTGCAAATCAAATTTGGGTGCCTCGATAGTCAAAGCCTCTTCCTCAACGCAGCACTCAAAGGCCAAGGAAAAAGAAAAGTACTCGACAACACCGTCCACAAAAGCCTATGCAAGTTCCTCAAAGAACTCCACCAAGTCAACAAGTGTGGATACCAAAAATAGTACTACAAGCAGAAGAGTAGCCACAAGAACCTATTTTGCTGGCAAGGTGGTAGTAAAAAAAAAAAACACACACACACACAAACACAAAGGAGTCACACATATGGTCTACCTAGAAGTGGTAGAATATCACAAAGCAACTCCCAAGGATCTTCAATAGCCATTATATCTTGTTAAGCTTATCGCTTACTATTCTTTTGGTGGCTATATTCATGTAGTAGCTGCTCCATGAGTACATATCCATACTCATGCATTGGAGAACATTGGCACAAAAGCTTCACCATCAATAACTTTCCAGGTACATCTCTGGATGGGGGGGCCATGGTGGGCTAAAGCCTAGTCAATGGTTGACAAAACGCAGCAGCATAATAAGAGTCTATTTGACTCAATTCTTGTACTTCATGTATATCTGCTTCATAAGAGCACTTAAATATACATAAAAACATAAAAAACATGGGAAGAAGCATGTAGGAACAGGTTCTACTCAACAACATTTGACAAGAATCCTGCCACACAAAGGGACATCATCGAAGGCCAATTTCTTTAAATTATGAATATCACTTCAATGAATCAAATGAGGAACTGAGAATCACCATCTCGTTCTCATGATTATGTCTACATTCCTCTAGAGCCTTTCCTCTCTTATCTCCCATTATGTCTACATTCCTCCAGAGCCTTTCCTCTCTTATCTCCCATTATTAACAACTCTTAACATCCCCACTAACACAAATCACATGTAACCTTGCTTATGATTGCCAAAAACAAAGTGAGTAAAAAACCAAAAAAAAAATCTCTCACAAAAATAAAAATACAATCATTCGCAAAACCCCCACCCCCCCCACCTCGTTAGGAACTCCCAATAACCCACTAACCTTTTTATTTCACTAACTAACTTTTCTTATTCCTTCTGGAGGAACAAAGACCATGAACGTCACTCAATATCAAAGCCATTGACAAAGTTTGTCTATTCTCCCCACACAAAGGTCTTCAATGCGATCACACGAGGACGTGATCGGCATCAGAAAGAAGGGGGGAATGTTAACCCATTCGTGGGGTCAACAAGAGCTACTACCATTATCTTATATCAAGGAGTAAAGGTGGATGCACTAAAAGGTCATACACTCAAGATATGAAGTAATGGTGTCTAAATCTACAATTTGGACGGGTGCCCGTAATGGTGTGACGGAATACTTATGGTGATTCCTGCTTCAAGAGCGATGTAGGATGAAGTCTCGAGTGATGTACTTCATGGATATATTATGAGAGTAGTCATTGTAATAGCATTAAGCCTCTTATGAGTCTATAGTGCTTGGTCGGCCACAGTTTAAGTGAGTGTGAATACTTATGGCCATGTATATAAGTGAATTTATCTCATAATACAAGATACTCTCCCATTGTGCAATTGAACCTTGCTCTTGCTAACCCTCTTGCTAATATCTCTCCCTAATGCATGCTAGTGAGTGTGTGTGTGAGTGATCTGAGGTGAGAGGAGGGACGAGTACCCGTAGTGCAATGCAACGGTGTGACAAATGCTCGCGGGAGGCACAGTGGAATTGCTTCTCAAGGAGTTGTAGAGCTTGTAGACCTCAAGGGTTACGAGCTTGGCCATTGGAAAGATCCTCATGTGACAGTTGCGGTTCATTAGGTAATCTCTTATTGGATGTGTTTCAAGGGGGGTTATGGTGAGCTATAACAACATCATCAAAACATAATATTCACATGTTAACCATAGAAATTTGAAATACCACACCAACTACATTTTTGCAGCTGTACAGACCATGAACCACTCTCAATGGGATCCAAAAAATGTAGAGCTTAACAATATCTGCATTAAATAAGACTGAAAAAAATCGCCAATCATGGCTTGCAAGCAAACACAAGAACCATGTGTTGCATTGTCCACTACATACACTATAACAAATCAAGTTGAGTCACAATTGTTCAAAGGTCATCAATATGGATTCTATCCCACACACTCATCAATATCATCATCCCAATCATGTGAGCTGCTAGCCTCTCCTTGGCCTCCTTGCCTCTTAGGTAGAAGCAATGGTTGTACGTATGAAGATAGAAGACTCTCTCTTCTTGAGTCCATCAAAGCACATAAATGACCTGCTGACCTCAAACATGCCTTAAGAAAAGCTGTGCTACTATCCAACTCAAGGCAAACACCACTAGGATGACAAAACAAATCCAAATATCCTGCAACAATGAAAGTAATGCTGCGATCTAAACCACCACGGATCTCCACACCCACGAGATACCTAGCATGAGATACATCTGGCAAATAATGGTATGCCACCGAATCCATAGGATGCATATGAAGCGTCTTGAAAAGATGTGGCTGTAGACATGTCCCATCATCCACTGGCCACACCCTAGGTGTAGAAATAGGTAAGGCCATCACGTGGTCTTCACCCTTGATAAGCCAAGGTTTGGTCTTAGGCGAAACTGCAAAAAAAATATCGCCTACCATAGCCCTTACTTTCTTGATGATTGAAGCACATCAAATTCATGCACTTGTTGAAAAATCCCATAGAAATGTGTTGAGCAAAGGTGAGTAGAAGGACCACTCTTCATGTACAACTTTTGATGTAACAAAAGCAATACTCGCTCTCCATGTTAGCAAATTCATGTAAAAAATGTGACCTCTAGTGCCTCTTTTAAGGGTTTAGGTGTGTGACAAAGCACGGTTTGCCTTCTCTTAATTTTGGACCCACATCCTTTACCCTAAAGAGGAATAATAGTCTTTCTTAATCTAGGTATCTCTAAAATAGTCATTAAAGTGAATTCTATGGCCTACTTAGCATAAGGCCGAATTGGTAACAACTTGAAAAGTATATTTTCCTCTAGTTTTGATTCTCTCTCTCTTCCTCCCTCCCTCCATGCCAAAATGTGCAATGCCTGGTGTTCCAAGCTTGCCCGTAAAAGTATTTTGAGCCTCTAAATTAATATTGGGTGTATTGATGAGATATAATGTAGGGTGGTATACATTTAGTCTACAAGAGAGAGAAGCTCTTCTAGATCTAAAGAGAGTTGTGGCGCAACACGTAAGAAGGATAAATACACAGTTCAAGACATGGGAAGAGTGTTGTGAGTTGTAGGGTATCACCTATAATAAGGCATCCAGCAGGGTCATGACACTCAAGCTTCCTATGTGTCCAGACAAAGAAGACTATACTGATGTATGCAACCCCTTAACTTCTTACCTTGCTAGTATATAAACCCAAAAATGGTCAAATATAAGACAATTTTGCAAGTTTTCATTCAACATAGAGAACCAATCAACAACGGCAACACCACATCTGTCCGAAAGCCCCCCACTCTCATAGTAACCATAGGGAGAGTGATGTATGACAACAATCTGCTACCATATCTCAAGATCTTATATACAAAAGTACCGATCCACCTAACCAATAGTTTCCCCGGGCCACATAAGGTAAAATAATTTTTAATATATTGCATAACAACAAGATATAAAACAAAATAATGAAAGCAAGTAGTCCAAGCATTTGGGATTACCTCCCATGGATGCCATAATCCAAAACCAACCTAAATTTGAGAGTGATGATGTGACCAATAAAACTCCGTAGCACACATGATCCTTTATGATAATGTCCCAAAGAAGACCAAGATACGACACCACAAAGAACACCTCCAAAAGGGAGGTCCAAAACATAAAATTTGTTACCCAAGTTATAGACCTCCCTTCCTAGCATACTCCCAATCTATGTGCTAAACCTCTATAGAAAAACAGAAAAAAATATAATTCCTTTAACTTGATATTTTTAAAACTATTATCTTGTGTTGAGTAGCATTCTCTAACATGATTTTCATTGAAATCTTATAGTTAAAAAGAGAAATTTATTTTCTACAAAACCATAAAAGTCGAATTTTTAATTTACAAGATGATTATAAAAAGAGTTACTTATTTTCTTTATACGAACATGCATGCGTGTTTTTATTTTAAGGGTTGTCATGCAAAATGGTAAAAAATATATCAAGATTTTATTGTATTTGCAAATTGCACTTTTCCCTAAAACCCACAGGGACGAAAATTGAACTTAACACACGTGAAAAATATCAAATGTATTTCTTCAATGAAGTCAAAGGGCATGTCGAAAGAAGGGTAATGAATTGATTGGAGGTGAGCAAGACTCCCAAATACATGTTGAAATATATAAGTGAATAGGGTGTGTGTGGGAACAAGCCCTTGGCTAGAGGCTGTAAAAGAGAATTTGTAAATGTGAGAGAACGTGTGAAAAGGTGAGAAGAATCTATTGGGAGAGAATAAAGGGTAGCATGAAGAGATTTAGGAGGTGTGGATATTCTGGGAGAGGTGGAGAGAATCAAGTAAAAGAGGTGGAGATATTCTAGGAGAGGTGGAGAGAATCAAGCATGAAGAGATTTAGGAGGTGTGGAGATATTCTGGGAGAGGTGGAGAGAATCAAGCAAAAGAGGTGGAGTGAATCAAGGATTGGATGCTAGATGTAAAATCTATAAATTAAGGCATTGGCCTAATGAGAATTTGCTGGTTTTTGATTATCCATGCCTACATTAAGTTATCAGTTAATTGCTCACTAATTACATCTTAATTATCATCTAATCTCTTTGTTAATGATGTTGATTCTAGCATTTGATCCACCATAGCTCATCACATTGTTGTAATTTTAACATGGTATCAGAGCCTAGCCTAGAATCCATCAAGTTTATGACCCCATTATCTAACTAATTAGGATTAGTAGATGATTAGAAAATAATCACTTTTTTTAACTATTTTCAACTAGCCCTCTATACCCCGAGCCAGTGGAGGGGCTTGATCTCCCTCCAAGAGAAACATTAGGGCAAGCCCTTCTAGGTATACATAGCTAATTCATTGTGCTCCAGCCAAACGAATCAGCGTAGCAAACCGCTTTACGGAAGCTCACGTTTTTTGCTAATCTGCAGGCACCTTTTTTTGAGGAAAGATGACATCTCTTCTTCTCCAGTTGCAATGGGTCTAATTCCTCTTGGCCCTAGGGGTTTTCAAGGGTGCTCTACAAGCTGGTGAAGTCAGAATTTGATTTGATCAAGTCTACAGTGAGATCCAAGCTCTTCATCAAATCTGCACAGCAGAGCAGGCAGCAGGTGACTTTGGTAAAACAAAGATTAAGCATTCAATGTTTGGTCAAATCTTATGTTTCTTGGCTTAATCCTCTACTAAAATAATTGCTATTGATGGCCTTGAAAGAATTTGAGCTCATTTGAACTCTAAGGTCTCAGATGTGGGCTCCCCGCATACTTTGTTTTCTGCACACAAAATAGAGGATTAATTTACTAGTCAATGATTAATCAATGCTAATCACTATTTTTTATGCAATTTAGGGTTCAAATTAACCATTAGTATTTGATACAAATCCCTATAACTTCAGATTGCAATTCGGAGATGGTTTGATACTCCAACCATTTCGTACAAATTGGTTACCCTTGATTTAATGTAATTTCTGGTGATTTTATGCTGATAAATCTGTTGTAATCATCTCTTAAACACCAGATTGAGTTATAAAAGGGTAGACACTGCCCTTGAATCTTGAAATTGGATCAACAGGTTAGACTCCCTTCACATTATCATGAGTACGGCACAAGAAATAGCCAAATTTAATGGGGAGCAGTTTTACACATGGCAGACAAAAACCATGTATCTGCTCATGAGGAAAAATCTGTGGGGGCTAGTTGAGGAAAGAGATGAATGCCCAGAGCTGAGAGGTGAAAATGAGTGGAAGAGCAGGAATGAAAAAGCATTGGGACTTATTGCACTCAGTTTAAATGATGAAATCATTCATCACATCACAGGGATACAATGGGCAAAAGATGCATGGGATGAACTCAATAAATTCTTTGGCACACAAGCTAAAAATTCAAAGATAAATCTGTTAATGCAATTCTACAAATTGGATATGAAGGAAAGTGAACCTCAAATCACACACTTGAACACATATAAAAGCATTAAGCAACATTGGCAAAAAGGTAGAAGATGATGAGGCACTAGTAGTGCTTCTGAAGAGTGTGGACAAAGGTGAATATGAAAACATTGTAGCAACACTAAAGAATGTACCTGAATTGAAGCTACACGAGATAGAAGGAGCTCTACTAGAGCAAGAGAGCAGAGGCAAAGAGAAGAAATGGCTCGACTCAACAGTAGGAGAAGAAAAAGCATTCTTCACCCGCCGAGGAGGATTCTCTCGAGGACGAGGTAGAGTAGGAGAAGAAAAAGCATTCTTCACCCGAGGAGGATTCTCCCGAGACGAGGACGAGGTAGAGTAGGAGAAAGGACCTTCTCATTAATATGGCTGTTCATTAAGCGAGACAATAATCATTGGAATCCATGACTAGAATTGTAACATCCATAATCATTGGAACGACAATGCCAACCTAATGTGAAATCCATAACCAAAAACTAAGAAGAAGGTGCAGATCCTCACTAGTCACTTCCTAGCAAGTAGTAGGGGCTGCACATATGATGAAATAATTCTATCATCACTGTCCATCAAGGCACACACACAGCCTGTCTTCAAACATGCCTTGAGAATAGGGGTAGTACCACATCCTAACTCAAGGAAAATACCACCATGACGGCATAATAACTCAAGAAAGCAAGCCATAAATGTGATGCTCCTCTCCAAGGTTCCATGAATATCCTCCCCGACAGGATCCCTACTGCGTGAAACCTCAGGCAAATGGTGGTAAGCCACTAAATCCAAAGGCCACATATGTACCCTCAAAGAGTGGAAAACTCTTCCAACAAAACAAAGGAGGCACCATCAGGCTTGTCTACGAACGGCAAAGAGCATAGACGCAGTGCACTGCAAATTGAGAAAGCCAACACTCAAGCCAAAGAAAATGCCTCATTCGCGCATTAAGCATAGAGTTGTAAGCGAAACTAGCAACAATACCTTTGTGCAGAATCCACCACTCTCATGGGGACCATATGGGGAGTGATGCATAATAACAATCCACTACCATATCTCTAGATCTAATATATGTTAGTACCGATCAAACCAACCAATAGTCTCCTTTGCAACCCATTACAAAAACAATCATTGTATTAAAAACCTTTTCAAACCAAATAATTCGAACCAAGTAGATAGGTAGAATGTTCATGGAATATCTCCCATGGATGCCATAATTAGCAACCACCCCGAATTAGAGAGTGTCGATGCAGCCAATGAAACTCCATATCGCACATGGTCCTCTATGATAGTACCCCAAAAGGATGCCTAGACATGGCACCAAGTAGAACACCTCCGAAGAAGGGGAGGTCCAAAAACACAAAATCTACTACCCACCAAGACATGGACCTCCCTTTCCTAGCAAACTCTTAACACCAGTGGACTCACCGACACCTAAACCCAAAAGAATTACTTCAAATAAGAGATGGCTGCAAGAAAGATTAAACAAGAGCTGAAAGGCCATAAATGACACTCACCATAAATGACACTCACCATGTCTGGATGCTGTATTTTCAGACCCCCCAACATCATCATCCTCATTGACTATATCACCATAAGAGATGGCTGCAAGAAAGATTAAACAAGAGCTGAAAGGCCATAAATGACACTCACCATGTCTGGATGCTGTATTTTCAGACCCCCCAACATCATCATCCTCATTGACTATATCACCATACTTTCACATTCCCTTTCCACCACAAACTTTGGACAGCTAAGTTAGAGGTATTTATCAAGAAATACTCACAAAGTATGCATAAAAGGCCAGCATGCTGTTCTTACCTCCATCCATTGATTCATTAGTCTTCTCCACAACAACCCTAGGTTACTCTGCATGGAGCTCCTTCTCCACAACAACCCTGGGTTACTCTTTCAAAACCTCTGCATGGAGCTCCTTCTCCCTCTCCAACATGTGACCCTTCTCCAGGTCTATCCACCATGGACAATTCTTGATCTCCCACTTTAGGAGTCCATGCATGGGGGGAGGGTACATACTAGAGGCAGCATTTGCAATCACCAACCACTGCTTTTCTCTAACTGGCAAGCAAACAAAGTAACACAAATCACATTAGCTTTCTTCCACTTGTGGCAATAAAACTAGAATACGATAAGATTCCATTATACTCCTTCCCTTTAGATACTTGCAGTTAAAGTGAGCTATCGATGTATATAGGGAGCTGCTTCTAGGAGCTACAAGGATCTATAAGCACGTCTATGGAGCTATCGGCATATTCTCTTAGCATGTATAGAGAGCCACTGACATATGAAGGGAGCTACCAAGACCTAGCCAAGCATTGAAAGGTTGATTCTCTTTAAACTTGTTTATCTTTGAATGTTTTTCTCCAATTTAATTTCACCTTTCAATTAACAAGTGTTCTAGCTATAAACTTGATAGAATATATATATATATATATATATATATATATATATATATATATATATATATATATATATATATATCCTTAAGTGTGTGTGTGTGTGTGTGTGTGTGTGCGTGCTTGTGTTTATCCTTCTGTACATCTTTAAGATTTTCTTACTTTATGTTTTTCCATTTAATGCTAAGTATTTTGGTGGCAATTTGAAGTGAGCTAAAGTTGTCAGCCTTTTCAAAATTTTTAAGCTTGGTATATTGAAAAGTATGAGCTTTTTTTAAAACTACATGTGGTGTGTTTGGTTTCAAATTAAGGAGTTACAAGTGTTGTTGCATGCTCTGATGTTTATGTTTCATGTAGTAAGATTGGAAGATGTATATTTATTTGATATGTATCCCATGTTACATTCCAATTTTGAATTCAAAAAGTTTTTAATATTTGAATTGTGTCTATCATCTAGAGGAGGTGGAGGCAAGCGTGGTAGAAAAAGGCAATAGGAGTAAGGAATACAGACCATGATCATCTACCCTTAAAGAGTTTGGAGGAGATTAGTAGAGTGGTTGAGACAGAGTTCTAGGAAGTACAAGGTGTGGATGAAGAGTTTGACAATCATATTATTAATGGTTTCGTTGTTTTGTAGGTAACAGTTCTGAGATGGACGATGAGTTAACACCAAAAGAGACTAATATGCAAATTGGTCCTTATGTTATTAGATTTGAGATTCCTCTTCTAGATGATGACAAGGATGAGAATAAAATTTATATGGACATGGGAGAAGATATAATGCAAAAAATAAAGCTTTTTAATTGTTTTCAATGTCCAATGGTTCCACTATGCAGGCATATGGTAAGGAGGGGTATGTGCCAGAAAAGGGTGCCTTCATAGTGCCCATGTGGACATGTGCTAGTAGAGAGAACACAATGATTAGTAAGGAGATAATGGCAGATTGGGATCCTATTTAGCAAGATGTCAAGAAAGAGTTTGAGGAGGATACATATTCTTTCAGGGAGGATGTTTTATTTTTGGGAAGGGAACCACCGTACAATGTCTTGGAAGGTGTCTTGGAAGGCTGCAATAAAAGAGAGAATTTCAAATACAAGGACAAAGCATCATCTTGTTTTGTGTACCATCATAAGATCCAACTAGAGTGACTGAGATTGCACTTCTATCGAGATTGTAGGTGGATGAACTAGTGCTGAGTATATGTTTGTCTTTATTTATGTGTGAAGTATGGATATATTTTAGAAGTTCACTCAATGGATCTAAAATGCCTATCTTTGAGTATATGTATGGGCCATGTCCTTGTGTCTCCTAACATATGGATAAGATAACAAAGAAACTATTACAAAATTTTTATTTTTGGGTCTTGGTCATCAATGAGACAATTTTATTTTGTTTTTAGTCTGAATATGCATGCTTTGGTTGGGACAACATTGCAAGATGAGATAATGAATTGTGCAAACATTTGTGCTACAAATCATGAGGACTACTTAAAGGATCTTCCTAATAGAGATAGGAGATTGATAGCTCAAATTAGAAGGAAATACACTAAGGGTGGAGAGCCATGGTACCCTCTTACTCGTAGCCTTATCTTGGAAATCATGAGTACTACTTAAAGGATCTTCATGATAGAGATAGGAGATTGATAGCTTAGATTAGAAGGAAATACACTAAGTGTGGAGAGCCATGGTACTCTCTTACTCGTAGATATCTTAGAAAGCTTGTATATAATGTGAGTGGTTGCTATGATGCCATCATTTATTAATTATAAGGTTTTTATCTTTGTTGCATGATTTAAATCCTTTGTCAATGTTTTAGGTTCAAATCTCACAATCACTAAACAAGAAGCTCGATCAGGCGCAAGATTGACATTGTTTGATGCCGAGATCAATAAATTGGAGGAGAAGGAGACAAAGCAATTGGCCTCAAGATATGGTGATAGAATTGGGAACGTAAAGAAAATTTGCACCATGTATGACATATATAGGGATCTCCAACTACAAGGAGAAATTGGAATGAGTATGGAGTTACTAGTAAAGGGAGCTATTGAAAGATACCTATACATGTTGATAGATCCCAATAACTTGCTATGCATGCATGTAGCCTGGATTTCTTTTTTTGTCATGAATCTGAGCTTGTTGTCCAGTCAAACTTATTGGCCATGTAGCCTAGATTTGTTTTTTTTGTCAAGAATGTGAAATTTTTTTTTTTGTCATGATGTGAGCTTCATTCATGGCCATGTTAAAGACATGGCCATGCAACTTAAAACATGGCTGTGGTAGGCCATGCTGGCGTGGCCTCCCACCGCCATGTTTTAAGTTGCATGGCCATGAATTGAGCAATGAAAGATGCCAAAGCATCATCTTTCTACGTGCAAGACAATTTTAAATTCATAAAGAAGTCCTAGCAAACGGTTGACAAGGGGAGAGAGAGAGAGAGAGAGAGAGGAGGGACCTTTTGAGAGACTAGGAACAATATGTAGTGAAGTTGCGCATGCTCTCATAGCTTGCTTCATGGCCATGTCAAAGACAAGACCATGAAGCAAGCTATGTACCCCTTTAGCCTTTGGTATTGTGTGATTAAAACACCATGAGAAGCAAGCTAAGAACCCCTCAATGAACACAATATATGATTGAATAAATTCTAAAATCCAATGTGACGCAGTCTTTGAAAGCATTCTAAGATCTCTCTCTCTCTCAACTCATAGGTACTACCTGGTGTAATTTAAGAATTGTTGGCTTGCTTCAAGGCCATGCGAAAAAAAAAAAGAAGTCGTTGGAACTTGGGAGGGTGCGCCAAACAGACGAATCGAGGCCTTAAAATTACGTAGCACAATATTTGAAAACCATTTTAAATCCCACTTGGGGAGGTCGCGCCGGCGCACGTAAGGAAGAAAAGAAATTTCTTTCATTGGGTGTCTGTTAATGGTAAGCATCAAACAGCCTCAGCGAAATTTTGACATGTACCTGCTCGGAGCGCGTGGGGGCTTCTATTTGTAAGGCATAGTGAGGGAGCGTTGCGTGCAGGAGAATAGGGAGTTAGGGCAAAAACTATCGTTTGATTAAAAAACCTTTTGCAAAAGTCTCTGAAAACCCTTTCAAAAAAACTTTTTAAGGCTTTATGATATAGTTTTTAAGCTTTTGATAGCTTCTTGACATTATTTTTTTCCAAGCTCTATTTTTAAAAGCTTGTAACAAGTTTTTTTTGTTGAAGAATGTTTTATAAGTTTTATTTAAAGCTCATTTGTGTATATATATATATTTGAAAGCTTTTTGATAAAACTGAACACACACACACACACACACACACACACACACACTCATATATATATTTGTACATTCACACAAAGATACCTACATACATACATTTATTTTTTAAAGCTATATTTTTTATAGCTTGTTAAAACCTTTTTTTTTTAATTTGTTGAAGAGTTTTTACAAGTTATATTTAAACCTCATTTAAATATAAATATATATTTGAAAGCTTTTTGATAACTGTACACACACACACACACACACACACACACACACATGTTTTGTACATTCACACATAGAACCCTACATACAGACATTTATTTCCATACACATATACATATGAACATAAATACATGTATATATATTTGTGATCGTATATATTTAAAAAACACAATAAAATATTTGCTACTCATTATTTGGTTGCTCATGAATGATTTTTTAGAGTTTGTTTATTTGGTATTTACTTTTGTTTGTTAGTGAATATCTTCTCTCATGTTTTTCGTGATGATCTGAATGTAATAACGTGTGGAGGCGGTGCTTATAAAAATTTATTACCAATAATGACAAAAGTTGAGGTTGTTTCACTAGCCATTTGTTTACACAAATGGACAAATAAAGACACATACGGATAAATCCACTCCCTCAAACACACCTAGCCATATGCACATATACATATGAACTAAAAACAAAAAATAAATAATATTGCCACATAAATTTATAGGGCATGAGTGCACGGAGTATTGTATTGATTGGTCCAATGAACTTTGTCCCAAAATGGGTTGAAAAACTAATTTTAGGTGTGAACTAGTGTATAAAATATATTTCATAATCAATTACATTATTGAATATAGGCGGTTGTATTAATAGATGGTCAACCCCCTATATTCAATTACATTGAATATAGGGGGTTGTATTAATAGATGGTCAACCCCCTATATTCAATTACATTGAATATAGGGGGTTGTATTAATAGATGGTCAATGTATTCAATTGCATTGAATACATGCGTTCATATTAATAGATGGTCAATTATTTAACATCATTCTGTATTATGATTTTTTTGGCACTGTATCTTTGAATATATTTTCTTGGCATTTTATTGTGTTTGTTTTTACCGATTATAGAATTTAACTTTTTGGTTTTTGCATAAGTGTTTAAACAGCTTGCATAAGGGAACAATCTAATGGATTTTGTTCTTGACATGTATTTTTGTGTTTTGTCTTCATTCCCCTCTAGTCTCATTGACATGGTCAGTGTTTTTCTTTTGTTCTTGTGACCTTGTTCTTATAGTTTTCACTTAGTACAATGAGCAAAAACATCACTGTTTATGGGCCTTTAAAGTGACATAAAATTTCACTAGTTTCGAAGGTAGAAGGTGAAACATTGATTCTTACAAACCCTTGTTCTAACAGCTGTCTAAGCTGTTCCTTGAAATGAATGGCTTCAAGGACTGGCATTTTGTACGTGCGCTGGGCTACTGGCTGAGCTCCGGGGCCAATTCTATCTCATGATCTACTTCCCGAATCAGAGGCATCTCAGTTAGCTCACCTGGTAATAAATCATCATACTCACTTAACCATTCTGGTTCTTTAGCCTTTAACTTTGTGCCTACCGGATTCATTTTGACAACATAAATGAGCTGCTTCTTTCTAAGTCCTTTCAGTAACCTAGAAGCTTTTACTAATTGCAGATGTGGGGATCCAAAAATTCTAGTTCCTTGAACTTTGTTCCCGTGAAGGTCACAGAAGGAAATGGTTCCATTGTGACAGTGAATGTTAGCTTGATTTTTGTGCAGCCAATCCATTCCCAGGATTTTGTCAAAAACTCCCAAAGGTAAGACTCTGAACTGGCAGAAGTCAATTACATTCCGATCTAGATTAAATTGAATACGATCTGTCTCATGGTGGTGAGTGAAAAGAATCTTCCCACTGGCCAATTCAACTTGCATAGGTTTCCCTGATTTCTGTTCTACTAGCTTATGCAAGCATCCTGGGGAAATAAATGAATGAGTACTACCTGAATTAATCAAAAGCTTAAATGGCATACCCTTATACTCAGCTGGAGCATGGATGATAGAGAATTGACGATTTGGCCCTTGGTTTTCAATCACGGCATAAATCTGACCTCTTTCCTCTTCCACTACTTCTGCTATCGTAACTGCTCTGGCTGCTGCTGCAGATTGGGGCGGAACTCTTTCTCTTTGGTTGCCCCAGTTCTGGGAGGGAGTTTTGAGATTACTCTGAACAGAGGTAGATGGTTGAGCTGGAGTCCTCCTAGGATTGCCTTGATTTTGGCGAGACGGACCCTAATTTGACTAATACGAAGGGGCTTGTCTGTGCACTCTGGGTCCTTGACTTCCCTGTCCTCTTAACATGGCAAGAGTTGGGTAGTCTATAAGCTGGTGACCAAAACCCTAACACCCAAAACACCTGTTCTCACTTCTAAGCTCATCCCTCTGAATCCTTGAAAAAGGTGGGCTCCTGAGAAAGTGTTCTAAGGGAAGGGTCTTCCTTCACTTCTGAATCTCCCAGCATCTTGATTCTGATTAGGGCCTTGCTGCCTCTTTGGGGGTGGAAAGTTTGAAGCACTTCCTGGGGTTTGGAACCTTTTAAAGTTTGAGGGTACAGGCTTCGGTCGGACCTTAACAACAAATGCTTTGGCAAAGTCCTTTTCCATTCTTACAACTTTTGCCATTGAGATTGGTTTGGCATTTTTCACTAAAGTGTCTAATGGCTCGTTCATCCCTCGAATAAATCTGGCCATCAGCTACTCTTCATCCAAAAGTGGAGAATATTTGAGGAGAAGGGCAAATGCCTGATGGTATTCTTCAATCGTCCGACTATCCTGCTTCAATTCCAAAAACTCATTCATTTTGGTTTCCAGGAAGCCCGGAGGACAGAACCTCTTCCCTTAGGTAAGCTTTAAGATCTAACCAGGTCTGGGTATTTTGGTCGAGACGGTTTGTCTCGCATGTCTGGACACCGAGACTAATCTAGTGGTCATTCCGAAACCGAAGCTGGGAAAATTTCCTTTGCCTGGAAAACGGGGACGATTCCACCTTTTTTATTTTCTTAACGAATTTTCTAACGGGTTCAAGAGATTATACTATCCTTCACCTAATTAAACCAGATAGAGGGAAAACTATCACTGACTTAGTTTGAAGAAATCAACGCTTTTTTCTTAACCGAAATCAGGCACAGCCGTTGATCTAATCATTTGAGGGATTCAACGCTTTTCTCCTAATTGAAGTCACGCACAGCCATTGATCTACTCATTTGAGAAATTCTTCAGGTTTTTATTTAACTACTCAAATTTTAAGCATATTCTTATTATTTCAATTTAATTATTAAAACTCCACTGATTCCAGCCTACCCCATCCGGCCCGTGGGTTAGCCACCACCCAACCACTGGAATCGGTAGAACTAGACAATTACTCACCCACCCATAATTGAATGCCTTTCTTAACTTTTGCGTTCGAATACAGATACGCACACGCTCCTCTTTAAAACTTTAACATATAAAATAATCTATTGACAAACAGTTATTGGTTACAGATGTCATAACTCAAAAATTCCATAGTCCCTTGTTTCTCAAAATACTCTTCCATTGTCTCTTAATCCATTTTTCCACTACTTCTCCTAACTGTTTCCCTTCACCCTTGAAGGGACCAGGTTGGGATCGGTACAGGGCTTTACGAACGTTCGGATCTAACTCTTCATCATCGGTAAGAGGATCCGGCTGCCTACCGGCCCGCGCGCCTCATGATTCGGACAAAATGATATTTTTGTCAACTTAACTTTATCATCAGATTTATGACTATTTAATTTTTGAGATTTATTTCTTAAACAAATAAATATTCCATCATAATTCTTGAAAACAAGATTCACTCTGATAATTTTATTAACCAATATTCACAACCACCACGAAAACAATTTGGAATCTTTTGCAAAACATCATTTATTATCAAAAGTTTTTGATATATACATAGAGCGTCTCGTCTCCAAAAGTCACCGCCTCAATCGTGTACGCATAAAAAGGCGATACTGCGATGGAGACATGCTATGATATACACGATTCATCACTGATAATGGTGCTGTAATTCTTCTCCTAGGAATAAAGCGGCTTAGAAGTCTTAAAATACGGCAAGAAATTCTAAAATTCCGGGGTGAGTGATTATAGAGTTATACATAATGAACAACTCCTAGCCTTATCAACATCATGGTTAGAGAGATATTATGTCAGAGTCTCTGTCATTGATTGGTATTAATGTGAATACTTTGCCCTTCAGAGAACCACATATGCTGACGTCGCTCTACTGGATCAGGAAAGTATAGATCCTCAAAGTGACGAGCGAGTCTCACTCTGCTTTCTCGGGTTGTAGCAGAGTTGATGAGATTTTCGAGGTAAAGGTGATCATATCCTGACTGTGGGAGAGTCCAAGAATGCTAGGACAGATTTGGGGTATCCATCTAAAAATCCATTTCAATTTATAAGTTTTCAATTTATAAGGTTCATTTCAAACATAATCTTAATAAGTGAAAACATTATTTCCCAAGTTTACTTTAAAATTTTAGGCAATTTCTGCTGCTATTTTTGTAAGTTTACAACAGCGCTTTGATACCAGCTGTGAGACCCCTCCACCCCCTCCACGCACCGGATTCCCGGTTGTTGCTAGAGCAGCGGCGGGAAGCAGCTTCCTCTTGCGCGGGGCAGGGTTTCCCACTCAGGGCCTCGCCCTCGAATGTCTGGACAACAAGACTAATATGGTGGTCATTCCAAAACCGAAACTGGGAAAATTTCCCTTGCCTGGAAAATGGAGACGATTCCACCTTTTTTATTTTCTTAACGAATTTTCTAACGGGTTCAAGAGATTATACTATCCTTCACCTAATTAAACCAGATAGAAGGAAAACTATCACTGACTTAGTTTGAAGAAATCAATGCTTTTTTCTTAACCGAAATCACGTACAGCCGTTGATCTAATCATTTGAGGGATTCAACGGTTTTCTCCTAACTGAAGTCACGCACAGCCATTGATCTACTCATTTGAGAAACTCTTCAGGTTTTTATTTAACTACTCGAATTCTAAGCGTATTCCTATTATTTCAATTTAATTATTAAAACTCCACTGATTCCAGCCTACCGCATTAGCCACCACCCAACCACTGGAATCGGTAGAACTAGACAATTACTCACCCACCCATAATTAAATGCCTTTCTTAACTTTTGCGTTCGAATATAGATACGCACACGTTCCTCTTTAAAACTTTAACATATAAAATAATCCATTGACAAACAGTTATTGGTTACAGATGTCATAACTCAAAAATTCCATAGTCCCTTGTTTCTCAAAATACTCTTCCATTGTCTCTTAATCCATTTTTCCACTACTTCTCCTAACTGTTCCCCTTCACCCTTGTTGAAGGAACCAGGTTGGGATCGGTGCAGGGCTTTACGAACGTTCGGATCTAACTCTTCATCATCGGTAAGAGGATCCGGCTGCCTACCACGGCCCGCGCGCCTCATGATTCGGACAAAACGATATTTTTGTCAACTTAACTTTATCATCAGATTTATGACTATTTAATTTTTGAGATTTATTTCTTAAACAAATAAATATTCCATCATAATTCTTGAAAACAAGATTCACTCTGATAATTTTATTAACCAATATTCACAACCACCACGAAAACAATTTGGAATCTTTTGCAAAACATCATTTATTATCAAAAGTTTTTGATATATACATAGAGCGTCTCGTCTCCAAAAGTCACCGCCTCAATCGTGTACGCATAAAAAGGCGATACTGCGATGGAGACATGCTATGATATACACGATTCATCACTGATAATGGTGCTGTAATTCTTCTCCTAGGAATAAAGCGGCTTAGAAGTCTTAAAATACGGCAAGAAATTCTAAAATTCCGGGGTGAGTGATTATAGAGTTATACATAATGAACAACTCCTAGCCTTATCAACATCATGGTTAGAGAGATATTATGTCAGAGTCTCTGTCATTGATTGGTATTAATGTGAATACTTTGCCCTTCAAAGAACCACATATGCTGACGTCGCTCTACTGGATCAGGAAAGTATAGATCCTCAAAGTGACGAGCGAGTCTCACTCTGCTTTCTCGGGTTGTAGCAGAGTTGATGAGATTTTCGAGGTAAAGGTGATCATATCCTGACTGTGGGAGAGTCCAGGAATGCTAGGACAGATTTGGGGTATCCATCTAAAAATCCATTTCAATTTATAAGTTTTCAATTTATAAGGTTCATTTCAAACATAATCTTAATAAGTGAAAACATTATTTCCCAAGTTTACTTTAAAATTTTAGGCAATTTTTGCTGCTATTTTTGTAAGTTTACAACAGCGCTTTGATACCAGCTGTGAGACCCCTCCACCCCCTCCACGCACCGGATTCCCGGTTGTTGCTAGAGCAGCGGCGGGAAGCAGCTTCCTCTTGCGCGGGGCAGGGTTTCCCACTCAAGGCCTCGCCCTCGAATGTCTGGACAACAAGACTAATATGGTGGTCATTCCAAAACCGAAACTGGGAAAATTTCCCTTGCCTGGAAAATGGAGACGATTCCACCTTTTTTATTTTCTTAACGAATTTTCTAACGGGTTCAAGAGATTATACTATCCTTCACCTAATTAAACCAGATAGAAGGAAAACTATCACTGACTTAGTTTGAAGAAATCAACGCTTTTTTCTTAACCGAAATCACGTACAGCCGTTGATCTAATCATTTGAGGGATTCAACGGTTTTCTCCTAACTGAAGTCACGCACAGCCATTGATCTACTCATTTGAGAAACTCTTCAGGTTTTTATTTAACTACTCGAATTCTAAGCGTATTCCTATTATTTCAATTTAATTATTAAAACTCCACTGATTCCAGCCTACCGCATTAGCCACCACCCAACCACTGGAATCGGTAGAACTAGACAATTACTCACCCACCCATAATTAAATGCCTTTCTTAACTTTTGCGTTCGAATATAGATACGCACACGTTCCTCTTTAAAACTTTAACATATAAAATAATCCATTGACAAACAGTTATTGGTTACAGATGTCATAACTCAAAAATTCCATAGTCCCTTGTTTCTCAAAATACTCTTCCATTGTCTCTTAATCCATTTTTCCACTACTTCTCCTAACTGTTCCCCTTCACCCTTGTTGAAGGAACCAGGTTGGGATCGGTGCAGGGCTTTACGAACGTTCGGATCTAACTCTTCATCATCGGTAAGAGGATCCGGCTGCCTACCACGGCCCGCGCGCCTCATGATTCGGACAAAACGATATTTTTGTCAACTTAACTTTATCATCAGATTTATGACTATTTAATTTTTGAGATTTATTTCTTAAACAAATAAATATTCCATCATAATTCTTGAAAACAAGATTCACTCTGATAATTTTATTAACCAATATTCACAACCACCACGAAAACAATTTGGAATCTTTTGCAAAACATCATTTATTATCAAAAGTTTTTGATATATACATAGAGCGTCTCGTCTCCAAAAGTCACCGCCTCAATCGTGTACGCATAAAAAGGCGATACTGCGATGGAGACATGCTATGATATACACGATTCATCACTGATAATGGTGCTGTAATTCTTCTCCTAGGAATAAAGCGGCTTAGAAGTCTTAAAATACGGCAAGAAATTCTAAAATTCCGGGGTGAGTGATTATAGAGTTATACATAATGAACAACTCCTAGCCTTATCAACATCATGGTTAGAGAGATATTATGTCAGAGTCTCTGTCATTGATTGGTATTAATGTGAATACTTTGCCCTTCAAAGAACCACATATGCTGACGTCGCTCTACTGGATCAGGAAAGTATAGATCCTCAAAGTGACGAGCGAGTCTCACTCTGCTTTCTCGGGTTGTAGCAGAGTTGATGAGATTTTCGAGGTAAAGGTGATCATATCCTGACTGTGGGAGAGTCCAGGAATGCTAGGACAGATTTGGGGTATCCATCTAAAAATCCATTTCAATTTATAAGTTTTCAATTTATAAGGTTCATTTCAAACATAATCTTAATAAGTGAAAACATTATTTCCCAAGTTTACTTTAAAATTTTAGGCAATTTTTGCTGCTATTTTTGTAAGTTTACAACAGCGCTTTGATACCAGCTGTGAGACCCCTCCACCCCCTCCACGCACCGGATTCCCGGTTGTTGCTAGAGCAGCGGCGGGAAGCAGCTTCCTCTTGCGCGGGGCAGGGTTTCCCACTCAAGGCCTCGCCCTCGAATGTCTGGACAACAAGACTAATATGGTGGTCATTCCAAAACCGAAACTGGGAAAATTTCCCTTGCCTGGAAAATGGAGACGATTCCACCTTTTTTATTTTCTTAACGAATTTTCTAACGGGTTCAAGAGATTATACTATCCTTCACCTAATTAAACCAGATAGAAGGAAAACTATCACTGACTTAGTTTGAAGAAATCAACGCTTTTTTCTTAACCGAAATCACGTACAGCCGTTGATCTAATCATTTGAGGGATTCAACGGTTTTCTCCTAACTGAAGTCACGCACAGCCATTGATCTACTCATTTGAGAAACTCTTCAGGTTTTTATTTAACTACTCGAATTCTAAGCGTATTCCTATTATTTCAATTTAATTATTAAAACTCCACTGATTCCAGCCTACCGCATTAGCCACCACCCAACCACTGGAATCGGTAGAACTAGACAATTACTCACCCACCCATAATTAAATGCCTTTCTTAACTTTTGCGTTCGAATATAGATACGCACACGTTCCTCTTTAAAACTTTAACATATAAAATAATCCATTGACAAACAGTTATTGGTTACAGATGTCATAACTCAAAAATTCCATAGTCCCTTGTTTCTCAAAATACTCTTCCATTGTCTCTTAATCCATTTTTCCACTACTTCTCCTAACTGTTCCCCTTCACCCTTGTTGAAGGAACCAGGTTGGGATCGGTGCAGGGCTTTACGAACGTTCGGATCTAACTCTTCATCATCGGTAAGAGGATCCGGCTGCCTACCACGGCCCGCGCGCCTCATGATTCGGACAAAACGATATTTTTGTCAACTTAACTTTATCATCAAATTTATGACTATTTAATTTTTGAGATTTATTTCTTAAACAAATAAATATTCCATCATAATTCTTGAAAACAAGATTCACTCTAATAATTTTATTAACCAATATTCACAACCACCACGAAAACAATTTGGAATCTTTTGCAAAACATCATTTATTATCAAAAGTTTTTGATATATACATAGAGCGTCTCGTCTCCAAAAGTCACCGCCTCAATCGTGTACACATAAAAAGGCGATACTGCGATGGAGACATGCTATGATATACACGATTCATCACTGATAATGGTGCTGTAATTCTTCTCCTAAGAATAAAGCGGCTAAGAAGTCTAAAAATACGGCAAGAAATTCTAAAATTCCGGGGTGAGTGATTATAGAGTTATACATAATGAACAACTCCTAGCCTTATCAACATCATGGTTAGAGAGATATTATGTCAGAGTCTCTGTCATTGATTGGTATTAATGCGAATAGTTTGCCCTTCAGAGAACCACATATGCTGACGTCGCTCTACTGGATCAGGAAAGTATAGATCCTTAAAGTGACGAGCGAGTCTCACTCTGCTTTCTCGGGTTGTAGCAGAGTTGATGAGATTTTCGAAGGTAAAGGTGATCATATCCTGACTCTAGGAGAGTCCAGGAATGCTAGACAGATTTGGGGTATCCATCTAAAAATCCAGTTCAATTTATAAGTTTTCAATTTATGAAGTTCATTTCAAACATAATCTTAACAAGTGAAAACATTATTTCCCAGATTTACTTTTAAATTTTAGGCAATTTCTGCTGCTGTTTTGTAAGTTTACAACAGCGCTCTGATACCAGCTGTGAGACCCCTCTGTCCCTCCACGCACCGGATTCCCAGTTGCTAGAGCAGCGGAAGTAGCTTCCTCTTGCGCGGGGCAGGGTTTCCCACTCAGGGCCTCGCCCTCGAATGTCTGGACACGAGACTAATCTGGTGGTCATTCCGAAACCGAAACTGGGAAAATTTCCCTTGCCTGGAAAACGAGGACGATTCCACCTTTTTATTTTCTTAATGAATTTTCTAACGGGTTCAAGAGATTATACTATCCTTCACCTAATTAAACTAGATAGAAGGAAAACTATCAGTGACTTAGTTTGAAGAAATCAACACTTTTTTCCTAACCAAAATCAGGCACAGCCGTTGATCTAATCATTTAAGGGATTCAACGCTTTTCTCCTAACCAAAGTTAGGCACAGCCATTGATCTACTCATTTGAGAAATTCTTCAGGTTTTTATTTAACTACTCGAATTCTAAGCGTATTTCTATTATTTCAATTTAATTATTAAAACTCCACTGATTCCAGCCTACCCCATCCGGCCCGTGGGTTAGCCACCACCCAACCACTGGAATCGGTAGAACTAGACAATTACTCACCCACCCATAATTGAATGCCTTTCTTAACTTTTGTGTTCGAGTACAGATACGCACACGCTCCTCTTTAAAACTTTAACATATAAAATAATCCATTGACAAACAGTTATTGGTTACAGATGTCATAACTCAAAAATTCCATAGTCCCTTGTTTCTCAAAAAACAATATCACTCTGGACTCTCCATTGAGACCAACTGGTCAACGAGATCCAGTAATAGATTACAATAATCATTTCGTCCATCATACATATCTTCTAGTATCACTTTGGACTCTTCGTTGTTGAGACCAACTGGTCACCCAGCAACAAAGCGAGATACAGTGTAACAGATTACAATAATCATTTCGTCCATCATACATATCTTCCACGACATATGCATGGGTGTCATAGGCACCGCGAGCCCGTGCATCGCCTAGTCAGAACCCTCCAAGATCCTCCTTAGGTGTCTCAGCACTTCACTCAAGGACCGCTTCGTCGGCCCTCACCCATCGTATACCGAAAGCACACCATTTTTCAACCATACACCGAGGCTGGTCAAGACCTCAGCAAGCTTTGCCATGTGAGCCGTCCTTTGAACACTCCCCGCTAACTGTTGTAACCGATCTTCCCTTAGAAAAACATATACCAAATGCTCCCTCCAGCATTCTGGCATAAGACAGTCCTTTAAGAAAACAGGGTTTCTATGCAAGTTTTCAGTTTGATTTTCTTTTGAATACAAGGAGTATTTCTTAAATCAGTATCCCCAAAACTTCTTGATCGAAAATCTGAATTTCATACCAGAATTCCTCGAATTCTATAACCTTGATCCACATATCAATTCATCAATTCGAAGGGTCTCAAACTTAGTTTAAGATTTGGCAGGAGTTTTGAGTGTATTTTTCTAAACTGGTCACACCTTCTTTCCTCGAAATTGATGAAAGCGTTTGATCTTAGTCATAGTCAGATTCAAGATTCAAGTCGAATAAGATTTTTCCTGAACTATCTTTCTCGAGAATGTTTGATAATTCAGTTACTATTTTACTGAATTTATTTCTTTGAATATCCACTTAACTGATTTCTAAATTAGTTACGAATTCTAATGAGGAATAAATTAATCATTTATCTGAATATTTTGATCTCGATAGATTTTTTGAATTTTCTTTTTACAATCCGTGTGAATATAAAACGATAGAAATTTCTCTCTTAGAGCATTTAATTATTCATTTATCAATTTCTCATAAAATTTAAACATAGAATTCAAGAGAATTCTAATTTTGATATAAAAATTCTTTATGCATCTATTTATGCATAAAAATCAACTTCAATGGGAATAACACTTTTATTTAAAAAAAATCCTTTTATGCATCTATTTATGCATAAAATCAAATTTAATAAGAATAACCCTTTTAAAATAAAAATAATTTCTTTATGCATCTATTTATGCATAAAAATAAATTTTTATAAGAATAACTATTTTATAATAAAAGAATTCCTTTATACATCTTTCTATGCATAAAAATCAAATTTAATAAGAATAACACTTTTGTAATAAGAAAAATTTCTTTATGTATCTTTCTATGATAAAAATCAAATTTAATAAGAATAACACTTTTGTAATTAAAAAAATTCCTTTATGCATCTTTTTATGCATAGAAATTAAATTTAATAAGAATATTTCTTTTGTAATAAAAAAATTTCCTTTATGTATCTTTCTATGCATAGAAATCAAATTTAATAAGAATAACTCTTTTTTAATTTAAAAAAATTCCTTTATGCATCTTTCTATGCATAGAAATCAAATTTAATAAGAATAACACTTTTATAAAAAAAATTCCTTTATGCATCTTTCTATGCATAGAAATCAAATTTAATAAGAATAACACTTTTGTAATTTAAAAAATTCCTTTATGCATCTTTCTATGCATAAAAATCAAATTTAATAACAATAACACTTTTGTAATAAAAAAAATTCCTTTATGCATCTTTCTATGCATAGAAATCAAATTTAATAAGAATAACACTTTTGTAATTAAAAAATTTCCTTTATGCATCTTTCTATGCATAGAAATCAAATTTAATAAGAATAACACTTTTATAAAAAAAAATTCCTTTATGCATCTTTCTATGCATAGAAATCAAATTTAATAAGAATAACACTTTTATTAAAAAAAATCCTTTATGCATCTTTCTATGCATAGAAATCAAATTTAATAATTAATATCAGTGATATCCATGCATATTCATGGGTGAATATGTACATGGAGTAATTAGAACATCTCTTTTAGATGCAAAAATGGTGGGAATTAGTCTTTTGGAATAACATAAAAACAAACTTTCTTTTTCACAAAATTTTAGAAAATTTTGCCATAACCTCCTTTGTATGGCTGACCATTTCTCATTTTTATCTATCTTCACTTAACTTAATTAACCCAATTTAGAATTATAGAACTCTAATCTACACAATTTTCTAAATTCAAGGGAGTAAACAATAAGAAGAGTTTAATTAATCCCTTAGTTAATCTTTCTAGGCAAAGGCTTCCACGAAACATTTCCCATCTTCCATGAGCATCACTCTTTCCAATGTGCTCAACCATGGACTTCTTCCAAGCCCATAACCACTTGTCCTTCTTAGAAAAGCATTGCACCTCTTACACTCTTTGCCCCAATGCAAAGAACCATGGGATCTTCTCATCCCATAAATTAGCAACCCTTCTTTAAAATTTCATGAGGTAAAACTCAAAAAACCAATCTTCTTGAGACACCTTTGTCTTCTTGGAAGCTTCCTTGTTGATGTTGAAGACTCCATAGCCTTCATACTTGCTGAAATCTCCATTTTCAGCTTCCATGGCAACTTCAAGACTCTCTCCAATCACCAACATAATCTCTCTCCAAATGCAATACTAATAACAATGAGTGCGCTAAATGTTTTCATGATAAAATGAAAATAATGCTCAATCAAATAACCTCATAAACAAGAAAACTATACATAGATATTCACCATGACCAAGAGCCCATTCTAGCTCTGATACCATGTTAAAATCCCTAATATGGGATTGATCATGGTGATAGACACAAGATTAAGCATAAGATTAAGGTGGATTATACCACACTAAAAACTCTATGACTAGAGAGAGAGATATTGCACACTCAATACATGATCTCTATTCCATATGCATAATGTTACAATGAGAGGGTGAGGCTACTTTATCTTTAGCCTCACACAAGTCAACATACATGTGGCACTCTCTATTCCACATGAGTGGCTACAACTCACACACCACAAATATCTAGCACTTCTAGATTATGGATTATAGTTTCTTCCAATGTCTTCTAGTGGAAGGGACATATATGTTTGAGGAGATAGTAGCACCTATTCAAGTATGTGTGCTTTTTCACCACTCCAGACCCTCTACACAAGAGAATGGCGCAATTATCTTCTTTATCCCTTTGAGTGCAGCCCCGGGGGACAAAGTGGGATCCAGATTTGGTGACTTCCACCATCCACGGTCAAGCGGTTAAGTTCTCCCATCATCTTCATAACCTTTGCATCACTGACGTACTCACTAATCTTTGGCCATCATCTAGGATGGAGCTTGGAGGCTTAGGCCACTGAGACCAAGATAGGGAGATGGTGGCCTCCATCCTGGAGGTGCTGCTTTTTATGTTCATGCATACTTCTATAGTAGTACCTCTTCCTCATTCTTATAGGTACCTCCATTGTGATTGATGGAGTTCGGTGGTGTATGCATACTCTCACGCTTGGAAAAGTGGCGCTACATGGAGGACAGGATCCCCGCACACACTTGGCGTGCCTTTGCCCTAGGATGGATTGTGATTATTCCCCATCTAAACCCTCGCCCAAGACTCTTCGAGTGGAGAGAAGTTCCGTGAGCCACCTCACATAGAGATTGATATGTGGATAGTATCATGGAAACATATAGGGTTTAGGGGGGTCTTAATTCTTTCAAAGAGAGGCATCCGCTAGAGGAGAGCTTCAAAGAGCCATAGTGGGGGGACCTATCAACATTCTTTTCCTCTAGGAGAATTACCTGTCTAATGGGCGCACCCGCCGCCGATGCAGGAAGATTCTACCAAGCAAGAGTCATACTTTTTGGTCTCCATCCTTCAGCCCTTCAGGGATGCATGGAGGAGTTTGTATTTCTTTCAGTGAGAGTAGAATTTGTCGACAGTGACAGGCTCACGAGTTATAGTTCAGGGGCAAGCACAGTGGGTTACCATTTTGATTAGAGAGGATAGCATTGGCTTCCTCAATGTTTATGCCTCAAATGCCGCTACTACAGGTAGATCCCTCTTTTGGAGCACAATCTGGCAGGTCCTTCCCTAGGCGACTGGCTTTTGGTGCGTGGGTGGTGACTTCGACATGATAGAGGTAGCAGAGGAAAAACTTGGAGGAGGCATGACGACAGTCTCAAGGGGAGAGTACTCTACCTAAGAGGAGCTAATATTGGTACTTAGGGGTCAAGAACCTTGGCATCCTCCAGAGTTTGGGCATAGCTGTGGGAGCCTTAGCTTCTCACATTCAGATAGGAGAGCAATAATCCCAACCACTCTAGGCTTGATGGGTTTTAAGTTGATGAGTGGGCTTGCAGCCGTGGTGGGGGGCATGATTAGTATCTTGGTAGGCACTACTTTTTGAGATCACACCTTGATTATTCTGTCCCTAGAGGACCCCTAGAGGCATGACAAGAATGCAAGCTCTAGGATTCTAGACATCCTCATTCAAGACCCCAAGATCTGCAGCAACAGGATAGAGAAGATTTGGGCAGGATTAGACTTTACCATAGGCTCTACTGCATGCACATTGGATTCTGGCCTAGGGAAGATCAGCGGTTTCTTGTAGGAGGTAGCCCAAAGAACATCGAAGGGATTTCGAGAGCAAGAGTGGAGTCTAGGGAGGGGTCTAGCCTCTTTATAGTGCCTTCAAGAGAGTTCCCCAAATAGCCCATGGATTGAGAGTCAGCTTGTTGACTCTCGCACGAAAATTAGATTCTCATTCAGAAGAGGAGGGTGGAGTACAAATACCATGCTAGAGCTTCATTCTGGACTCAGGCCGGTGAAAGAATCACAAGGGTTTTCTTTGAGATAGATGGCCCCCATTGTAGGTTGCGTGCCAGGATGATGGAGCCATTGTTTCTAATCCCCCAATGTAATAGGCATAGCCATTGATTTCTTTCGGATCTCTTCTCACGTGCCCCATTATCCCCATAGGTGATGGACGCATACGAGAGGGTCTTGTGGCTTATGAGACAGGTGGTTCTCCCCTCTCTTTGGTCCTTCTTATTGACTCCATTCATCACTGCAGAGGAGTTAGCGGAGGCGGTGATGGCACTGCCCAGGGGAAAATCCCGAGGGCACGGATGGGCTTCCAGTCTCTTTATTTCGTTGTCATTAGGACCTCTTGGAAGGCAGCCTTCAAGCTTCCTTCAATGAGATTATGATCACAGGTGCCATCACAGCTTCCTTCAAATGAGACTCTCAAAGGGTTTGATACACTTGATTCCTAAGGAGAGTGGTGACAGATTGGAGATCCGGCAGTGGAGATCCATCACTCTTCTAGGGACCACCTATAAGATCCTCGCCAAGGCCATCAGCAGGAGACTTAAGCTTTTTCTCTTAAACTTGATTCATGACACTCAGAGCTTCATTCAAGATTGCAGCATTTTGGACAACATTTTCACATTCTAGGAGGTGATAGCCTTAGCCAGGATATGCGGTAGGTAGGACCTCACAATGCTACTCCTAGACTTTGAGAAAGCTTATGATAGGGTGGATTGGAGCTTCTGGAGAGCACGATGAGCCAAATGGGATTCCCTGTGAGAGGATTCGTAGAGTCAAGATTGCAAGTTCTATAACTATGGTGAGAAGGAGTTTGTACCATTCATTATTAAGATTAGCTAGGTTGTAAGCTACGGAAAAAGCCATGCACAAGTCAGCAAGATGTGGACTAGAAAAAAAGGATGATTACTTTCATTAACACAAGCCTCTTAATATAGTATTCATACATCAATCTCCTTTACAATCATTGGTGCCACTGAGGTGCCACTGGACATTAGCTTACTCCTATTAGACTCTTCTATTTTCAAAAAATACCATTGGATCCCCTTTACAACCATTCAATTTCCATTCTTTTTACTTATGCTGCTCTAGTGCACATTTGAGCATCCTAGGCATGGTAACATCATTATCTCAACACCCCCCCTTGATGTGTGCATGGTCATTACCATACTTGAGAGGTGAAAATCCCCCCCTAGAGCCCACTTAAGCATTTAGCAATGTGGTGTCACTTTCGAGTGTAGGAATCTTACAACAAAAGAGGATTACAAGATAGACTCATAGGTCTTATAGCTCATAAGCTTTAAAATAACATGTCTTGGGGTACATTGGGGTACATTAATTACATCATCGGTGGGTTGAACTTTCACATAATTTTCAAACTAACAATTGGATTCATCGTGACAAAATTTGTTACATTTCTTACATTGGGGCTTTCCCTTGTTGCGACAAAAATTCTCTATGTGGCCTTACATGCCATAAAAGTCACAAGTACTTCTTGATGGTTCTTTTCCTCATCCTTGTCCTTGTGAATTCGATGCTCTACCTCCTCTTGAATAGAAGGCCCGCTCAATATTTGATGTAGAAGCTTCACCTGCATTCTTTAGTTTGTCTTCTTTGTCAAGAAGAGAAGCCTCTATGTCATGCATTGAGAGGTTATCCATGTTTGATAGATATTCCACAAGATCACTATACCCTTCAATGTCGCAAAAAACTGGCTATAGGAAAATGGCTTTGGATTCATCTTCTTCAAGCTTTTTATCTATGGAAGTAAGTTGCTAACTTAATACTCTTGTACTTATTTATGTGACTCATCATGTAATCATTCGGTTTAAGCTTGGGATTATATAATTGTATAAGCATCTTAACCCTAGAGTGCTTAGATTTAGTGCCAAAAATCATCTCTAGTTTCTCCCATGCCTCCTCAGCATTATTAATACCCGTAATGTTATGTATTACTTCATCCCCTAATGCTGAAGCTATGGTGCCTAAGGTTTTCTCATTTCTCTCATCCCAGAGTTCTCCCACATTTTCTTCGGTTTGTCTCCCTCCATAGATTTTTCTCATAAGTAATTACATAAGCTTGGATTTCCAAGTGTGGAATCCAAAGCCATTGAAGGATTAACCAATGTAAGGCAACTTACTAAATAAGAGGACTCTTTTTGAAGATGGTAGCAATCGTTTGCAGCAGGTGGTAATTTTTAAAGATGATAATTGGTACTACCTTTGAATTAGATGGTTGAACATAACTCCTTGATTTAAGGCTATCACCCTACACAACAATTTGATGTGGAGCAGCAAGAACGTGTGTTGCCTCTCTCAGACAAACACAATAGCAGCAAGAATGCATGTTGCCTCAACTATGAGGCAAAAGAAAAAATCAAGACGTGGATTAAGGTTCTCATCAGCTACTACAAGGCAGAAGCAAAAAAGAGATGTGAGAGGGATGTGATTACTGCAGCAGAGAGATGCGATGGAACTATGATGATTACTGTAGCTAAGAGATGCGGATGAAACTGGGCTGAGCTCTGATACCAAGTAAAAAGATTTCAAGTGCTATAGCTATGGTGGGAAGGAGTGTGGTACCATTCATTGTTGATTAGCTAGCTTGTAAGATAAGGAAAGAGCCACACACGAGTCAACAAGATGTGGACTAGAAAAAAAGGATGATTACTTTCATTAACACAAGCCTCTTAATGTAGGCCTCATACATCAATGTCCTTTACAATCATTGGTGCCACTTGCACATTAGCTTGCTCCTATCGGACTCTTCTATTCCCAAAAAATGCCATTGGACCCCCTTTACAATCATTCAATTTCCATTCTTTTTACTTATGCTCTAGTGCACGTTTTCTCATCCTAGGCATGCTAACATCATTATCTCAACACTCAGGACTTTACTCAGCCTCGCACAGCCAGGTTCTCATTTAGGGAGCCCGTGGCAAGACAAATTTTCCCTTTCCCGCTCAGTTTCGGAGGGGTTCTCCTTTGGCCTTACCTCTTATTATTCACTACCAAGGCCATGAGTAGTTTTCTATCAGCCCATGAGACCAGTCTTCAGAGATTGTGTCTCCCCCTTCGCACGCAGGAGAAGCTTCTTGACTCAGAGTTTGCAGATGACATAGCAGCTTTCCTTTTTGGAGCTGTGGGGAATCTCTAGAGGTTCGTGAAGGTGATCAAGGCTTTTGATCACGCATCGGGAGCACATATCACAAGTCGTGTGGTTTTTGGGTAGGCTCTAAACCCGCCCGGACTTGGCGCCCAGTAAAGGATTTCTAGTAGATCTCGAGGGGCACTCCAGTTTGCTATCTACGTTGTCAGGTTGGCATTGACATCTCTCTTGAGCAGCAGCTTGCCCCTCTTCTTCTGAGTATTTGGAAGAAAATTTTATACTAGAGTTCTGCAAGGCTCTCCCTATAGTAGGTAGAGAGGTGGTGAACGAACCAGGTTCTTCTTGCCACCATGTGGTACATTACTTCGTGTTGGGACTTCTCTTGAAGGGGGGCTACTCCTCACTAATCCCGCTATTTATTTAGCCTCTACAAATTCAGCCAAAGTTCATAAAATTTTATAACCCCAAAAAAAAAATCTTCTTATTTCTCCATAATTCTTTTATTTACCCAAAAATCCCCTTTTCATGCTCAGAAATCCTAAAAAATAGCCAAAAATTTACATAAAAATTCTTGAAAATTTTCTAAACTTTTTCAAGAGTTTTCCCAAGTATTCAAGCCAAGTTCCGGCCACCTAACCCTATCAATTCAAGCCTCTCCTTCACAAACCCCTCGATTCAGGAGTTGATTTCAACAAACCCATCAAAACGACCCTCCTACCAATGAAGATGCTAATACCCGAGATGGTGGATTTACAAACTCACCACTTCCACCACCAACTTTTGAAGATCGCATTCAACTTCTCAAGCAACTACTTCAAGATGAACAACAAAAGCACCTCTCTCTTAAGAAACAATTTGATGGTGGTAATAAAGCTGCTACTCCACGAACTAAAGATACTCACATTCCCAAAATCAACATTCGACGCTCAAGAAACAAAAAAGGACATTAAGATTAGTCATCATACTTTTTCTTTTATCAAATTTGATGGTAAAAAGGATGCTCACCTCATACTTTCATGGTGAAGTCAACTGAATGATTATTTCTATGAGGAGACCTTTTCAAAAAGAGATAAGATCAAATGTGCTACCAACCACATGGTTGACTGTGCATCATTATGGTGGAATGTTCTTCATAAAAGCAGTGATAAACCAACTACATGGGTAGACTTCCAACTTAAATTGAAGTCCAGCTTTTTGCCACCTCAGTTTACTCTCAAAGCACGTTGTGCATGGGATACTTTGACCATGTCTGATCATGCGACGATATCACAATACACGAAGAAATTTTGGCAAACTCTACTTCACTACTAGAGGTTTAGGGCATACCGACGTTAGAACACCGATGCAAATGTCGAACGTCGGTATGGACGTCCTAAACTTGGAGGCAAAAAGTTGGGCGGGTAATTTTCAAAAGTTCATATACCGATGCTTATACCGACGGATATACCGATGGATATACCATCGCATATACTGATGGACATACCGACGGATATATTGACGCTCGTAAGTTTTTTACAGCCGAGAACCTATTGTTCTTTGTTTTGCACGGCGTCAAACTGCATCCAAAGAAGGTATGCGTCCATCTCCCTCAAGCATTCGTTTCTTCCATTCAACCCACTCTTGTTGTGTGTGTGTGTGTGTGTGTGGAGAGACTTAGTGAAGTGTGTGTGTAGATCTCCCTCTCTCTCTCTCTCTCCTTGGACGGTTTGCCTCTCCCCATCTCCTCATCTTCTTATAGCGTTTTGCCTCTCCCTCTCTCCTCATCTTCTTATGTGTGTGTGTGTGTGCGTGTGGAGAGATTAGGGTAAATGGAGATTAGGTTAAATGTGTGATGTGTGTGTATATCTCATTCCCCTCTCTCCATCCTTCTTCTTACCTTCTTAATTATGTATGGAGAGAAGATTTGTATATGTGTGTTGTGAGAGATGTAGAGAGTGAGAGAGCTTGTGTATGTGAATCGATTACTAATGTATGCAATGTGTGTGTAGGTTTGTTTCTTCCACGTGTGTCCTACCTTCTTTGCACATCTGCTTCGAACATGCACTCTATCCAATCCACATTTGAGAGGTAAGCATATTACCAATTATGTTGTTTTATTAATATTACTTCTCTTTTTGTTCTCAATTTGTAATTATTGAGTATGCAAGCTTGTTGTTTTTAATTTGTTCTCAATTTATAATTTTTAATTGAAATTGAGTATGCAAGCTTGTTGTTTTATGCACATATATGCTAATATTAGCATATATGTGAGTGCATAAGAAATTAATGTATGTGCTTATTTGTCTTTACACACACACACACACTTTGCGAGAGAGAGAGAGAGAGAGAGAGAGAGAGAGAGAGAGAGATTTTCTTTTTGGCGCATACCCAAGGCGTTTCGGTCTCTTTTTCGACTTGAAATCTAATGTCTAAGACATGCATGTGAACGCTGTGTCTATATGTATATACTCTAATGTAATTGCCTAAAGCACATATCCATAAGCTAATGTATATGCCTAAACATCGCTAATGTATACTTGATCTCCCTCAATGGCTGGGGAAAAGAAGCCCGTTTGACGCTTTAAAAGTTATTTTTAAAATCTCCCTCAATGGTTGGGGAAAAGAAGCTCGTTTGATGCTTTCAATGTTATTTTTAAAATCTCCCTCAACGGCTGGGGAAAAGAAGCCCGTTTGATGCTTTAAATGTTATTTTTAAAATCTCCCTCACGGGGCTGGGGAAAAGAAGCCTTGTTTTATGGTTTACATAATGCTTTGTGTAATGCATAATGATTTGCATTTAATGAGCTACATATACATGTTATCCTGCTAGATGGAGCCTCTCAATCTTGAAGAGAGAATAGCGTGTCCATGCATGCAATGCAAGTACCAAATCTTTTGAAAACGAAGGATATGCAACCAGCATATTCATGACGCTGGTATATTTCCAATGGAGCGCTTACAAAATTTACGGTTTCAATCGTACAACCAAGCAAGTGTGCAGCCGCATCTTGACAACATTGCGCCTATGAATTCTCGTCCCCAACAAAGGATGAGAATATCGAAGGAGGGAGTGATAGATGGAGCTCAATTAACAGTACCCGAGGGAATGGAAGAAGGTCAGGGAATGGAAGAAGGTCCAATGGGGGAAATGTTGGATGCCTTTATCGAGTAACAAGAAGTTCTCTTCGAGGAGCATGAACATGAAGATCATCAACCACGGCATTCTCAACGGTCAAATTATGAACCAGAGGAAGAGGCCATGCATAAACTTGCATGCCTTCCACTATACAATGGTGCCAAGATATCTGTATTACGTGCATCTCTTACGATGCTAAATTTACAATCAATTTTTGGATGGTCTAATACAAGTGTCACTGAACTCTTCAAGTAAGGGATTTTTGGAGATTACACCTAATGTTGAAATGATAAATTTTCAACTTGTATTTGACTAAATCTTAATAGTAACGATCAGATATTGCCATACTTGCAGGCTTTTGAAAGACCAGATATTGCCATACGACAACGAGATGCCTCCATCTCGTGCAGATGCCAAGAAGTTATTAAAATCCATAGGCATGGATTACAATAATATTCATGCTTGTCGCAATGATTGTTGCCTCTTCCGCCATGAATATGAGCATTTGCAAGAATGTCCCCATTGTGGCTCTAACAGATATAGAGAAGATGTTCAGGGGAAAGCTGTCCCGGTAAAGGTTCTTAGGCACTTTCCAATCATCCCAAGAATAAAAAGCATGTTCAGGTGCAAATCTATAGCAAGCTTGATGACATGGCATGCCACAACTCGATCCACAGATGAAGTGATGCGTGTGCCTGATTCACCCGCATGGACACATTGAAGAGAAATGGCCGGCTTTTAGGGAAGATCCTCGTAACCTCCGTCTTGGCCTAGCGATGGATGGTGTAAACCCTTTTGGTTTAAGGAGCTCTTCATGGAGCACATGGCCTGTTTGCCTTGTGAATTATAATCTTCCGCCATGGTTAGCAATAAAGAAAGGTCATTTGCTCTCATTAATAGTTCCAGGAAAGTACAAGGTGAAGAACATGGATGTATATTTGGCACCACTTATTGATGAGTTACGCACCTTGTGGAACGGAATTGAAGTGAAGGACATGTCAAAGCAGCAGAGTGGCCAAAGACTTGCAACTGTGCAAGGTATTCTCATGTGGACAATGCATGATTGGCCTAGCTATGGAGAATGCTCAGGTTTGTCTATATCGGGTTATAATGCATGTCCTCTATGTGGTCCTCGACTTGATTCAAGATACTCAAAAGCATTACGAAAGAATGTCTACCAAGGACATGTTAGGTATCTTCCAGAAAATCATGAATTACGGGATGGTAATCTAGGAAGACCTCCTCCAAGTGCACTAAAGGCAAGCGATTGGAAGATCAAATGGGAGGAATGTGGCAACTTGGCAAAATGGCTTTGTTCGCTAAATGGCTCGCCCAGAGGGAAGTATGTCAGAAGGGTGGATGATACAAGAGTCCCTTGTTTACATCACTAAATATTTAAGTTCTTCAGATCCAGAGATACCTAGACTATGGTCTCAAGTGTCTAACAGGCGAGTCATTGGTGAGGAACCTCAAGGCCAAGGCAATTTGAGGGAAAACATCAACAAATTTTGCATCTTGAACTCTCATGTAATGGAGAAGTGGATTGAAACATATGAAGCTCTCAAGCGACAGAGCGAGTACAAGTTCGTTTAAGTTTCAGAAGGGATCACACTACAAGAAATCTCCCATATCCAGAAGGTATGCAAGCTCTTCCGGACTTTCCCATAGGTAGATGGCTAGAAGCTACAATTTTAGAAGCCAAACATGCTGGTTTAACTATAACAGAGGAGGAGGAGGAGCTTACAAAAGGATGCGATTGGCATGTAAGTGTTTAAGTTCTACATGTCTCTCTTTTTTTTCTCTACATGTCTCAGTTTTTGTTTGTCCATCAACAATCTTTATGTGCTATTTGTAGTATCACAAATATGGGGTGTTTTGGTCACATGGACGTCATTTTCGAGTAGAACGAATAGACCAAAGAAGTGCAACTTTTGATTGTGGTGTCACAGCACAATTTGTTCAAGAAAGTCGTACAACTGCAAGTGATGATAACGCAATTACTGGAATGCATGATTACTTTGGAACCATTCAAGACATATTAAAGGTTGGCTTTAGAAGTTTTGAGTTGTTTATCTTTGATGTGAAGTGGTTCAAGGTAATCACAAATGGGCCACATGCAACTGTACATAGAGACAAGAGTGGCCTCATCCAAGTGGATTCCATAAAGGTATGGACCGATCAGCAAGATACTTTTGTGCGCCCAGAGCATTGTGAGCAGGTTGTCTTTAAAGCGGATCCAAAAGATCCATGCTGGCTATTTGTGGTTCAAGTCACCCCCCGCAGTAAGCAAATTTGTGAAGAATTAGAGCTACAACAGGGTAATGTGGATTCACAGGGTGGTGGGGAGCAACAAGAACAAGCCGATATCAACAATGAAGAGGAGCAAGCAAATGAAGAGGAGCAACTAGAGCAAGATCCAAATGAAGAGGTGCAAACCAATGAAGCTGTTTGAGGAAGAAGACATAGATGATGAGGACATCCTTCATCAAGGGACTTTTAATGATGAGGATGCTGAAATGTACATAGACATAGATCTCTTTGGGGCTACTGATCTTAATGAGGATGATAGAATAGATAATGATTTTTAAAATGATGTATCTTAATGATTATGCAAATAGTTATGACATATTTGTAATGATTTTATGACATTGAAGGTGCAAAGTGATATGGTTTACCATTGTTATTTAGGGAAGTTAATGTTTGTCATATGGTCCTTTCATTGTTTACCATTGTTAATGTTTACCGTCATAATCACTAGTGCATGTGCAAAGTGATATGGTTTACCATTGTTGTTTATCATTGTTAATGTTTGTCATATGGTTCTTTCATTGTTTACCATGTAATCTTCATTTCGCACAAGTTTGTCATATGGTTTTTTGTCCAACAGGCCATGGGTGATGGATGACTCACCGCCGCTCAACTACAGTCCTGATTTCTCATTTAACCCTACACCTCAGGGCATGAGTCCCCAGCAGTTATATGGTTTTTTCTCGTCCATGACTCTAGAGCCGAGAGCCATGGCTCAGACTTATTGGGGTTCTGGAGCAGGGACATCTGCCTCACCATCTGGCTTCACGACGGTAGTTCCCACACCCGTCGGTACGACAGCAGCTCCCACACCTGATACCACACAGCCTTCCACTCCTCTTATAGCTCGATCCACCTCTTCACATCGACGTCGCTCACGTAGTAGGTCTTCAGGGGAAGTTTGTTGTGGTGGTAGTGCCATAGATGCTGTGACACCACCACCACATGAGCGTCGTCCTTCGCTCTCATCTGTTGATAGCACACCCATAGGTTCACCTTCCACTCCCTGGGGTGCACATGACCATGACAACAACAAGATATACACAATTAGGGATGGGGCACCTATAATGAATAGTGCAGGGAAGGCAATGAAGACACGAATTCAACAATTGTGCACTATACAGTTTCACAACTCTGTTATGACTTTATGGGATCAGCAAGATAAGGAGAAAAAAATTACATAAATACAAAGATAAAGCAAGAGTTTCAATGTTGATGATTTATTAAATAAACTTTGTGGTGCATCTGTATTTAGTAAGATAGATTTAAAATTTGGATATCACCAAGTTTGAATGCACACATATAACTTATACAAGACTTCTTTTCATACTCTATCTGGACATTATGAATTTCTTGTTATTCCTTTTGGTCTTACTAATTCACCTACAACATTATGAATCATATTTTCTTGAAATATCAACACTTTGTCATTGTTTTCTTTGACGACATTCTTATTTTTAGTCAAAATGAAGAAGAGCATGACCATCTTACCTTTGTATTCAACCTTTTGAAATAAAATTAGTTATATGCTAATCCTGAGAAAAGTTCTTTCTTTCAAAAACAAACTGAATATTTAGGTCATATTGTATCAAGCTGAAGGAATTAGAGTAGATCCCAAAAAGGTCCACACTATCAAGACTTGGACTACTCCAAAAAATGTGACTAAAGTTTGTTCTTTTCTAGGATTATGCATAAAGAAACTTTGTTTGCAATTTTTCTTTGATTGCATTACGTTCGACCTTCCTTCTTCGAAAACAAACTATTTTTGTTGGGGAGAATATCAACAAAAATACTTCGATATGCTTAAGCATATTCTTACACATACCCCTGTGCTTAATTACTTGATTTTTGTAGACCATTCTTCCACATATGTAATTTCTCTAGGAAGATAGAATTTAAAGAATCTTGCAAGAATTGATTTAATTAAAATAACCCATCACATACCACATGCTCAACACATTCAATAACTGAGAGAAACAAAATAAAAAATACTTAACTCACAAAGCACGAGTCTAAGATTGGTTGCAATCTCCCCCCTCATGTGTGTAGCTCCATTTCCATGACATGAGTACTTAGAGAATTGTATTCATAAAAGTAGCCCAAGGACCTAATATTAGTTGTGCATACAAATTGGGCTTTCTTTTCCCACTTTGGGTATTGCTTTACATATTATTGTACATATAAAAGCATTTGCCCAAATATAAATGCTGTTGGGCCTTTACACATGAAATGACTTTGTGCACACTCACACATATATAATAACCTTGTGCACACATTCCATTAAACCGATTCCTACACACATTAAATCAAGCATATTTTTCTATGATTATTAATTCATAAAAAATATGATTAAATATATACCTGTAACAGTCCTCCCATTTGAGGAAGCAACTATCCTCAGTTGTGTAGAAGAAAATGCTACAACAACAAAAAACTCGTGCGACACCAAATTGGTGATCCTCGCACCCATCATCAAATCACAAATAATAATACAAAATAATATGATATAGACAAGATTCCATATGACACACACGCATTGCTCATCACCTATTTATGTAAACATATCTCAATTAACTACCTTATGTATAATTAATCCCAATATGAAACATTGATAAGCATAAACACAACATATATTCACCACTTGTTTCACTATGATGAGAGTATCATTATGTACGCATCATCTAGCATGGTGTGATTTACCATTTGTTAACACTCCAAGAACATGGCGCATCAATTGCATAAACCACTTGTTTCGCTTCGACCGTGTGCAATTGTTTAGCATCGACCATCTGCAATTGTTTATTAGCATAATCCACTTGTTTCACTTGACCACAATACAATTGTCAAGCATGGCACTATTTGTTACACCTCAACAACATACACCCATCAAGCATGGTCTTAAGATATGACAATACCACTAGGTAATCAGTATTTAATGTGGATTCATCCACAATACCAATTCACTAGGATGGCACACTAGCGTCCGGGCATCCCCGTACAACTAAAGGGTGGACATTATGTAACATCCCTCCTGCTTGGATACACAACTGACCTCAGATGCGTGTTTGCTTATTACGAGCAAAGAAGATCAATTGTCTTATAATATATAAATTCGAGTATGTTCTCTAATTATAACAAAAGACATTGTATCAAGGAATTCTATGTGTAATACATTCTATTGTCCCATACCACAAGAAATTATCTCACACAGATCTAGAAATTATCCCACACAGATCTAGAGATAAGTATGCATTAGAATCCTTCACATAGGATTAATCTTGTGTCATGATACCACAAGACTAATACATAGTGAAAATTTCATAAAGTATAATTCAAGATGGAAGTTTCTTAATGAAGTTCTACTTTTGATGCATAAAATCTCTCTTTGAAATTTATTAACAAGTGCTAAATAATCAAATGCACTAAATATGCTACCTCAAGAGTCGAAGTAGTCGTTGTGGTATTCTTCTTCTTTATCTCATCAATCATATTGAGTCCTAGTGAAATAAACTTTGACTTCCGTGGACAATTTGATGTGATATGTCTAATCTCTTTACACCTATAACACTTCTTTGAATCATGTTTATTAGCTTTTTGTGAAACATCTACTTTGGTGTCAATACTTGTGTTACAGTCATCAAGAGATGTGTCAAATGATTTTGGAGAGGTTTTAGGCTTCAAAAATCTTGATGCTGAGGATTGGGATGCCACTATTTTCTTAGGAAAACCATTTTTCTTTTCACAATTCAAGGCTAGAGAAATAACTGAGCTAAGAGAATGTGGTCGAAACATATTTACCTCTGATCTAATTGTAGGTTTCAGACCTGCTATGAACTTTCTTCTTTGATCCTTGGTGTGAACATTCTCGATTACCTGTATTTGTAATAAAGTTTACCAAAACCTTTCCACATAAGTTGATATGTTCTCTCCGTTAAGCGGTCTGAATGTAGACCATCGTTGTTGAGCCTTAGCTTTGTATTGTGAAGGTAGGAAATCTTTCTTGATAAGTTTCTGAAATCTCTTCCAAGATTTGGTTTGCGCTTGCTGGTTCTAATGACGTTCTACCATAATGCTACATTGTCCCCACCAAGTGATTGGTAGCATATTTGATTTTGTCCTTCTCAGAGAATTTCTCTCCTGAAAAATAATCATCTGATTGATTGAGCCAAGCAAGTATGGTGCGAGCATCCTTCTTGCCATCAAAATTCTAGAAAGTAAAAGCTTTGCGGCTAATCTTCTTTTCTTTTGTAGACTCTTAAGCTCTAAGAGTAGCTTGTGGTACGGTTCTTTGAACTTGATCACTATTGGAGTCTGAAGATGTAGCACTAACATGTCTATGCCTCTTTTTGCAAAATAACATGTCTTCTAAATCCATCCTCAACTTCTTCTCAACAAGAATCTGATTTTGAAGTGACTAAAATTGTTCTTGAATGGTTCGAGATAGATGATAGGTTGCCATTGTAGAATAATGAAGCAAAATAATATAAAAGTACAAAAATAAAATAGAAAAAGTAACAAACTTATCTGAGTCTCGTATATTCAAAAGAAAGCCTTGTTGAAGCACTCGAAGTCGATGGCATCCAACTAACAATAAGAATAATAATCCAATAACACCTGATGTCAATAATAAATCCAAATAATAACTCGTTGAAGAAGTCTTCAAAAGAATTGCGAATGCCGATATTTCTTTGATGCTATTGGATGTGCGAAAACTTTATTGCAAGAGGGTTTCTCAATTTTAGTGAGAAGAGGTGAAATCTTTTTCTGAAATTTTTATGTGAATTTTCTGCAATCTGAATTTCTCCTCTTGAACCCCTTGGAAGACCCTTGGAAATAAGCTTTTTAAAGCGTATATAAGGTTTTATAAGCTTTATAATAATAAGCTTATATAGTACGCTTTTACTTTACGAAGCTTATCAAGCTTTGAAAAGCAAAAACGTAGCTCTGTAAGGAAAACCCGTCAGCATTATCAAACGCCAAGAAGGGAAAAGAAAAAATCCTATATGCTGCCCGCTGGCCGCCGATTGGAGAGGAGAAGGAAAATAAAAATTTTGTGTTGCCGCCCAATGATGGGGAGAAGAGAGAGAACGTCGATTTGATATATATATATATATATATATATATATATATATATTTGTGTAAGCTTTTTAATAATATAAGCTTAATATTATTAAACTTGTAAAACTTCTCCACAGCTGCCAAAAGTGCCCAGTGCATATCAAAAAAAGAAGAATTTATAGTTGAATTCTCCACCATGGTCGTCGCACAGGGGAAGAGAGAAGTAATCGTCTAAACCATTGTCTTTCTCAATGGTTTAGCAATCCAAAAGCTAAGCTAGATTCCCCTTCAATTGTAGACTTCATCCATACAGATGGATCAAGCAAGCAGAGGCTAAGAATTTGGAAAACTACTGCTTTTCATAGAAAAGGTGGTTTTGTGGTTTTCTCGAGAGTGGTTTCCACCCTACCCTTATACTTTGGTCCTTGTCCTTTGGATAATAGAGGTGACCCTTCCAAAAAAACCTTTGAATTAAGCTTTCAATTCTTGTCTCCATCTTCCTAGAATTAATCTTTTAAGCTTTCAATTCTTGTCTCAATTCTTCTCTCCATCTTCTTAGATCTAGCTCTCATACCACTCTCACAATCTTCCACTCTCACTATCTTCCTAGATCTAGCTCTCATACCTCCATCTTCCTAGATCTAGCTCTCATACCACTCTCACAGATCTCATTTTTCTAGGAGCATAGAATTTAAAGAAGCTTGCAAGAATTGATTTAATTCAAATAACCCATCCCATACCACATGCTCAATACATTCAATAATTGAGAGAAACAAAATAAAAATACTAAGCTTACAAAGCATAACTCCAAGATTGGGTACAATATCCCCCCTCATGTGTGTAGCTCCACTTCCACTGTAACATGAGTATTTAAAGAATTGTATTCATAAAAATATCCCAAGGAGCTAATAATGGTTGTGTGTACAAATTGGGCTTACTTTTTTCACTTTTGGGTATTGCTTTACATATTATTAACTATAGGAAAATTTTCAAGTTTTGTACATATAAAAGTCTTTGCCCAAATATAAATGCTATTGGGCCTTTACACATGAAATGACTTTGTGCACACTCGCACATATATAATAACCTTGTGCACATTTGCACATTCCATTAACCCGATTCTTGCACACATTAAATCAAGCATATTTTTCTATGATTATTAATTCATCAAAAATATGATAAAATATATACCAGTTAACAGCATATGTGTAAGAATATGCTTAAGCATATTCTTACACATACCCTGTGCTTCAGTTACCTGATTTTTCTAGACCATTCTTCCTTGTTGTCATTGATGCTAATGGATCTAAAAGGTCCTTAGCAAGAAATATCTATAGATTTCATTATTGGTTTACCTATTACTTCTGCACAAAATGATATGCTTTGGACTATCTGGCTTACCTATTACCCCACGAAATGATATGCTTTGGACTATTGTTGATAGATTTAGTAAACAAGCATATTTCATTGCATGCAAAAATACATTGACCGCTTCACAAGCCACACATCTTTTTATCAAACATATTTTTACACACCATGGTCTACCTAAAGTTATTATATCTAGCTATGACTCTAGATTTTGTAATCACTTTTGGATTGCTTTATTTTCAAACCTACGATCCAAAATTGATTTTACCTCTGCCTTCCATTCTGAAAGTAATGGCCAGACTCAAGAAACTAATAGTACTATCTTAGATTTATTGAGGTCTTACACAATCTCCACACCAAAAAATTGGGACAAACATATTCATTTACTGCAATTTTCTTACAACAATACACCACACTCAACTACAAGAAAATCTCCTTTTGCAGTAGTGTATGGTAAGAAATTATCAACACCTACTTCTCAACTTTCACACTAACACTGTTCTTGTCTCATCGCCACCACTGATGATTTCACTAAAGATCACACCCATATATATTGCAACAAGTACATGAGGCAATAGCTAAATCTTAAACAGAATACACTACCCAAGAAAATAAGAAACACAAGACATTTTCTTTCAACCAAAGTGATCATGTATGGCTTTGTGAACACAAGACATTTTCTTTCAACCAAGGTGATCATGTATGGCTTCATGTTGAAAAAAGAGGACTCAAAAGTGTTGACAAACATCCTACAATTAAATCAGCCCCTAGATTTTACGGCCCATTCAAAGTTTTGACCAAAATAAATGACATTGCCTATCATCTAGATATTGTTTCACATTGTCATATTCATAACTCTTTTCACATTAGTCTCCTAAAACCATGTAGAGGTCCTCTTCCTACTTATCTAGTATATGATGACCCACCTATATTAGATGAAGATTCAAAAATCATAGAACTAGAGATTATTTTGGACCTCAAGCAAACAACCATAAGAAAAGGTAATGTTTATTATAAACATTTGGTCAAATATAAAGGTCACTCAATCAAAGATTCTCAATGGTTACATGATCATGCCCTCACCGCCTATCCATCCTTGATTGAATCTTATAGGGATTCTAGCCCATGATTATTATTGATGATTTTATGAAAATTCAGGATGGGGCATGTTATGAGGATGAATTCATGGAACATTTTATATATTCCCATGTTGTGTAAATTATGAATTCTTCATGGAATATTTATATTGTTGTGTAAATTATGGATTCTTCATGGAATATTTATATTCCCAGGTTTTTATGTTATAAATTCTCCTAGACGGGTTTAGATTCGGATGCCTTTCTAAACCAAGGTGATTGTAGCTTACTTTATGCATACGCGGATGAATCCGCACATACATGGAAAGTATTGGTTGCATCGTCTTGTTGATATGAAATTTTATATGGATATTATTTTAATCAATTAATTTATTAATTGATTGGCTAGTTGATGCAAGTGCAGATCATTGCACACGGGATAATGGAGGTGAGCCAGATTAGGAAATATACTTTGAGATGACAAATTTTGAATATCAACAAATAATAATTGATTTTGTAACCACAATCGTCATTAATTTATTTGGACGCTACTCATATTTATTGACAATGTACATATATGTTAATTGGGACATGTGAAAGATCCCTAGTGCATATTTTAATTTTCAAGACATGTGCACTTTTATAAAGTTCAAGGCTCACACCTATTTTTAAAAGCAAGCCTAGCTTGGACGTTCAAGAAAACTATTTTTGAAGCAACCACTTTTGAAGAATACTGTTCTTGAGGAAGTCTACATTTTTGTAAAAATATACTATTTTTTAGCCCCAAAGGCTACTCATGAAATATATTTAAGTACACCAAGTGGAAGCATGGCTCACTCTTGTGCGAGGGTAGATTGGACCCAATATGGAGTATTGAGTATATTGTTTGTTCTATTTATTTCTAATATTTTATTTATTGCAATCATTTTTTATGGATTCATGTCAACCTCCCACAACAATCTAGGTCAAGATTTGGCTCAATAATGCTCAAAATAAGTCTTTACTAAGCATTGGAAAGCTTGTGTAGAGACCTAGGGCTTGAAAATGGTTTAAGAAAATTTTTAAAAATTAGGAAAAATCTATAAACTCAAAAATTAGGGTTTGTGTAGAATGGATCAAAACATGGATCAAGAGCCAAGCTCTAATACCAATTCAAGAGAGAGGGAATGCACTCATTAAATGGTGTACCACCAGATGTGCACTCTTGTGGGAGTAACACCATGGAGGCTTACCTAAAGCAAGAACATAATTAGTCTTTGATTAGTAAAGTGATTAACTTCATGATTAAGCTCATAGTTATCTTTTATACTAGAGCTCCATTACACACTACGTTATTGATCTCCACCTTGTGGCATTGGCCCTTATCCCTATGTGTACACCAATTATTCATGTCCCATGGCCTTTCACCCATATAAGTATATACAAAATAAGAGTAGCCATGTTACACCTCTCTTCATTACCCACTCCTCTCTTCATTACCCACTCCTCTCTTCATTACCCACTTAAGACACTCTGTTGTTGTTCCCTTGAAGATCCAATACCCAATAGAAAAGTGTCTTCTCTAGTCAAAATAGAACCCTCCTTATAAACAACCACCGTTCATATTCAATATATGCCAAATGAACTTGAAAAGTGTGTATCTAGGGAGAATCATAGAGTCGTATAAAATCCATAGTTAATTAGGAAGATAATAGCACACCTAATTACAATCAAGATAACTCAATGACATAAACAAAACTCAAATTGCATTGCTAATCCACTCTAAAAAGAGCATTAGGGTACATCATAGTATCTCTAGATCCATAATCTTCTCTCTGAATATCTCCATCACCTGTGCAACCTTTGTTAAGAGCATAGTGCTTACCTACTAGAAAGTGAGCTTGAAGAAGGTGAATTTATAGAATTGTCCAAGAATACTTTATAGCAAACAACAAGAACCTTTACCACAACATGAAAACCAAGGACATCCGTTAGTAATAGCTACATAACCCACTATCGGGATGGAACATAGTTCAAAAAGGGGGACATGCTAATATTATATTGGGCCTAGCCATTACATTGTAATCTCTTTTGTGATACATTTTAATGTATCTAATTGAAAGGCTTTGGCCAAGTGTGTATTTTTCAAGCTCGTATATCAATCCATAGTCTTTAAAAATTAAACCTTTTTATCAAAGTCTAGCCAAGTGTGAATCTAAAGGCCATATATATAAGTGAATTTCGATTTGTAATGGTGGATACACATTCTCAAAGTGACCTTGGCTAACTTGTGTATGAGAGAGAGAGAGAGAGAGAGAGAGAGAGAGAGAGAGAGAGAGAGAGAGTCTTTCTTGATATGCACTATGCCTCCTATGTATTTTCTTATGTGTGAGTGAGCAAGAGTGGGAGAATGAACCATTAAGCCTAGCAGTGAAACCATGGTGAATAACACACTAATAGAGATAACGAAGAGATTTAGAGAGCACAATGAAGTGGCAACAAGTAAGTTCCCAACAATGGTTATGCACTCGTTCTAGCATAGGTTGGAGTAGTGAATAACATTATGCTTTTTGTAATCTTTTGACACAAATGCTTTTTGTACTGAACATGACATGCATAAAATATACCTCTCATTCAAAGATAATTTAGCTTTGCTTCATGTAGAAGCATTAGCAATGATGTGACGAGTTTAGACGCTCATTGATGTGGATGTTAAAAATATAGGAAGGAGTTATTTAATAGAGCATCGTGTAAAAAAAGGTGGATTGTGCTCATCAATAATTAAAAAAGCTACAAACTTTTTGCCAACAACGAGCATGCCCACTAATTAGAATGAGTTAGAATTCAACCTAGGACAGTGTATTATTTTATATACACCAACAAGCATGCCCACAATGAGCCAAAATTCAACCTAAGTGCTTTGGATTCTAATAGCTACACTATCGGGGTGTATTTATGGTGTAAGAAGCAACCTTAAAGTACTTGCTTTGGTAACCACATCACACTTTGGCTTCACCTTTTGAAGTTGATGATGCACATAGGAGTATTAACGAAGTGATTTTTCGAAGGATCAATGGTGATGGCCCTTCTCCAACCTCATTCTCAAATCTTTTCGTAGAATTTTCCCTGATGGGGATTTAGGAATATGATCAACAAAGATCACAGTATGAAGTTTTTTATAGAATACCACCTGTACACAAAACATTGGATGATGTTAATAAGAATTGAAGTATGGAAACAAATTCTAGATGGCATCTTAGAATACTAACCATTTCTATTTACATTTGAGAAAATCTCATGGAAAAAAGGGGAGTGTAGGCTCATTTAGTGTGATGTATTTAGTTTGTGTGATGGTGCAATCTTACTTGTTTTGCAACAAATTCTTTCACTTCCTCTTCACCCAAAAGATAACCTCTGACAAGAACAACGAATGCCACAGGCACTTCTCCGGTTGCCTCATCTTTTTTACTGCAATGTTACCCTTATTTTAATGAGTTAAAACTTTTGATTGTGATTATGGCTAACTTCAAAGAAGAAAGCAAAGGACTTACGGTACACAAGCTGCATCTGCAATGAAGGGATGAGAGACTAGTATTGCTTCCAATTCAGCAGGAGGAACCTAAAAATATTTCCCAATCGAGGACTTGTGAGGAAGTGATAAAGTAGTCATTAGCAATCCATGACTATTGAGATTTTTTAAAAAGTTCATTTTTATTTATGTGGAGTACGTAAAATGATGCTAGGAAAAACATTATCCATTAAAGTAAATTTTTATGAACATACTTTACTTTGATTTAGGAGGGCAAAAGTAGTTAGCCCTATTGATTCTTATCTAGAAAAGTGGCTACTTTAGTGAGAGCTCATTAAGCTACCTACACAACTCTCCCCTAGGGAACCGGGATGGGCAATCCTTAAGGGGCATCATGTAGGTCCTTGCCAATGAACATTGGCACACATGTGTACACCCCCCATAACAGACATGCGCACGTGCCTCCTAAGGTTTATCCCAACAGTAGCCCCCTTCCTTTCGAAAGGGAGGTCCTTACAATACCCTCCTTGCATTTAAAAAAACACACACATGCACCCCTAAAAGCATGTAAAGTTTGGAAAAACCTGAAAACCCTTGAACTTAATAATCTCTTTCACTCTATCAACAATGAAAACTTCATCATCATCGTCTATATAGCCAATGTCACCGGTGTGCAGGAAGCCCTGTTTATCGATAGTATTGGCCGTGGAAACGGGATCATTAATGTAACCTGCATGGGATTACTGGTAATGAGATCATTAGCAAACCTTGAGAGAGAGAGAGAGAGAGAGAGAGAGAGACACACACATGCCTTTCATGATTTGGGGACCCCGAATGCATATCTCTCCCGGTTGGTTGTGGGGAAGAGAGACCCCTGTCTCGGGGTCTATAATTTTGACCACCGCATTTCTGACAACTGTCCCACATGACCCTGCCTTTACCGGGAAAGGATACTTTGCAAAAGCCAAAGACATGGCCAACACTGGCCCTGCCTCCGTCATTCCATAACCCTGCATTAATCAGCGCTTAAACCTTCATTAAGGACGCTCCTTGATTACCTTCAATAAGTGGTCTAATTACTTCTACATTAGGCTTCTTTTAGCAGCGTTAATTACCTGCCCTATCGTAGCATGGGGTACTCTCCTTTTGAACCCATCCTCTAGATCTTTCCCAAGAGGCGCAGCCCCGGACATAAGCATTCTAATGGTTGATAGATCATACTTCTTCTCAACCAAGGGGTTTTTGGCCAAGGCTAAAACAATGGGGGGAACCAATGGAGCTACTGTCACCTTGTGCTTTTGAATCAGCTCCAATAATGCCACAATCTCAAACTTGGGCATTATGGCTATGGCTGCCCCTACCCTCAATGAACACAACAGCACAGAGTTGAGAGAGTATATGTGAAACATGGGGAGCACACATAGCACCACATCATCCGATTTGAAGTGAAGATTTGGATTCTCTCCATCCACTTGCTGTGCAACACTTGACACCAAGTTCTTGTGGGTTAGCATGACGCCCTTGGGCAAGCCTGTAGTGCCAGAAGAGTAGGGCAAAGCCACAACATCATTGGGACTTATGCTGATTGATTCTTCACTTAATTGGGTGTCATCAGCTTCTAGTAAGGCTGAGAAATGGGTATAATTCTCACTATTTGGAGGGTTATCAATTGTGATAAGCTTTAGGTTCGCAGAGATTGCAATGTCATGTAGCTTTTCTACATAGGTTGATTGAGTGATGATGAGCTTGGTCTGTGAGCCTGCCACTTGCTTTGCTATATCTCCAGGTGTGTAAAAAGGGTTGCAAGTGGTGGTGATGGCGCCTCTAATGGCAGACCCAAGGAAGGCCCACACAAATTCAACACAATTGGGCAACAAGAGCATGATGACCTCGCCTTTGTTGACGCCCAGTTGGGCAAAGCCAGAGGCTACTCTTCTTGAGAAGAGCTCCACCTCGGCGTAGGTGTAGACTCGGCCATTGGTGCCTTGGATTAAGCATGGCTTATCAGCAAACTCCGCAGCATGCTCAAGGCAGTATTGGGCAAGTGGGAGGTGATTGGGAATGCAGATGTCTGGGAGCTTGGATCGGAAAAGATGAAGAGGTGAGTGTTGTTGCTCTAGATTGCAATCAGAAGATTGGGCTGGTAGCGGTGCTGTGTTGTTAGGGGCTGCTTCAGCAGGGGGAGCCATTTGCGCGCGCGCGCGCGCGCGTGTGTGTGTGTGAGAGAGAGAGAGAGATGGGGAGCGAGGGAGAGAGGGGTGGTAGCTAGAAATGCAAGAGTGTGGAAGAAGGAGAAAGAGGTTGGCGTATTAGAACGAAAGGATGGCAGGTGAGCTAGATTTGCAAACGAAGGAAAAGAGAGAGGAAGTGAGTAACTTTTCAGAGCTCGCCGCGTGTGATGACGAAAAGTTGTTTGGTCGCTTCACACGCGAAGACGGACCAAAACGCTTTTCAGAATACCAGGCCACTTACAAGGGAGAAGTCTCCCCACTCCTATCATATCACTTGTGTGTTGGAGGAAAAAGAAAAAAAGGCATGTATGCAAAGTTCATGTGATTATTAATGCCATTTCTTTACATTCTTTTTTTTTAAAGAAAATTGGCAACTACTAGAAGGGAGCAGCACCATACTCCGTGAGGACCCCTCATATCCTCTACAAAGTGAGGGCAAGGTAATAATCGGGTGTCTAGCCGGGGATCGAACTACCTCCAGGTTACAAGCCATCCCCTTTAATCACTAGAACAAGCGCCCGCTGTTAACCATTTCTTTACATTCTTTTGACATGAAAATTTAACACATTTAATTATACGTAGAATACAACCGTACTAACAGATCTTAAACCTCTTCTAAGTGTAAAGAATGAAACTCTACCTAATTAAAGAATGGCCTTGCCCTACTATTCACTCAATTGATATTATATATGTATTTCTTAGTGACACCTCTAGGCCCATACCCTAAAAAATCTTTACAAATATTAGCTAGAATGTGTCATAGATCTATTTTTAGGCAATAACTTTGAGGGTTACAAAGGTAGTGCTATTGTTCCATCATGGAAATCACCTAGAAAGATTTTTTTTGAAGTGGATCTCAACCACGATGGGTTAAAACTTCTTTAGTAGCCTTAGAAAGCCTTATCATGTGGCTAGGTTTCCAAGAGAAAGATAGTAGGGTCATATGTGTGTGCAACTATGAGAGGAGCATCCACATTACCTCTAAACCACCTTTTGCACTTAATTTTTCACTATTCATTCTTTATAGAAATTATCAAATTTTAATTTATAGAAATTAAACTCTTCCATTATAATATCTTGGCCTCAAAGTAAATTAGTGTTAATGTTTGTAGTCTTTTAACGCATCACATTTTCAGAGTCTTGTTTTCCTTGCATACCACTAGTATTGAGCACAATAAGGTATCATTATCTTATGGGAATCTTAGGTTACAAGTAATAAGCGAGATATTGAAGATGAAGCATTTTAAGCTAATGCATACTTTAATGAGAAATGTTTCCATGCATATGAGAAGGGGGAAAGAAGCATGGAATTTTTAAAAAAAGGATAATCACATTGAAGGAAGAACATGGGTGCTATTTTCATGGCTTCAACAAACACCATCTAATTTTGATTAATTTTAAATTGATAGTTTCTTTTGTCAATGCCTTTGCAAATGACGATGTTTCTCTTGTATCAACAAATGAGCATGATTTCAAGGTAAATTCAAACTCATAATTTTCTTGTAAGAATAAGAATTTCTTTTAAAAATGTAGAGAGTATAGCCTATCTTTATTTTGGGTTTTCTATTAGCTTGTGTGTCACTTTTAAGCCTACATGAAATTCTTGTGTGTTGATTGATTGATGCTTATTCTTGGCACTCAAGTAACGAATGTGGTGCTTTATCATACTTGTCAAATCATTTTAAACTCTAAATAATAGTGAAGTGTTATGATTACACGTGGCTCATTTTCCTTCAATGGCTTCAAGACATCTTGGGCTTAAAAAATCAACCTTCCTTATGACTCATGAAAGTGGAGCAAGAATGCCTTAACAGATATAGCAAGGAAGAAAGAAAATTATATTCAACTATTTTCAGCTTCTTACTTTTAAGGACTCGTACCTGCCATGATGCCAATGGATGAGACTAGTATCTTATCTAATTAGAAGGGTCCTTAGTTTAAATATGAGGACAATGAGACACAATGGGAATATTGGTGATTGGTTGAGGTAGGATAAGACTTAGGCTCTATATATGCATTGCTCCATAGTTTTCTTTCTTAGCAAAAGGGACTTTTGTTCACTAGCTGTGATGAGCTTTTGGACCTTTAGAAGAAGAAAATAATACACATTTCTTAGTGAGGTGAAACAAGTCACACAATTGCAGATTAGAAAATCTGAGAGAATTTGACACTTTAAATCGCTGTTTATTTCCTTAAAATAATTTTGTTCTTTTATTTCGCACTTGGCTTCATGACTCTTGAATTCTCAGAGAGCCATGCATAGATATACACCTTCCATCTTAGTATGGGCTTAGTATAGGCTAAAGCCTTCCCACTTACACTAAATGATCATGAACAAAGGTCTATGGGCAAGGTTGTGTAAGGCTCCCTATTCTTGCAAATGATATACAATGGACTTGCAAACTTTGTGCACTCAAATGTGACTTTTGGGTTATGATTCTCTTGATTATAATTTACCAAAAACAGCATGTAAATTTAATTTCGAACATTTCATGTTCAAACTTCATTTTTTCATGTGTTTAAAATATTTTTTTCATGATTCTCTTGATTATAATTTACCAAAAACAGCATGTAAATTTAATTTCGAACATTTCATGTTCAATTTTCATTTTTTCATGTGTTTAAAATATTTTTTTCATGAATAGCAGTAGTTACAGAAGGCAATCTTATATTGTTCGATAAAAATTTCGTTTTTTCTTTTTAAGGAAAAACGAAGGTATGGAGCACCGACACGTGTCCATGCTATTTGTGATGTAATGTGAAGGTCACTCGCTCTTCTTTTTAGTGTCTTTTCTTTTTGCAGCTACCACCACCACCACCACCACCACTATATATGAGCCTTTTTCTGCCTTTCCCACTGTCCACGTGTGGGCAAAGGTTTCTGGATCGTGCCGCCAACTGCCGGTTACCCGTCAACCTGCACCTACTCATGCATCCCCTTTCACATTCCCTTCATCCTCTCACCTACTTTCACACAACATTCACTAAATCCGACCTTAATCCACCTACTTAGAGGAGGGTGTATTGCAAATACATGATCCTCAGTGTCCTCGAGCACCTTTCATTCCCATATTTGGATCATCCTCTCACCGACTTTCACACAACTTTGCCTCATTCCGACCTTAATCCACCTCCTTACAAAATCCACCTACTTTCAAATGTGATCCTCCCCTTTTAGAGCTTTTTGCTTTGCTTTCTACAAGGCTTTACCTTTATAACCTACCTATCTCCCTCTCTCTCCTACCTCGTCCTACTTTGTTTCATTTGACCTTAGGGAAATGACCACGCTCACTCAAGAGACTTCCCCCCTTTTTTGGATTCAAATCCACCTCTAATAAATGCCTACAAGAGGACGTAAAGGTCCAGCCTATTTGGTTTAGTCTTGCAAGTAACCCCTAAGACTTAAGTCGCCCCCATTCTTGCCCTCACTCACATTACTTAGGTGACTTAACCCCTCATCAATGGTTGTGACCCACCAGTCCCCTATGTTTATGTGGGGCATTTCCCCTACCTTGTCTTTGAACTTTCACTACTTTGAATACTTGTGGTGTCCCTCATTCTTGCGTCACCCTTGCGTTCATTACTCTTCATGCTTTTATCATGCTTCTCTTGGAAGACTTTCACCTCATTAGAGTGGGCCCATTAGCTAGCTTTATACCCCATCTTGGAAGTGGGGAAAAGAACATATTAACAAAGAAACCCCCATATTCTTTGTATTTTTCATGATATGGACACATTTAAGAATGAAAAGATGCTTTATTATTAAAGCTTTCTCCATCAAATTATGGCTTACCATCCCATGTTCATGATTTTTTCCTTTGTCTAGTGAAGAAGGATTGGTGACAATACACTTGGTATATTAATATGGAAAACTTTATGCAAGAGGTGCCACCAACGTAATTCATAAGGTTAATGAGCACAAGGCATGCTTTTCCAACAAAATATTCTTACTTCAATGGGTGCATTAGAAAACACATAAATTATACATGAATTGTATTATTAGACATTTATAAACTTACTATGGAAAACTTTATGCAAGAGTTACCACCAACTTAATTTATAAGGTTAATAAGCACAAGGCATGCTTTTCCACCAACAAAATATTCCTACTTCAATGGGTGCATTAGAAAACGCATAAATTATACATGAAATTAGAAGACATATAAATTATACATGAATATTGTTATACATTTGTATACAAATTAGTCATGTTATCATGCCCATGTACAATCATCACTTCAGAGCACTCACATTGTATAAGATAAGAGAAATAAAATTTTTCATTACATAAGTTGGTGAGATCTTCAAGTTTATACCTTTTCTAGACACAATTTAGGAGACATCACATCATCTCTCTCATTGTCCACTTTTACTTTAGTAAAAGGACTTGCACCCAATGATATAGTAAGAGAAATAAAAGTCTAACTACTTAATTGTGATGCTTAATATAAAATTTTTATCTCAAATAGAACCCTTATATTAGTTATATTTTTAGTATTGAATCCAATTGTTTGTATTAGTTTAATATTACTAGTGTATTTGAGCTAGAAAAGTGGCTTATTACACCTCCAAGATTTTATTGCTACTATTGTGTGTTAATACCATTTCATGAGAGGTTTCCTTTGAGAATCTACAATTAAGGAGAAATTATTTCTTTCATAAATATAAGCTATAGATGGATATTTACTTAAAAAGTAGTGCTATATAATTTGTGTTGATTCTTTGAAGGTAAAATGGAGCTTGAAATGATCTGTTATAAAACATATAACTTAATGGATTAGAAATCTTAGCACAAGAGAAGTGAATAACCATGAGTATTAAAAAAATAGTCCTTTTCATTATGATGAAAATAGTTTGAATAGCAAGCTTTTGTATAACCTTGTAGATCCCACATATACATACGTGATGCCTCCAAGATATAGACTCTAGGTGATGAATTTTACAAACTTTCAGAATCCTATACAATCCTAGGGTGATTCTACATACGAGAGGTGAGAGTGGTTTGTGATTAGGAGTGGCTCTTCTCTTTGAGTCAAGCAGCCTACTCACATATACATATGTGAGGTCTTCAAGATATAGACTCTAGGTGATGAATTTTACAAACATTCGGAATCCTATGCAATCCTAGGTTAATTCTAGATACGAGAGGTTAGAGTGGTTCATGATTAGGAGTGGTTGCACTTTTTGAGTCAATAAAATCATCCAATGGCAAAGAGGAGGCCTCTCAATCAAATTGAGAAAAACCATCTCAATTGAGGAACCCAAATGTATTATACCTAAGAAGTCTATAACACCAAATTTAAATTACCTACACTATGTGAAAGCCATTGATGCTCATGGAGCTTATTGCTTCTAGTGGGAAAATGATTTGAATTAAAACTCTATTCCTGCTAGTATAATAACAGTCGATAAGGAGATGAGATTGAAACATATTAGAAAGTGTTAAGTTATCACTATGTGCCTAATGCATGCATAATAAAGAGAAAGCCCAACAAGTTGAGTGTGAGAGGGAAAACTAAAAGAGAAACAACACTCAAAAGAGGAGGAGGATTTATGATAGCTACTAGAATGGCTCAAATCATACATTATTGACAATCTCAATGTCTTTCTAGAAAGAGCTAAGGGAAGTATGAAAGGAGATCTAGGCATCTCTTATGATGGTCCAATAGAGGTGAAAGAAGTGAAGTTGGTAGGACTGGGTGAAGAATCAGAATTAAAGTGCCTATTATGGGACTATATTTTAAACCCTCTTAAAAATATTATTCTACCCGCTTCGATAATTTGGGGATGCTTGGATTATCTTTGCATCAAGTGAAATCATGTTAATATCATGTATGGTTGGGGACTCCAATATTTGTTTTAGTTGGTTTGTATGGAAGGGTGATTCTTGGGTTACTTATGCCTAGCAAACATGTGTGTGGTTATGGTTTTTATACTTATGAAATATTTGTTTACCAATTTATTGTTGGTTATTCTATAGATGAAGAGGATTCCGAAGATTGAGGAGAATTCACACATAATTATTACTTGGCACACATTTTTGTAAACAAGCTTCGTATATACATGTGCTAGCTCGTGCACATTTTGATTTATTTGGAAAGCTTTAGTTTATTAAACATAGACTTAAACTTTAATATTTTGTAAAGCGTGATATGCTTTAAACCTAGCCTTAATTTATGGACACTCTGTTTTGAGCATAAGAGAGTGTTATGCACAAGAAAAGCACCTTTTTTATATTTTTGGAGGCTATGGCCTAATTTGGAATAAGTATTATGTAAATACTCATGTGTGGGGAGAGACCACATACATGAGGGGGGATGATTGCACCCAATGTTGGAGTTGTGATTTTTGAGTTAAGTATTGTTTATTATTCACTTAAATATTGAATATGTTGAACTTTGTGGGTTTTGATGAGTCATTTGGTTTGATTTAATCAATCTCTTGCAAGTTCCTTTTTACTCTAGTTTTCTAGAATTGGATTTGTGTCGGTGGTATCGAAGCTTTGGATTAATTGAATTTTCTTGAAGCCCATCAAAGACTTGAGGACATCGGAGCTTTGGATTAATTCAATTTTCTTAAAGCCGATCAAAGACTTGTGGACAAAGAGGTGAAAGAGACAAAGGCAAAGGTGATTTTCAATTTAATTTGAAGAAGAATACATTTATGGTTATGTATGGTTGTTGAAAGAACACTTATTTTTAACCATTAGACAACAAATATCCATCAATCTATTGTCCAAAGGGTAAAGCAAGGTGAAAAACGATTAGTGGGTTTGTGAAAACCACAAAACCACCTTTAATCTCACTAATCCTCTTCATAATTTGTCTGTACAGATCGAATCAGCAAGGGAAAGAGCATAGAGAGCTACAACAAGATTGCTAAGCTAGTGGAAGTGTCAGAAATCTATCATGGATGGCTATGGAAATCTCTTAAATCAATTTGTTATTTTTTCCAAATTGTTTTTTCTTAACAAAGGCAAATTTGATTAATTATTTGATAAATTGGAGAAAGAAAGGGTTGATTTGATGCGAATATAGCAAGTAAATTATTTTTTCAACCTCTCCACCTCCCAATTGATGGGGTGAACACTTTCATGATGCATTATCTTATATCCGGCTGCTGTATTTCTACCCCATGGCTGTAGCTACAACTTAATCAAGATTTTAAACCTTCCGAAAGACTAGAAAATAGCCCAAAAATAGTTTCTTTACTCCCATAATTCTACAAAAATCTAGTCAACTACAAATCACGTTTCTATAGCTCTCATATCAAATTTCCAAAAATTTTAGATTTGTTTTTGATCCAGAAATTTTATTTTTTGGGTTAAAATTGTTATTTTTTGAGCTTCCATAACTCTAAAAATTGCCTGAAAAATTTGAAAATTACCGCTAAACCTTCTTTCCCTTCAATTACTTTTGATAAGTCTAGGATGCACAAGGGCAAAAATGTGATTAAAGGAGATGCTCATAAGGACAACAACAACAAACCCTCAAATGGTCAGCCGAATAATTGAATTGTCAAGTATTTCAGATATCACAAGGAAGGACACTTCACGCAAGACTATCTTGAGAAGAAGAAGAAGTACGCGTCTGTGGCTCAACTCAATGTTATTGAAGAAGATGAAGATGATTCTTTTAAGCAAGAGTGTAACTCTGATTATAATTATTCGGATGAAGGTAAGCTTTTGATTCATGCTTTATTGAGAATTCAAGGGAAAATAAATTTCTATATTGCATGATGATGGTACCTTGCATGATTTCATTTCTGAAAAAGCATTGAAAGAAGTTAACCTAGTCTAGTTATAAAGTAAAAGCTACATTTTAAGCTACTAAGTACAACTACACAAAAGAGGTTAAGGATTTAGAATTGGAAATGCATTCACTAAAAGAAAAGAGAACATTCCGAATGGCTCCTTTGCAAGGAGTGGATCTTATCTTAGGCATGCCATGGAGACATGAGAATAATCCTCAGACTGACTATGAAACTCATACCATGTGGTTAATAGAGGGTGACATAGAAATTTGTCTCCAATATCAGACCAAGGGTGACTTAGGTCCACTTTTGACTCATACCCAAGCAAAAAAAGATGTAAAAAATAAGGAGAAGACATTTTTTATTCTTGTCAACTAGCTTCGTGGTCAGGATGACTCCAAATCAAATGTGTATCATGACCCTTTCATATCTAAGTTCTTTAACTCCTTCATGGATGGCTTACCTCTCCTGGCTTACCCAAACCTCGTCCAGAAGACCATAGAATTAAAATATATTCCCATAATATATTTCTTGGGTGGAAGCATGTTAACCTATTAAAATAACATGTCTATGGACATTGCTAACTAGCACATTTTTTTAGCATTACCTCCTCTTTTTGTTTGGCAACATTACCTCCTCTTTTTAAATGGTTATATGAAGAATTGTTTTTTTTTCTTTTGGGCCGTTATGGTGGTTACATGGGGTGAAGTGGGCCATCCAATGTGCCTCTCTCTCTCTCTCTCTCTCTCTCTCTCTCTCTCTCTCTCTCTCTCTCTCTCTCTCTCTCTCTCTCTCTCTCTCTCTCTCTCTCTCTCTCTATGCTTCTCTTCTTCTTCTTCTTTCAATTACTAGATTGTGCATTTCTCTATTTTTCTCCCTCTCTCTTGCCCTCTTCTTTGTAGGCTTCTCACATTGCAAATCATGATCAACAATACAGTTGGATTGTTAGAGGAAAATTCCCATGCAGTAATTAGACAATATGAAGCTTTTAAAAAAAAGAGAGCAACGGGCACAAAACAAACTAAAGAGACAGGATGAAGAAGTGAATAGTGGTGCAATTGTTGATGAGCAAAGAAAACACAGGATATGCAATGAAATAGTGAAATGCTTCATGGATCAAACAACAGGAATGGAACACGAGACCAAGTGGGACATATTCAATCAAATGGTTCAACATCCAATGATCTTGGCACTGCAAGACAAATCATCACGAGAGGAGGCTGAAGTCCAAGCAGCCATTGTGGCTAATGTTTGCAACACATTAGCTAGTGTTAAACATCCAAAATCTAAGGAGGAGCTATTTCTAAGGAGAAGCATGTTGTCTATGTTGTTGATGAGATTTGATGGGTCTACATCTCGCAATCTACAAGTTTCCAAGATCTCAAGGGTCATTAAGGTTTGAAGGAGCACCTTGTATTCAACAAGATCTTGTTTACATAGTGAATCTCTTGATGACACTACTAGAATGTTCTCATTGTCTACTTGTTGGAAGCAGCAATGTACTAGCCCCATTTCCCATGAAATCAAGGAGCTTGTGTACTCCTTTTGGGAAAATGAGACACGAGTGTCCCCAAATAAGAGGGATGTGTGCCAAAAGAGGATTGGGAGAAAGACATTTATCAAACATGCAATACACTTTCTGGGACAAGACACAGGTATTGACTCAAATAGTATTCTTGTCTACACTTGAATGCTGCATTACCCACACTATTAGCATTAAAAATAGCATTGGGATATTATTGGTCATGCTTGTCATTAATAATGTTTTGCTGATTAGTTACACATGTAGCATTGGTATGTTGCTAGTCATGCTAGTTACTTCAAATTTTATATGCTTCATAGCACTGTAAATAACATTGGTAAGGTGTTGCTCATCTACTAGTTTGATTTAGCAATGTGCTTGTAGTGCTACAAGTACCATTGTACACATTGGTGCCTAGCACAGTTTTTTTGTTAAGAAGCAATATCTACGAATGGTCTAGCATAGTTTTTTGTTAAGAAGCAATATCTACGAATGGTCTAGAGCTAGCTAACATTACTATACTAATTAACTAGCACTAGCTAGTTATTAGTATAGTATAGAAGCAATATCTACGAATGGTCTAGAGCTAGCTAACATTACTATACTAATAACTAACAATAGCTAGCTAGCTGTGTTATATTGAGAACTATCACTCTTGTACTGCTAACTTATGTAGCATTGTTAAAATATTAGATAACACTATTATTTTGCACTATATAGCAATGCTTGTACCATTGTGCTAGTCTTAACTAGCATAACCTAACACTATCAAGTTGATAACTAGCACTATTAATACTGCTTTACTTATAACTAGCACTATTATACTGCTACCAAGCATTAGCTTGCAAGTTAATATTTCTAACTATAATTGCTAACACACATTTCTAGAAAGTAGCACTGCTAAGAGACTGCTAATTAGCATTGTTGGCAAACACTGCTAACACACACCACTTCTAGGACACACTGCTAACTAGAACTGCTAACTACTAGCAGTATTACTTAGCAATAGGTAGTAACTACTAGCACTATGCTAATAGTATTGGCACTATGCTAATAGTATTGCTATCTATTAGCACTGCTAATAGCATTGCTAACATAACTGCTAACTAGCACTATCAATAGAAACTACCTAGTAGCACTGTTAATTAAAACTGTAGTACTTTAGACCCAGGTAGTGCATGCATTACATCTACTTACACATACAAAAGTGTCACAACACTTTGGGAGTCCATCCTATGCCCAAAACAAGCTGAAGCAATCTTTCACTACCATTGAAAGTGTCTCATAGGCAAATGCAGTAGCTGCGGTGTAAAGAAATTACCATGTTGTCCGACAGAGATGGTTGATCAAGAACATATCATTTCTGTGAAGGTATTCAAAAATGTGGAGGTAGATAAAAAGCAAGGGAGTAAGAAAAAAAGAAAAGCTCTTGTATGCATAGAGATAAAATGCAATGAATTTGTCAAATTCTTAAAGAGTTGGCTACAGTTCCTCATTAAACACAACTATGTGTGTCACTAGCAAGCCTCACAATTTAAGGAGTTCATCGAGAGATTCCCTGATGATGTAGTTGTGGATTTACTAAAAATTACTCTTTTAAGATGCAAAATGAGATCCAGTCTATGCATTGGCATTCCACCCAAGTGGCAATATTTGTTCACATCACTTACTACCGAAAGGAGAGGGATGTATTGAAAAAAAAACAACTCTTCATTTCAGATGACAAAGTGCATGACACACTTTTTGTGCAACATTGTTTCAGCTTACATGCCAATTGGTTGAAGGATCAGGGGCTCACACCAAAGTGGCATTGGGTTTGGTCAGATGGGGCTGCTTCCCAATTCAAGGCTACTAGACCATTCTACATTGTTGTTGCAAGGTATGCTTCAACGATGGGTATGGAGATGACTTGGAACTTCTTTGGCTCTGGGCATGGCAAGGGAGAACATGATGGAGCTGGTGCTATTGTAAAGAGGGCATTGACGCATGAATAGTTGAAGATAGACGGAACAATTTTAAAGTGTGCAGTAGATGTGGTGTCTTTCTTGAATGCAAACTTATCTCATGGAGCTGAAGGTTGCTACCCATCTAAGCAAAGAGATGTAGCACGAGTGTTTTGGGAGGTGAAGGTAAAAGATGTGGATAGAAAGAATCAATGGAATTGTTCTAGTATTCCCAATACACACTTGTTACATGCTATTCGTGGGGGTCATAACCCACGTGATACAACTGGACTTGCAAGCTGAACATTGTCTTGCTTTTGTGATGCGTGCATGCAAGGACTTTGGAAAAGATGTGCTAATAAAGCACATGTTACATCTTGGGATTTTCATGTCTTAGAACCCTGTAATGACAGCCCATCTGAGGAGGAAGATGCCTATGATGAAGCTATCTACGAAGGTCACCATGATGTGCTGAGTGACGCTCTGTGCATTGAAGACAACTTTGCAGAGTGAATGCTGAGTTTGGTAATGTTGAAGGTGCAAACTTCTATGTTCTCAAGTGCACTGCAGAAAAAGAAATGGTAGGAGTGAATCATATGTTGATGCATGGGGAAATGAAATTGGTAAGGGGTCTTATTTTGTTAAGGGACACTACTATGAATAGACCAGTAGCTATTGCTACAGGATTCCAAGAAAAAATGTTCTAGAGGTTATGGCACTCTCGCATATTGTGTGTTGTTTTAAGATACCTATGGAGCCCATTGTAGGAAAGCCTAGAATGTACACCATTGGTTTGGACGTGTAAGAGGCAATCTACAACAATAGTATGTCATACGAATTTTAAGAATGGGCTCAACTCAAATGGGCATACATTTTGCTTATTTTTCTTGTACTAATAGCATTGCTATTTTTTGTCTAATAACTTTTAAGGACTGCTAACCATTTCACACAGTTAACTAGCAATGTCTATTGTACAATTAGAGGCCTCTTGTTTGGATGATGCCTTCCTTGTATGTGTGTTGTAGGCATGCAACAGAACCGGAAGCCTTGAAGTTTGCAGGCAGGTCCATTTTATTATGGCGTAAGCTGGAAATGAGCATATGCTTCTTGTAGAAGCTTCTCTTATTCATGCCAACATAACTGTGAAACATTTTAGCCCCCAAAATGTTTCATGTCGAAACGCGGTTTGAAACACAAACGTTTCACCGAAAAGTTTTAGGGTTGAAACGTTTCATGTCAAAAAAGGAACCGAAATGCGTTTCGCGGTTACTATGGTTCATGCATATGGAAGGTATGTAAGCATGGAAGCTATCCAAGTAGTATTTGATGTAAGGCAGGAGCGAGTTGTTGTGTCGTGGAGCGCTTTGATAGGTGATCACCATTTACAAGCCCACTGCATAAATAGTTCAGCATCCTTTCGCACAAGAAATGTGGTGCCAAAATCTGGACTGCACTCAGTCCACTCAGTCCAATCCCTAACTTGCAAATATGTAGTGTGCCAATGTGGAAAACATTTTGTGCCACAAATGACCTTATGCACAAGTACCCCATTCATATCCAAGATAAGTGCACGACGCTCCTGGTCCAATGGCCTTGGGAGGTGCATGCAGCATATAAGAGGGCCAATTGGAGGAGGGCAATAGTATTGGAATCTCACCTACTATGCCAAACTATGTTTAGTTTCTGAATAGCCCTTTCCTTAATCATAAGAGAGTGCCATGGCCCCTTACAAAGTTTCTTTGGCTTCAATTTCCATGGTCCTTTCACAAACAAGGACAATCCCAAGGACTCATCTACAAAAAACACAACACATGTATTAAATAACGTTAATCTACATCAACACAAGCATATTCGTGAATAAGACAACTTCATCATCACATGATTGTTATCAAGAAAAAGAAAATAGAATGAAAACAGAATAGAGCCCATGATCAAAACCACCACACAATTAAACATTGAAAAATAAGGTTTTTCATTGCATCAGCCACATTACACAGCATGAGTACAACAATTCTACTCATCAACTCTTACGATTTCCAGCCACCTTAGTGACATTCGCGACCTTACATTTTCTAGAATGCGTACAAAACATCTTGTCCAATGTAATGTCCTCATAAAAAACTGTGGTTTTATTCCAATTCTGTTTGAAGATAGTTGAGTCTAAGAAAAGGAAATTTCATATTGGGTGCGTAAGTGGTGTGTGTATTTAAGTATTGCATGAGAGCCGGCTAGGGGACCTAGGAACTCTTTTACCTGGCACCCGAGACAAAACATAACCAAATTTTTATAATGGATCCTATCAATACAGTGGTTGGGCGGTTGGCTAACACATGGGATTGGATAGGGTTAGGCTGGATCAATGGATTCCTATAATAGAATTCAATTATGTTTAAGTTACGATAGTTAAAGTAAGTCACAGGATAATCCTTGTTCTATGGAAAAGAATCAACGGCTGTGCCTCTTTGATGGGGAGAAAAGCATTGGTCTCTATGTACCAAGTGCAAGTTCCTTGTGATACGCAGGTTCGGTCGGAATACAAAGGATATTTAAGGCCCTTGACTATGTTAGAACGATTTTCCTGGAGGAATCGCCTATGCCTTCTGGGCAAGGGAAGTTTTTTCCGGGTTCGTGGTTTTGGAAGAACTGAGGGATTAGTCTCTTGTCCGGACATTTGTGGGCGAGGCCTCGAGTGGGAAGCCCTGCCCTGTGCATGAGGTTGCTACTTTCGCTGTGTCAACACTCCAAAGTTTGAAGCGCAGAGAGGGCAAGGATCTCACATTTCGCATTGCTTTGTCTTCTGAGAGAGCGTTGTGAGTTTGTGAGAGAGCTGTGTGCAAGAAAGCAAGTTGAGAGTATGCACGTTTTCATTCCTTGTGCTCTTTTTTGCGATGTTTTTTCCTTTTTCCTTCCTTTGGGGCATTGTCATTTTTGACCTCCCACTTCTTGATGTGATTTGAAAGGCTCCTGATTCATATCATCTCCACTTTCCTGGTGTAAAGGCATTAAAGTTTTCTTGTCGCCTCCTCGTCTTACTATTATATGTGGAATTTTAATGTCATTGTGATAGTTGTACTTCATCTCGTTACTTATGCTGACATTGTGGCAATTCGCATTGGTTGACGGGTTTCTTGCTTCTTTGCTGTCTTGGCCTTGATTTGTTTTACGGAATTGTGTTCTTCTACGAGCTAGCCACCCTTGTAGAATTCTTCTATAGCTCTGTTGCTTTTTGGATTTTCCACATCATTGTCTTCTAGTGAGATCATGCCACAACGGATGCTCCGGACCATCTCCTTGTCCTCTTCTTGTTCTTCTTCTAGATTAACTTCCAGCGATTGGCCCATGTATTTCCTCATCATCATGAAGCCGTTCACTATTTTGGGAAAAGGCATACCATCCAGGGTTTCTAATGTGAAGGCATTTTGACTAACCGGGTTTTTCATCCACTAGATTTTTAATTTTTTGGGGTGCGATCCCAACTTGGAGTTTTAGACCAATACAGGGTCTCCTTGCTTGAAAATTGTGTGCTTGAGATGCCTGTCAATCCAAGATTTTCTTCTTCACTACACTATCTTTGCCTGTAGAGAGCTAAGTTGTCTTTCTTCTTCTAAGTCTAGGAGCTCTTTTATTCTGTGCTCCTGGGATTCTTCCATTGGTAGATTTTCTTGGATCGCCACTCTCAAACTGGGCACCATAAATTCCATGGGCACTACTGCCTCCAACCCATAGATTAGTTTGAATGGTGTTTGCCCTGTTTGAGACTTTGTAAGGTGCGGAATGCCCATAGGGCTACATCTAGCTTTTGGTCCCAATCGTCCCTTGTTAGCATTTATAATCTTCTTTAGGATTTTGGTCAGAACCTTGTTGGTAGATTTCGAGCCATTGCAATGAGGGTAATAGGTTGAGGACTTCTTGTGATCGATTAGGTACTTTTCCATCAACCCTTTCATCACCTTGTTCATGAAATGGTGCCCTGGTATTTCCACTAACAATCCATGCCTAGCAATAATGTCCTTGAAGATGAACTTCACCACCTTTTCTTGCAGAATTGCTCTTCATAGCTTTAGCTTCTGGCCATTTGGTGAAATAATCAGTTGTCAAAATGGTGTATTCACACTTGCTACCTTTTGTGGGTGCATTGATTAGTCCAACAAAATCCAATCCCTACTTCATGAATGGAAACAATGGTAGTATGATCAAGATGGGAAATCTATTAGTCACCGGGTTGACCCATCGCTAAAAGAAAGATATCACATTGCTTTTCTTTGTAGTTGGCATCCCTCATGACCATTGGCCACCATAGGCCTACTTGCAAAATTTTTTGGGCTGTGATTTCTCCGCCCATGTGTCCTCCGGTAATGCCACAATGTGCTTCTTTTAATACTACTTGTTGCTCATGTTCGTGGCACATCTTAAGGTAATCCTTTTCTTTCTGTCAACAATGTAACCTTTCAGGAAAGTTCCATCCTATAGAAACTGCATCATATCATAATACCGATTTTCTCCCACTTCTATAGCTACTACTGTGAATAGGTTTGTATCAGGGAGTTGGTCACCCACTCCATCTACGACAGGTTCTCCACAGTCTAGATTGGATAGAAAGTCCACTACCACATTTTCTTTGCCAGGCATGTGTTGGATGGTGAACTCAAACTCTTGCAGTAGATGCATCCACCTTGCCATCTTCGCCACCAGAAAGGCTTTGTTCACCAGATAAATCAGGGCTTGATGGTCCATGTGGAAAACAAACTTGTTTCCCACCAAGAGGTAGTGTCAGAACTTGTTCACAGCATAAATCATTGAGAGAGCTTCCCACTCTATTGTGTTGTAGTTGCTTTCTGCCCTTGTGAGGGATTTGCTAGCATAATTAATGGGTTGCATATACCCCTCTTGCTTCTCCTGCTGCATCAATGCACTACCCACTGCTTTGTCTGAAGCATCTACATACACATGGAACAATTCATTCTAGTTTGGGGTGATCATTACTGAGATGCACTTGATATCATGCTCTTTAGCCATTGGAATGCCTTTTGACACTCCGAACTCCATTCATACTTTGGATCTTTCTTGGTAAGTGCATACAATGGGTTAGCCACGTGCAACATATTTTAAAAATCTAGCATGCCACTTAACCTTACCAAGGAACCTTGCTAGTTGCTTAATATTCTCAGGAGCAGACATCTTGGATATGGCCTCCACTTTAGCAAGATCTATGGCCAGTCCTTGGGCTAACACAATGTGTCCTAATAGTGTTCCTGATCTCACTACAAATGCACACTTGGCTGGATTTAGCCTAAGCCTTGTATCTCTGCATCTTTGCAAACACAACCTCAAATGATAGATGTGATTTGCCTTATCTCTCCAGACACACTGAAGTCATCTACAAAAGCTTTCATGAAGTCTTTTAGGTAATCATAGAACATCTCTTGCACCATTCTTTGAAAAGTAGCAGGTGCATTTTTCAAGCCAACCATCATGATAGTCACCACCACGAAGACACCCCATTCAGTGATGAAGGCTATTTTCTCCCTATCTTCTGGCACCATTTTTACCTTGTACCCCACTGAATCCATCTAGAAATGAGTAAATTTCCTTTCTAGCAACCTCAACTAGAAAAAAGTTTGTAAACATGAGTGGAAAAGGATCCGAGATAGTTGCGACATTCAGCTTGTGATAGTCCACAGATTTTGATCTTCATTTTCTTTTTGGGGACTACCACAATTGAGGATATCCAAGCAGCTTTCTCTACTAGCACAATGAACCCTACTATTAGTAGTCTGTCAATTTCTTCTTTGACTTGTTTGGCATAGTTGGGATTTATTTACCTCTTCTCTAACTGATTTGGCTCCTTTTCTTAAATTGATGTTGTGCTAGAAGAATTTAGGGTCAATGCCCTCCATGTCCTCATACGACCAAGCAAAGACATCTTGGTACTCTTTCAGTGAGGACACCAACTCTTTCTTGAATTATTCTTCCAATTCCAGACTAATCTTCACACGCTTTCCTTCTCTTTCATCTCCAAGATTCACCTCTTGTAGTCTGTCATCCGACCTTACTTTTGCAGCATTTTTCTTCTGGTTCTCGTTTTTCTTTTGTACCCAATCGCAGATCTCTTGAATCGCTTCCTCTTGCTCCAAATTTTGGGCCCATTAAATCTCTTTCGAGGCTTACTCCTGCATGGTTTTGCTCAGTTTTGTTCTCCTTGAGCCCTCTGGTTTTATTGAATTTGATTCTTTTTTCTTCGTTTCTTTGGCTGCTTCTTCCGCATTTTCATCTTTTGCTTCTGCATAGTGTCCCATCACTTCATCCACATGTAACATGTACAAGGGCCCCAGGTCAGGATGTTCAGAGAGTATTCTATCTTCTTCATCATCATCAAAGCCTTTTGATATATTGAATGTCTCCACATTAATTGGCCTTTGAGCAGGTGTTACTGATCCCTTTACATTAGAAAGATCAACATGAACTTTCTGCTTCCCCTTTCTCATAGAGATTCTATTTTTGTCCCAATCTTGCTTTACTTTACCATGTCTCAACCACGGCCTTCCCATTTCAGTGGTTATGACCACCAAGTTGACCTTAAAGTCTACTTGATTTTCATTTGGACATTCTTAATAATTCCTTTAGGAACCACCATTCTATTATCTGCCATTCTTATGTTGAATGGAATGGGCTCCCATTTGAGACCCAATCCCACTGTAGTTTCCTAAAAAATGACATTTACTCCAAATCCACCATCTAGTACTACATCATTGATGAGCATGTTGTTTATAGTTGGATTGTGACTTTGGCCACATCATCATCTCTAGATGCTGGGAATTTCTTAGCTTGCACTCTGCTGCATTCTAGGGTTTCTTCTTCTTTTAAGTGCTTTAGTTCCTTGATTAGTCCTTCAATGCTTGACATCAAGATTTAAGCCTTGAATCTTGGACACAAGTCCAACACTTATCTTAGCAAAACCTGTCTATCCAATAGCATTGAAACTACATTGGTTTGCAACCAATCACCATCCTTCTTGCTTTCTTCTAAGAAGATTTCATTGTTGTGCTCTACACACACCTTGTGCGGATTTCTGCCTGCTTCTGGGTGATCACTGACTTTGCATGAGACACCCTCCTTCTACTTTCCTTGCCTTATTTCTATTTCCTTAGTGGTTTAGATCCTCACATTCTCCTGTTGTTCCCAGTCCATAGCTACCTTCTTGCAGGATTTGGGTGAGTCTTGATTATCTAGTGGAGTGATTACTACACTAGATTCATTTGCTTTTGCCATTCTGTCTGCCAAGATGTCTTGAACCCCCATCTGTATGTCATCTGCTTGTATTATATTGGCACTTGGTGGATTTTCTTTGACATTGCGCATTCTGCCTTTGTGTGCCCAGGCTGTTGACAATAGTAGCATGTGAAGGTTGTAGAACCACCGGCATGTCCTTGGCTTCTTCTTTTTGAGTAATTTTCACGACCTCTACTCCCATACCTTCCCATCCTTGGGGGTCTTCTTTCCACTCCTTCCATACTATTCACCAATAGTGTTCACCATGGGAGCTCTAGTTTTTAAGCTGTACATGCATTTCCACGTACTATGATTGTATATGTTATAAATGGTACACATTGGTGGCACTGTGCATTCCTCCTTAAGGTGGCCTTCCTATTTGCATTGAGAGAGAAACACATTTTTATGAAATTCTTAGCTTTTTCTCTTTTTCATCTCTTGCATCAGCTACTTCACCTATAGCACAAGTTCTCTGGGGCTCATTTGTGCCCTTGTGATTTCCTTCTTTTTATCCTTCCTTTTCTTTACTACCACTAGAGTGTTCTGTGAGGTGTCGCTTGAATCATCCTCCTCAATTGTGACACTTTTCTTGGGCTTTCTCTTTTGTCTTCTTTCTTGACTTCTCTTTTTTTGCCATTTTGGCCAGCTCGACCAGCTCCTCGAACTCCTCTTCAATTTTTGCATGCTTTGTGCTGACTGCTACATGGATGTCCAGCTTAAGCCCTTGAACAAACCAATCTGCAACTATTTGCATTGAGGGCCAAGTTTGTTCTGCCACTCTCTACCTCAAGCTCAACAATTTTGTTGCACATGCCTCTACATCCATGTCTTCTTGTCAGAGTTCTCTCATTTGATCACAAAGTTGAGTTGACTTTACCTTGCGGAATCTCCTCAGAAAAGCAGTCATGACCTCTTCATAAGTCTGGAAATGGTTGTCTTGGTATCTTGACACCCACTCTGTGGCTCTATCTTTGAAGGTGAACTACATATTTCACTCAGCTCTGGCTCTTCCACATCCTGAGGTCTGGCCACTTTCCAGTATTGCTCAAACCTCCTTACCTGTAGATTTCCATCTTCCCCTTTATTTTTGGCTAATGATGCCATGGCTCCCTTGAAACTTTTCCAAGGGTTTTGTTGTTGTGGTTGTTCTTCTTGGTTTTGTTGCTCCACCCTTCTTGGGCTTTCTAGACCCAGATTGTGCACAGCTTCTAGCTCTGGGTAATCCTTTTTGTGGTCCAAATTGTTCTTGAAATCTGACGCTCCCTCTTGCTCGTGTGGGCTTGTAGAAGTTTCCGCACTATCTTCCTGATTGGAACGATTCAAGAAACTCCCAGCTACGAGCTTCCTAGAGGGTTTCTTGGAAGGCATCACTTTTCTCCATCCTTAGGTTCACAATCATGCAGAAGGCATGCTTGACTCCATTTTTGTTGGTTGGGTTTTGTGGTGAAAGGTTCTCCACACTGACTTGCCTAGAAAAGCCCCTCCATGCTATGGCTTCTATGGAGACTTGTTTTAAGGATCTAATTCTAGCAAGATCAGTTTGAGCGGAACCAACACTTTCTCTTTCAGATTTTCCTTTTCCTGGAGGTGCAAAATGCTACTCAACGGAGGCTTTTCTGCTCCCCTACAATTTCTCAAAAATAAACGATTTTTAGACTAGTTTACGGTAGAGGTTTCCCTCAGTAGTAGGAAGTTTTCCAGCAGAGTTGCAGTAGAGTTTCCCTAGCAAGATCGCTAGGTGTTTCTCGCCAATTTCCCTCTCACTGGAATGACAAGAGAGTGGTCTGAGGTAACAAACTAGTTACGCAATGCTATGGGAGGCATGTAGCTACCCGCCTGAGCTTCTAGATTTGAACACCATCGCTAGAGTGGTCATGGGACACTCAAAACACCGCTCTACTTTAGAACTCCACACTCTCTCACTCTGCTCTCACTCTGCTACATAACTCTCTCACTCTCTCTCTCTAGTGCACATCATGTTTATTAAAATAGAGACATAACACTCTTATTCAACACATTGCAGAGAGTAACATAGAGACATAATGAATGGCAACATTGCTCTTTGTTTACTAGATTATTTCCAGAATCATTATAGGATCATTACAGAGCAACTGCTTTTGACATAGAGACTACTACTTCCTAAGGACTATGACCATGTTTTACTTCTCACTACTGGCTATCAACTATTAGCTGAGCCATTAGTAGCATGCAAGCTCCTTGTTGTAGTGATCAGCCACCCTTTTAAGATTTTTCTTCTTTTAGATCTTGGAAATGGCTATTCTGGTGGTTATATCCTGCCACCTTCACATGTGTAGTATTGAGGTGGTACTCACGACATGGGAAGTGGTTCGACTGTGCACTCTCTTGCCCCACTGAGCCATTGGGTGCAATAATAGGGAAATCTACTATCTTGTGTGGTCCACGATAGTAAAAGCACTGGAGTGATGGTCTTGTCACATCCTTAACAATTTCTACCCTTGTGTGATCTCATTCTAGGCCAAGGGAACCATATTTTCTACTATGAGTTCTTGGATTTGCAAGGTTGGAGGGTTTTGCATCTCGTATTGAATCGTTTGTGACATATTTTGTTGAGTTAAATGTGGAACACTATTCCACTAGGGTTGTTGTATAATGTGTGTTTGTGATTGATTTGGTTTGGTTGCACAAACGTTAGGGAAAAGTGTGGTTTCATGGCCGTATTTGTAATGATTGTAATATAAAAGCACTATCTTTATGATCCCATGTGGAAGAGGTTTCAAATTTTGTTGATCCACTTCCAACACGTTATCATCCAATCGAATAGCCTCTTTGCAATGTTGGTCAAAGGTCTCAAGATTTGATACAAGGATAAAATTATGCAATCCATTTTTCATAAAACATTGTTTTAATTGAGTGTCATTCAAATTTTCCCATGGTTCACACTGTGAATCTAGAGGATAAAATCTTGTATGGGTTTATCAATTTTCTACTCAATTGAGTAAAGTTCACATTACGCACACCACACCACCAATGACATTGCCTTGAGAACCCATAGATGAAAGCTACCTTTAAAGTTCTAAAATTGACTTTAATCTTGAGTCACAGTGTGGTAAACCATCAACTGGCTTTGGCCATTGAGCATAATTTGAAAGTGTGAACCTTAGACGGGCAATTAATAGCTCCAAAAGAATCACAACATTGTTCAAACACTTGTATGAACTCATATGGGTCTGTGGAACCATCAAATTTATTTATGTATTTGGATATTTCCTAGGTAACATGTTTAAGGGAATTCCTTGAGCTATGCATAGCCTAGGACATCTCGTGAGCAACCTCCCTTCCTAAACCGTTTAACATGGAAAGAGTTTGTTCACTAAAGGAGAAAGGGATTTGAGAAGTGATTGGGTTGAAATTAGTCTTATGCAAGGGACTTGAGATTGGTGGCATTAGGGTTACCACAACTTTGGTGAAACCCAATGGAGTACTCACATGTACCATGTTAGTCCCCAATGTGGGTATGGAGTGTCAATGTGTGGCATAGGTCTTAATGGCTAGATAAGGCTGACTTTGAGGTCTAAAACAGACATCTGCATGTGTAAGGGTAAGAATTGACCTTCTAGTCTAGCTATTTTTTCCTCTTTTAACCTTGTTCTTGGAGTCTCTTAGCTAAGGAGCTCCTCTTTCTCTCAAGTTTCTAGCACATGGGACCCCTTAGTCTGAAAGTCATGCATGACTTTGAGATACCTTTAAGTGACAGAGTTAGAAGTTAAATTTGCATTAATGTTTCACAAAAAATACAATTGTAATATTTTCACTTGTTGAGGCTGTAAATTTGGACCCGTAGATGACAAAAACTAGAGTTCTTGGTGCAAAACAGGGCTTCTAGAAGCTTTTAGATAGGTTGGGGTTCTTTAGCCCCAAAGTACAAACCCCTAGCTTCTCAAAAGCTTCTCCCCACTCTCTTTTGCTATTTTAGGCTTCATCTTCCTTCTTTTGACATTGTTCTTGCATTGTGATGTTACAAGTTTGAGTGATTCTCTAGGTTTGCTTACACCGTGATTATGGTCGATGATCATGATCCATGTGATCACACAAATTTTTTCGTGTGACTGAAGAATTATGCCAATTTTTTTTCATGATCACGTCACTCGTACACCATGATTTTGGTCGTATAGCCATGATCACGCCAATTTTTTTCGTGACAGCAAAGTCACACCAAAATTTTCATGACTCCAGAATCACACCAATTTTCTTTGTGTGACTATAAAATCATGTCAAATTTTTTCGTGACTATAAAATCATGCCAATTTTTTGGTGAGTGAATCACGCCAATTTTTTTGTGACTACAAAATCCCGCCAAAGTTTTTCGTGACTATAGAATCATGCTAATTTTTTTGTGATTGCAAAATCACGTCAATTTTCTCCATTGTGAGATTGTAAAATCACGCTAATTGTTTTTGTGATTGGAAAATCACGCCAATTTTCTCCTTGTGAAATCATGCCAATGTTTTCCATCATCACGTTGCTTGTATATCATGATTCCATAAGCATGATTGGTGATGTGGCAATCACGTACTGTGATTCACCAAAATCACGCCAATCAAGTTAAGATAAGGTTTACTATTTTGGGGCATGTAATCTTGAAAATCATGGCGGGAATCTTTGGTAGATAATCACAAGCATGATCAGTGAGTGAAGAACCACAGCCGTGATTTTGTAGGTTTTTCCTGAAATATGATTTTGTAAAAAATTTAAAATTTGATTTTTGGGATGTTTTTGATATTTTCTCTTAACCAAATTGTCCATTATGGGTCTCCTGAGCAAAAAGATCATGAATATGTGTTTGATGGAGCCCAATCTACCCTTTAAACTCTAATTTTTTACGATTTTTATCCCTTGACCTCATTAATCAAAAACCACTCTATTACTAAAAATTAGCAAAAACCAAGAGTTTTATTTTGTTTTTGATAAATTGTTTTGTTGTGATTAAGCTACATAGTATGAATGCTAACATGCTAATGGAATCAAATACAACAAAAAACGTAGTAAAGTAAGCATCTAATCTCTATGTTAACACATAAAAGAGAGCAAAAAGAAAGAAAAACCACACCATTTCCACACAAATCTCCAACAAATGCCACTCTCATTTGTGGCACTCCACTATTCAAGAGTGGACTATGGACTTGTGCCCAATATTTTATATACATGTGCTAGTATTATACATGTGAGCTAGCCATTATTTTTGGGTTCACATATTTTTTTATTAGTTGTATTAAGGTTTATGGTTAGTCCATCAATTTTTGTGTAAACAAGCCCACTTTTGAAAAAAGGTAAGCTATTAATGATTCCTTGGACTATTTTTACCAAGATATGATTAAAACACTTATTGTAGACGAAGGATAAGCCACTTATGCAAAGGGGGAGATTCAACCCAATACTTGTCTATGGTGATGTCTACTTTGATCTCTATCTTTATGCCATGCTTGAACTTGCCAATTTGTTGTAAGTTAAAGGTTTAGTTCTATTGATACATTGTTGTGAGGGATTAATTCTTTAGGTTATAAAAAGATCCTGATAGTGGTATATCATAGCTATGGGTACAAGTACTTGATGAAGCTCTCAAAAATCCAAAGGGTAAGGAAGGTAAGGACATGAAGACCTTTGGACAAAGGATGGGTAGTCTTTGTGGTGATTTTTCTACACTACATGATTGAACCTTTGATTAAGGACAAGGAGGCAATGTCACCTTTTGAACAAAAACCACCTATGTTCATGGAAATACCATGCTTCATGGGAGAAAACCACGTTTCTCTTGGTCACCTCTCCTTTAGACCGAAAGCCACCAATGTGATCCTCATGCTTTGAAACCCGTAATTACACCTTCTTATTACAACATGCTCAAGTGAAAAGTTTTCCTCCTGATTCAATAGGTCAGTGGGCCTACGCTTCTTTTTTTCCTCCTTTCATTGAATCTCATGCAACATCAATTTTCCTCAAATCGGGCTAAGCTTAGCCTAGCTAAGCCTAGTCTAGCTAAAGCCTAGACTATAAAGATCTAAAGCCTTTTCCTATAAGGTAACACAAACTTACAAAACCCATAATAAAATCCTTTTAATATTTTAAAAAAAGAAAAATTCAAGAGTACATATTTGGGCTATAATAAAACAAACAAAATTATAAAATTTGGGGCCAATTAACTTTGATTTTTCAAAGGTATAGTTTCTCAAGTTCCTCCTAGTGAGTATGTACCCACTTTGATACTACTCAATGGCCTAAAAGTGGTAGAATCGGATATAAATATGCCTATGTTTTGACCATCTTTCTCTAGATGATGCTCAAGAAAGAGGGGTACCTAGCCCCTAGACCGTTAGATATGCCTATGGTCGGAGTACCCCGCTTCTGAGCTAATTTTGATGTCAAAAGTGCCAAATTCTAGAGGTAATTTTTTTTTAATCTAATGTATGTATTTAAGCCCCTTAGAGTTCGTTTCTCTCTTAAATAGTGTATCCCCTCAAATAATGTAGGTTATGTGTAAACATCTTGAGTGATAGGTAAATATGTTGTTGCTATGGTGTTAATCTTGATGCTATAAATTTGCTCTAATGGTCTTAAGAGTTGGAAAAAAGCTTGCATGTAGAAGATTGTAAAATAATCACACTCCCCAGATCTCATCCATTCATACATCCAAATAAGCAATCGAGGATAGTTGCCAATCCGAGCAAGAGGGATGTTAGCTACATACCTCTATGGTCAATCGGGGACGCTTGTGACACCATTATACTTACTACCTACACTACATCGGTGATTCCACACGTGGGTGATTTCCACTTATTTTGCATGGATAGTATATGCATGATTGGTACTGACTTGTTATATTATTGGTCCTAAATTTGTTGTTGTAGGATTATTTGCGTGTGTATTGACTAGCAATATTTTTTATTTTGAACAAGTGTACGAGCGACAAGTATTCGCATAGTTGTAGTGTGTCTCTCATTGATGCTAGTGCATGGTCGAAGTATGTCTCAGGATGATGATATATATGTGGTCAAGTTAGTCTCTTGGCATTTATAGTATATACATGTGTCTATTTATTGTGAGCAGTTATTTTGAGTGGTTCATACCACAATTTTGATTATTTTGGACTATGGCCATGTGCTCAATATTTTGTATACATGTGCTAGCATTATACATATGAGCTAGCCATTATTTTTGGGTTCACACATCAGTTTATTAGTTGTAATAAGGAGGAGGATCCACTTACGCAGGGGGAGAGTAAACCCAATACTTGCGATTGTGATGTCTACTTTGATTTCTATCTTTATGCTATGCTTGAACTTGTCAATTTGTCTTAACTTAGGTTTAGTTCTATTGATCCATTGTTGTGAGGGATTAATTCTTCAAGTTGTACAAAGATCCTAATAATTGGCCCTACCTTCCCTCCTAAAAAGGAAAGTGGGACCTACATTTCCTTCTCATGTACCTGGTGCTCCTATGCCGCTCCACCTATTCTTGGACCATAGCTACCTATTCCTATATTTTCACGTGTTAGGCGACTAAAGGCTACACTCCCCATCATCATTCAAGATGTAACAAACACATATGTGTATCCAACCACTACATTAAGTAGACCCCTATGCAAGTTTACTAAGAGACCCTTATGGTAACCTAATACCTACCCTAGAGCCTAAGCATTATGTTCAAATGCTGGAATACCACTTAGCACCTCCTTTAAGCACACGCTTGGGGGGCAGTTGGGACCCAATGTGGTGTTCTCTCGCATTTGTATTTTTTTGTTGGCATGCTTCCAGAGGTCCCATGTACTTTCCCGTCTCAATGGTATCAGAGCCTAGAGTACGCTCTATCAGAAAGGTGTGTGTTTGGGTACCCAAAATTCCCAAGTCCTTGTTAAGTCTTCTGTATGAAGGTGAATATTGACGACATGAATTCCAAGTAACCACCATGGGAAATGGCAAACGCGACAACCCGCAATAGTGAACACAACCGACAGAACCCAGACCAGACACCAGGCGCACAACGGTCGTCTGTGGGAGACCCCCCTTAACAAAGGGACGGAGGGAGATTCCCCATTGGCAACAACGACGATGATAGCAATGTCACTGGCACCGACAACACCGAACGGTGCAACGTCATTGCCTCGGAACTAGGCAACGAGCACACAACAATGGTCAACAACAGATGGTAATTGCTACGCAGATGTCTCTTGAGAGACAAACACAATATGGTGGCATTTTGTTCTTTATACACTCGCCATCCATTGTACACGACACTATATGGGCTTTTGCATTAGCTTGCGTGGGAGAAGAAAGAAGAGAAGAAGAAAAAGGAGAAGAAGAAGAGGAGAGAGAAGAAGAAGTAGAGGATAGAGAAGAAGGAAAAAGAAGAAGAAGAAGAGGAGAGAGAATAAAGAGAAGAATAAGAATAAGAGAGAGAAGAAGGAAAAATAATAAGAAGAAGAGAAGGGAGAAGAAAGAGAAGAAGAAAATGAAGAAGAAGAAGAAGAAGAAAAGAAAATGAAGAAGAAGAAGAAAAAAAGAAAATGAAGAAGAAGAAGAAAAAAAGAAGAAGAAGAAGAAGAAGAAGAAGAGCAAAAGAAGGAGAATAAGAAGAGAGAGAAATTTATTTTACTTTTTTTTTAAAGAGAAAAAAAAGAAAAGAAAAGAAAAGAAAGAACAAGCGATCATCATCAACATTGATTACGTACTTCGACCCCCTCATTGATAGATATGTGGATTGCGCTATTGGCGTCATGGTGGCGAGATCGATTCGAGCATTATTATTATACTCTCATTATTTAAACGTTAGACGTAATGATTTTAGATGTGCCAATAGATATGCATGGATTCAAGACTTAAGTAAATTTTTCAGCTATGCACAAGGCCAATGTTATTCTAGGCTATGTGATTATTTCTTATGTAGTTTATGTCATAATTATGAAGATAATAGTCTTGAATTTGTACATGAGGGTAGACAGGTTGTTATGTGTGGTGTAACCATGATGTGCAGGTTATACCAATAATCTCTACCATGGAGCCATGTTGAGTTTCTGACAATTATCATCTCGACTTACACACGATAAGTCCTCATCTTTACCAAATAATTATATTTTTAATTATTCACAAATTGTTTTAAATTCTCTATTTCTCTTAACTTTTTCATTTTGTAGCCAACAATACATCAAGGTAAGACTCTTTTGGATTTTATTTTATGTCATCAAGTTTTATTTAATATTTATTATTTAAGTTTATTTCACTTGCACTTAATAAGATTAACTATGAAGAAAAACAAGATTGCCATGACGACTACTTTAACTCTTAGGGGATTTATTTGATTATCTCTACAACAAATGTTACTTAAGACTTTTTTGTAAATTTCAAGGAGAGTTCTTATGCATCCAAGGTAGAACTTCTTGGAGGAACTGGCTCTTCTACCTCGCACTATACCTTATGAATTTTCACTATGTATTAGTCTTGTGGTATGGGACATGAGATTAATCTTGTGTAAAGTATTCTGATGCATACTTATCTCTAGATCTGTGTGGGATAATTTCTGTTGGTATGGGATACTAGAATTTATTACACATAGAAGTGTTGGAATTAGGGTTGCAGGAATGCACACACAACTTCAAGAAGATGAGGAAGCTTGAGCACAACACAGTAGTGTATTATGAGTGCCAAAAATGAAAGATAACAAGCCCTAGAAGATAATGGGCGTATATACAATGCACGGGGGAAAAAACCTCCTAGTGAGGGAAAAAGTGCCCCGGCGGTCCTAAGTGTGTTCACACACATCACTACTATAATATGGTAACAAATCCCCCCTGGAGTGATGCGGTGAACAAGAGCTAGCACTCATGTATAGGGAAGTGTCTAGCTATGTGGACGAATCCACAAAAGGGAGTAAGCCCAAAGCTTTGCGAAAAGCTTCGAACTTCTCACGAGGCAGAGCCTTTGTGAAAAGGTCTGCAAGGTTATCCTGTGTTGGCACATAAGCCAAACTGATCTCTCCTGCAGAGAGTCTCTCCCTGACATAATGGTAGTGCACCTCAATGTGCTTCGTACGAGCATGGAACACTGGGTTCCGCGCAACTGCCAATGCGCTCTGACTGTCAGTGAAGATGGTGGTGGCAGATGGCTGCCCAACACCCAAATCAGCCATAAGGCGTCTGAGCCACACACACTCAACCGTAGCTGTGAAAGCTGCCCTGTACTCAGCTTCACAACTAGAAGTGGCCACAGTAGGCTGCTTCTTGCTCAACCATGATATGCATGAGCTTCCAAGCATGAAGCAAAAACCACTCGTGGACACGCGTGTGTCATAACAACCAGCCCAGTCAGAATCTGAAAAAGCATGTAAATCTGGCGGCAATGAATGCCATGCCTCATATGGAGTGACAACCTGTAATGCTTTGGTGGGACACCTGTTTAGTACATAAGTGGCACACATGACAGCCTCAAGCCAAAAACCATGTGGTAGACTTTGACTCTTAACCATACATCTTGCCATTTCCATGAGAGACCTGTTTTTTCTCTCAGCCACACCATTTTGCTGTGGTGTATACGGCACTGTACATTGGTGTTTTATCCCACGCTCAGCCAGAAATGCATTAAATTCTGAAGACATATACTCCCCCCCTCGATCTGAACGGAGGGTGCCCATCTTACTTTCTGACACATTTTCAGCCATAACCAAAAACTGTTTGAAGCACAAAAACACTTCGGACTTTGCCTTCAAAGGATATACCCATGCATGCCTGGTAAAATCATCAATGAAAGTCACGAAGTAAAGGTAGTTTCCAAATGATGGAGTTTGCATGGGACCACAAACATCACTGTGAACAAGCTGCAATCTGCGTTCAGCTCTCACTGATCCATCTTTGGGAAAGGAAGCACGCTGCATTTTACCCAATATGCAGCCCTCACAAACATGCTTGACAGGTGCCTCAAGCTTAGGCAAAGAAGACACCATTTCAGATTTCTGCAGGCGCAGCAAACTTGCAAAATTCAGATGACCAAAACGTGCATGCCACAGTTTTGCATTTGAAATAGCCTGCGTATCCATAATAGCACATGCTGAATCCTCTACACATTTGCCATCCATATTGAGCTTATATAGCCCTCGACATAGTGAACCAGATGCTACAATGATGTCACCACAAGAGAGATCATGAACAGTACATCTGTCATCCACAAATTTTACAACCAAACCTGTTTTGGCAAATGCGGAGACTGACAGCAGATTCTTTTTGATCCCTGGCACATACAATGCATCAAAAAGTGTAAAGGTGTTGCCATTTGCAACATTCAGCACAATCTGTCCAACTCCTTTAACGGGATAAGAGGAGTTATTGGCACAAGTGACAGTATTCCCTGTGGGAGCAGACTCAAGGAAAGTGAATAAACTGCGCTGCGAGGTGATATGCTTAGTGGCACCACTGTCAAAGTACCAATTGTTGGAATTAGGGTTGCAGGAATGCACACACAACTTCAAGAAGATGAGGAAGCTTGAGCACAACATTAGCAGATTCATTGTTAGAAGGAGAGGCATCTGCAACAGCCATACCAGCCTCTTTCTTCTTAGCCTCTTTCGCAGCCAGCTTAGGACACGCTTTGATGACATGATCATTTCCCTTACAGTACTTGCAAAATGTCTTCTGTTTGTCACCCTTCTTCTCATCTTTGTCTTCCTTCTTTGGTTGCGCAGCATTTGCAGATTTCTGCTTACTAGAAGAAAAGCCAGCTTTACCTTTCCCGCTTCTCTGACTAGCACCGAAAGCTTGATCTGCGACACGCATACTATTCCTGTTTTGCCTTGACTGGTCTTCTTGCAGCAAAACAGAAACTAACTCCTCAAATGATAAGGCATTGGGATTGCCTTTCATCATCAAGCGAAGAGTGGAAGCAAAACCCTGATAAGAATCTGGTAGACCATTCAAAACAGTCTGCACAAGTGAACTGTCTGACAGGATTTCATCTGCAGAAATGAGCTGCTCTTTGAAATCTTTGATCTTTGTCAAAAAGCTATCCATAGAATCACCTTCGTTCATATGCTCATTCTCCAACTGTTTTCGGAGATAAGCAACACGAGCCTCATTTCTTGCCTGATACAATGTGGCAAGTACATCCCAAGCATCCTTAGAAGTCCTGCAGGAGCGAATATGTGGGATAATGGTACGTTTGACAGACAGCGCAATCAAGGCATGAGCCTGCGCATCTCTACCATCCCAACGAATCTGCTCTGCTGAAAGTGGTGGTTCTCGAACAGCTGCTACAGCACTTGTGCCTGCACCATCATCAACAGTACCTGTTTCTGATGTGTTTGCAGCATTCCCAGCCACAATAGGACGTGCATCAATACCCTGCACAATATTCCATAACCCCTTTGCTACCAATACATGTCGCATCATATATGCCCACAATGGATAGTTGGTGCCATCCAACTTATCCTCAGCAGCCAACATGCGGAATACATCATTGTTGTCAGCCATGGCCAATGACTGTACTACTAGATGTAAATGCTATCTGGAAGAGGTAAACCTGTATAAAATCGACCTGTGCTATGTAGCACAGCCCAAAACAGACGAATGGGCACCTGTCCTGCAGATTTTAATCTTGACAGAAAATCTGCACAGTAGGACGGTTTTGCCTGCGCAGTACTTGGAATGCAAAAACGGAGGGCGAAACGACTTCAGATCAAAATTCTGAAAAAATCGAGCCCTACGGGCTCGCCCACGGCATATACTAACCTGCAGACGCTCGTGAAACCTCGTTGCAATCGGAGGAGATGAAGCGGCAGGTGCCGGTGATGCTGCCCGGGAGGAGGAAGCCTGCTCTGATACCAATTGTTGGAATTAGGGTTGCAGGAATGCACACACAACTTCAAGAAGATGAGGAAGCTTGAGCACAACACAGTAGTGTATTATGAGTGCCAAAAATGAAAGATAACAAGCCCTAGAAGATAATGGGCGTATATACAATGCACGGGGGAAAAAACCTCCTAGTGAGGGAAAAAGTGCCCCGGCGGTCCTAAGTGTGTTCACACACATCACTACTATAATATGGTAACAAGAAGTCCTTGATACAATGTCTCTTTTATATTTATCTATGATGGATAACTTAACACAATTAAGCGGCGTTGAAAGGGTGACCCAAGTTGGTTGTGAGTGAATCCGACCAACTTACATGTGTGATGCATGTAAGGATTCTGAGAGTTTGATTGTGAGTGAATCCAATCAACTCTTCTGAATTAATTATTGATAAGGGTGACCCAGTGTGGTATAAGAATCGAGAGTGAATTTGATTCTTTAGAGGGTGACCCTAGTTCATTGTTTGTGAGTTAATCCAACTAGATTTGACACGTATGAGACATGTGGTATACTCTGTGAATACGTGGGAGACACATATGAAAACATTGTGAGTGAATCCAATATAGGAGTTTGATTGTGAGTGAATCCGACCAACTCTAAGACATGTGACACATGTAAAGATTATGGAAGTTTGATTGTGAGTGAATCTGATAAACTCTAAGACACTTGTGACACATGTAAATGTTCTCTGAGTTTGATTGTGAGTGAATCTGATCAACTATAAGAGACGTGTAACATGTGTGAGGACATGTGGGAGTGAATCCAATTAATTATTGTGAGTGACTCCAATGTTGGAGTGAATCCACTTAAGTATATAATGGCATTGTGAGTGAATCCAATGTAGAAATGATTAATTTGTTTGATCACTCGTGTGTGTTGATAGTTACAACCAAGGAATGTTGTCTCCTAACTGGGAGGACTATCACGGGAGTGAGATTTTTTAGATATTTTATTTTTGCAAAAGAAAGCTTGTGGAGAAAACTAGGATTTTTGAAATATTTTATTTTTGTAAAAAAAATCTTATAGAGCAAGCTTGGGCTAAAATATCCATATAATCTATTTTTGATGGAATAATACTATAAAAATACTCAATCAGGGATGCTTAGGCACACACTTGGGGGGGGGCAGTTGGGACCCAATCTTGTGTTCTCTCGTGTTTATATTTTTTTGTTGGCATGCTTTCCGATGTCTCGTGTACTTTCCTGTCTCATAGAATGGGAAACAAGGAGGAGGGAAAATCACTACCACGATTGAAAGTAGAGTAGGTAGTACAGAGGAGGGTATTTCCTCCACATCCAACAGGAGGGATAATCACTGCCATGATTGCAAGTAGAGTAGGTAGTAGAGAGGAGGGTATTCCCTCCACATCCACCATTGTGCAACACACACCCAACAATAGTATTAGAGTAGGCAACAAAGTGGGTATTCCCTCGACATCCATAGTTGTGCATTAGAAGGCACTTGATTGGGTATTCCCTCCACATCCACCATGTATTAAAGGAGGCTAATGTTGAGTCTCTTCCATTGATGCCAGCCCATGCTACATTGTCAAGCCTTTCCATGTAGGCAAGAAACATGTATAAAATGTTGAGATTTTAGTGATCTAGCATCAAGTAGTAATAGTCCTTAGTGGATAAATGTTATGTGCAACTTAGGGATAGAAGTTCTAAGGTCATAAGGTCTCCAATTACCATGGTTAATCATTGTAGGCATGGTGGGTAGCATCCTTGATTGTGGAGTCACTTTATGGTGAGTCTGGTGAGACAATCGGGGGAAAGTGGAGACATCCTAGGGAGTCACTTTATGGTGAGTCTGGTGAGACAATCGAGGGAAAGTGGAGACATCCTAGGGAGCTTAAGCGCTTACCTCTAGGAATCCTATATAAAGAGGTATCTACACTCACTATGTGTACATGAGAGGAGCCTCTGTAATTTCTTAGTGCAAGTTACATCCTTTATGAGAGCACCACGTCCTTGGCTTAGTCTCATTCATCATCCTAAGTGGAAAATGTATTCATTGTCTTTGTGAAACAATCATCTTTGTATCATGCTCTCATGCTATAAAGAGCAAACCACATCATTCTGAGTGAAGGGAGTAAAATCATGCCTAGGTTTATGCATACTCCAACAAAGGCACAACTCAAGGCATCCAAGACTTCTCATAGAATTGAAAAGGCAAAGACACTACCCCACTACTACCATCTTGCACAATCCCTTAAATTCTTAGAACTTATGTGTACTCAAATTCATTAGTAGCTAACCATGTGAACAATGTCAGCAGTTTAATAGATCAGCTTAGTGGATTTGGGGTTACCATTGATGAAGAGGAAGCAGTCTTTGTCTTGCCAGTATGCTTGATGTTTATGAGAGCAATGTGTGTCTACTCTAGCCAACCAAACCAACATGACCCTGGCATCAGTTGCCTCATCCTTTATCCTTGAAGAAACCACAATGGAAGCCAAGAAGACTTCCAAGGAGTCCACCTCACAGGTTCAAGTGGAATCGGCTCTCATCATTGATGAGAAGAAGAAGTAGAAGTTTCTCAAGACTTGCTATTATTGTAAGAAGAAGGGACATGAAGCCAAAGTGTGTTTCAAGAAGAAGAAGGATGAGGAGAACAAGAATAAAGAAGACAAGAGACCTGGGAGCAATCTCATCATGAGGCCAATGTGCCACTGATACACTTTTTTAGCTTTGTGCTACTTATATTTTTAGACTCATTGTGACATTGATTGTAACCCTCACCCTGCATGTTATGGATGTAGATCAAGAGAGGGTGTTGAGATTTTAGTGATCTAGCATCCTTTAGTATTATTACTTAGTGGATAAATGTTATGTTTACCTTAAGGATACAAGTTCTAAGGTCATAAGGTCTCCAATTACCATGGTTAATTAGTGTAGGCATGGTATTATAGCATCCTTGATTGTGGAGTCACTTTATGGGGTGGTGAGTTTGGTGAGACAATCAGGGGAAGGTGTAAACATCCTAGGGAGCTTAAGATATTACCTCTAGGAATTCTATATAAATAGGTCTCTACACTTATTGTGTGTACATGAGAGGAGCCTTTGTAGTGCAAGTTACCATTCGTTGGCAATATACTTGGTGGATCCTTTGTGGGCATAAGGCTATCTTCTCTTGCATTAAGGAAATCTTGTTATTCATTATTTATCATTTCTTATCATGATTCTTATTGGTTAGTCCTTCATATGATTTGGTGCATCTATTCATTCATAACAATAGCATTGTGTATGTGTATGGGTGATATTGTTTATGCTTCACAATCTAAGTGATTAACCATCATTAGCATTGCATTCTCATCTCCTATTTTCTAATATAAAAACCATCATCCATTAGAGAGGGGTGCCTTGAATCTTAATGACCTTGAAACCTCATGAAAAGAGGCTAAGGGTGGAAAGAAACACAAGGGGGGTCAAAGAAAGCATAAGTTCTTGAGTCAAAGAAAGCATAATTTCTTGAGTATGATGAAAAGAAGGAATATAAGAAACAAAAAGTGAATGAGTATGAGTGTCCTTGAGGAGAAATATGGATTTCCAATATTCCTATTATCACATCTTCACATCAAGACTTCCAAGTATATCACTATATTGAGAGGGGGCATGGTGGGTTTTAACCTAGTCCATAGTAGACCCATCACATAGAGTTACTAATGAGGTTGATGATATTATGTAGATAAATCCATTTACACATATTTGGATCATCACTTGTTAGGGCTTAACACAATGCTTATGTTTATGCTTGAGCACTTAGTTGTTAACCCCATTTAAGCTTAACAAAGGTACTCCCTAATAGACATAGGAGCAAACCAAAAAGTGCTCTATAAATGGCATTCAAAAGTTATATATATTATGAGAAAAGCTAGAAAATGACAAAGCATAGTAGATTAGGGTTAAGTTTGGGTGCCCAAGTGTGAATAAGGAAAAGTTGCATATAAGTGAATTTATCAAACACAATCCCTTTTTGTGCCCGAGTGAGTTCTGTATGTCTACTTGCTCTTATCTTGTGGAGAGAGAGAGAGAGAGAGAGAGAGAGAGAGAGAGAGAGAGAGAGAGAGAGAGAGATTTTAGAGTAGAGTGTGTGATTCTTGGTAGATGTGCCCCTTGCTCATTATGTGAGAGTGAGAGAGATGAGAGTTTTTTTGTTTTTTGAGTTGGGGTCAGAGAGCGAGCTCTTTCTAGACTCAAATAGAGAAATGCTTTCGTCATTAGCTTCATCGTCCCTAGTCTCAGAGAAGGTTTTACTACTTCCTTAAGGAGTTGCCCCCCAAAAGACCCATGAGCTTGGCACAACAGCGACCAAGTACTCCTGGAGGAGCCTAGGTACTATGGGACTTGCTACCTAGTGCACCTACTAAAAACTCTATATACCTACGCAAGTCGGGCATCGGCTTGAGAGATGAGAGGTGGAGTATCTTCTCCTGGTGGTGACAATGCAGAGAAAAGCATAGGAATTTGGAGCTAGAAACTATTAGTGGATCTTGGAGGCTATGAATCCCATGCCAGAAGTAAGGCAAGTCCCCTATATGATGATTGTTGTTTATTCTACTTTTGCTAGAATGGTAGAGTTAAACAAGTTGAGACATAACCTTTTTGGTGTTTCTCTATCAAGAATAGCAATCTTGCTTTTTTGAACTCCTTTGAGTTACCATTATTTTCAGTTCTACTGAAGTTTTGTGAATTCTGCCAGAGTATTGGAATGTGCAGTGAAGTGATGATTTTGTGTTATTTTTGGTGAAGGAAGTGGTGTATGAGTGGAGGAAGACATACCCATTACCTTGATTTTGTTTTTTTTTAATTTTTCACACTTTGCTTCTTCACTGGAAAAACCAAGAGCACGACTATCTTAGCCATGTTGGGAATGCCAAACTACACCTTTTGTTGACAAGAAAATTTGCAATTTAGACTATCAAAATTAGAGTTCTCAGTAATTTCTTAGTTTTTCATGCCTATGAGTTTGTCATGATCATGAAAAACAGAGATTTTCACATGCCGACAAAAAGTCCTGAAATTCACATCATAAATTATGGGATTTCTTGTCTAAAAATTTAAAAATCTTATCCTCTTATCCAAAAAATATTCCAATGTGAAAAACTAAGGTTTTTCATCGCCGTGAGAATTTAGGCTCTTCACGCATGAAAAACCAAGAAAAGCACTTTGTGAATTTCTTGAGAAATTCATGCCATAACAATTTTATTAATTGAGGATATTCGATTTTCCACATAAATTGAATTGATCATCCAAACTCTCTATAAGTGATTTTGATGCCAAAAGATAGAAAACATTTGGCATGAAAAACTAGGGATTTTCACGATCATGAATTTCTTGAGAAATTCATGCAAAAAATACTTCATGTTTTTTGTGGAACTCAATCGATAATGAATCGACATTCAAAATTTAAAAAAATTATGGTGTGAAAAACCAGAATTTTTCACAACCATCGTATTTTGGGTTTTTCATGCATGAGTGATGATCTATTAATTTTCATGTTCTGATTATCATCTTAGAGATAAACTATTTCTTATTATTAATTTCTAGTCTAGCTAGCCATGGAAATGGTACTCATCTCAGAAGGGTAACCTTGAGCGTAATAGATAAGTGAAAAAGTCAGACATGAAAAACCAGAGTTATTCACGTCGTGAATAATGAGTAACTCAACCTTTGGATAACCAAATATCCATAAAAACAATTTAGGTCCAGTAATTAATATTTGGCTTGATGAAAACCCCCTTTCATACACTTGAGATTTGGAAACATTTTGGGAGACAAAATTTCTTTAGACAATAGTGCATCGCATGATCTTTGGATCTGGCCCTTCGTGTAGGAGTTAGCCCTTCGGCCAACACTCATCACACATTAGAGTGTGTTTATTTGAAGGGGTCTAAGAATAAGCGAGACTAAGTACACATGGAGGATGATCATACGGCTCATGAGTGAGTGAAGGAGAGAGTTTCCAACTCCCCTACACTATCTGTAAGGCTTGTTGAATATTGCTAAAGGGAGAGGTAGTCAAAACACCAAGTGACTAAAATCGAGCGAGACTAAAAACTGAGTAACTATGAGAGAAATTTATAGCTTTGTTATATGAAAAGTCCCTTTTGTAAGAATCCTCCCCCAGCCCCTCAAGATGTCTAGTTTCTCTCCCTGTAATCAATCCCCTTTTCATAATAATAACAGATCTTGTTTTTCTCTGTTTAAGTCTAGAGAGAGAAAATGTTCTAAAGAGAGATAATTCAATTTCTAGATATCTTTGGATGGAAAAATATCCCTTCTTATTAAAATGATTTCCCCTGAAACAGAAATTCAAAAAGAACTTTCCAGTGAGCAATTGGAATAAATTGAAAATAGCCTGAGGGTCCAGATTTTTTGAAAATTTTGGATTAAGGTTCCTATAGACCAATAAGATTAATCCAAATGTAGGGAGGAGATAAATTGAAGAATAAAAGAAAAATCTCCCAAAAATGAGTAAATACTCACATAAGATAAAGAGGTTTATTAGTTAAAAAAGAATAGATATTTAGAGGAAATGATGCATTTTTGACACCTCGGTGTGGGAAATTCCCCTCATGAAGGAGGCGTCTATTTCACATGTGTGGATGAGTTTTAAACTCACAAATAATGAGATATTTTTATCTCTCCTCTCTCCTATTTCAACTAGATCCAAAAAGTAAGCTAAACTTATTAATCCTAGAATCAGATTAACATCCCCCCTTCCTGATGGCAATCACGTCCGCGTGATCGCGGTTGTTGAAGACCTTTGTGTAGGGAGAATGAACAAGCTTTGTCAATGGCTTTGATGTTGAGTTACTTTCAATTGTATTTGTTCCTCCAAAAGAAATAAGAAAAGCTAGTTAATGAATGAAGAGGTTAGTGGTGTATTGGGAATTCCTAACGGGGTGGTGGGTTTTATGCGAATGATTGCATTTTTATATTTGTGTGAGCCCTTTTTTTTGCTCAATTTGCTTTTGGAAATCATTGGCAAGGTTACATTTGAATTTTGTTAATGGGGACACTAAGAGATGTTAATAATGGGAGAGAAGAGAGAGAAGGATCCGGAGGAATGTAGACTTAATTCATCAGAATGAGATGGTGATTCTCAGCTCCTCATTTGATTTATTAAAGTGGAATTCATCATTTGAAGAATTTGGCCTTTGATGATGTCCCTTTGTGTGGCAGGATTCTTGTCAAATGTTATTGAGAAGGACCTGTTCCTGTCTTCTTCTGCCCATGTGCTTTTTATGTTTTTATGTATATTTAAGTGCTCTTATGAAGTAGATTTACATGAAGTAAAAGAATTGAGTCATATAGACTCAATTGAACTTCTTTGTGTTGAAGTAGCCACTTATTGGTGAGGATTGAAAGAATTACGTCGATTTGCGAGGCTAATATAAGTATCTTCACTAAGGATTGAAGATCATTAACCTGTGAAGATGGTGGCGTCGTTTGGAGAGGTTTGTAATTTGAAGAAAAATTCCAGACGATGGGTTGTACCATTGACTAGGCTTTCGCCCACCATGGCCCCCCCATCTAGAGATGTACCTGGAAGTTGTCGATAGTGAGGCTTTGGTGCAAATGTTCTCCAGTGCATGAGTATGGATATAAACTCATGGAGTAGCTGCTACATTAATTTAGCCAAAAGAATAGTAAGCAATAAGCTTAACAAATATATAATGGCTATTAAAGATCGTTGGGAAGGTGTTAACGTGTGATATGGCTTAATCCGTGATGATGAGGCTTAAATTGTGAAAGTGCACGTTCTTAAGCCGTGAGACTATAAATTGTGAGAAACCTGAACTCATGAGATTGCAGGTTTTTTGGCTGTGAAGGGTTATTCCGTGAGATGGCTTAATTCGATGAAGTTGCAGGTTTTGACCCCAATAGTTTTTATTAATTTTATTTTATGGATCAGCTAGGTCATGACTTGCGAGCAACAGCATCTTATGCACTTACTTCTCACATCCACCAGAGGGGTGACAAGAGCATTGTTATTTTGTCCTTGATGCACTCATAAGTCTCCATTACAGATCTGGGTATTGATTCTTGAATTTGTTGTTGTTGCATTGAGGAAGAGGTTTTGACTGTCGAGGCACCCAAATTTGATTGGCACCTTCATAGTAACCTTGAGCTACAAAAGTAGCTGCTTCTCCACCCACATTTTAATACTATTAAGATATCATGATTGTGGGAGTCTTGGTGGAGTTTTATTTAGGGTTGATGTGGAAGGTTTGGGGCCCTCCTTGACTTTGGTTGGCGCTGAGGCTGCAGGTTTGAGACTCATGGGCATTGTTGATGATGAGGTTAGAGTCTCTTGTGGAGTGGCTGTCTCGATGATGAGGCCTTTGAACATGTGGTTGTCTCCTTTGGTGAGGTTTGTCGATGAAGATGCATAGGCTCTGAGGTCTTTCCTTTGAGTTCCTTGTTAGAGATAGATGGTTTGGCTATGGGAACTTATTCAAGAATAGATGTTGATTAGGAGGTCTTGGCATCGAACTTTGTAGGTAAGGATGGGGTTGAAGGAGTAGATGCCTTATTGGAGTCGGTCATTGACACAGATGGTAGATCATTGTGTAGAGGGGTTTTTGTGGAAGAGGCTTGTATCCTTTTACGTTCAGCATCATAGATATCCATTAAAGTTGGATCCTCTTCCTTGCAATATGGTATTGTCATTTTTTCATTTTTGACCATCATGTGATGACTCTATCGCTAGCAAAGCACAGTGGTGCTTGGGCAGCAATAGTCCATTTATGCCCTAAGATCAAATCTACTTCCAATACACACTCAACCACAAAAAACTTGCAAGTGAGGGGGTTAGTTTCAATATACATTGTATGTTCAAAGTACCCCAAACATGGCATGTTCAAGTCTTGTGTAAAGGTAATTCTTTCAAGATGTGTCGTGAGTCTTAGTTGACCTAATAAATCCCATAGCTCGAGGGTCATGAGATTGTGTTCTCGTGTTGGATAAAGCTATGCTCTCTCACACTCGCTCACATACCCACTCATATGCAAGCCAAATAAGGGAAAGAAGGCAAATCGATCACACACACTCTCACACACACAAGCAATAGCATGCACACGAAGAGACAAGAAGGCGAGAGAACTTGGGCACAAGGAAGCAAGAGTACACTCTCATTTAACACTCAAGGGATTCTCCCTTTCTCATTAGAGATATGACTTATATACAAGAGAGTACTCTCATTCGACACTCAAGGGATTCTCCCTTTCTCTTTAGAGAAATTGACTTATATACAAGAGAGTTATAAGCTTGGCGTCCACACCTAATAACTAGTTGGACACCCGACTTATTTCTTAACCATATCTAGGCTGGTCTAAGCACACACATTGGTTGGATGTCGACTATTTTAATTGGCTCAGCCATCCCTTGAGTACATCATTAAGAACAATCACATAGGAATTACAATGACTAGAAATAGTTATTAACCCCACTTGGGCAAACAACACATTCTTGAGGGCACGGGCGTATGCTTGTTGTGGCAGGGAAGATGGAATGGGCGTGGCAAAGTTTCCACGGGAAAGAACGGTCGTATGCTCTAGATGGTACAGGCATACGATTTAAATGGTACAGCCATATGCTTCCAATTTAAAGATCTTTTAGGTGGTGACTCTCCATTACTTCTGCATGCACGTAGCTCATTGTAGATGTCTCATCTTCACTCATGGTCAATGCACACTTCCGTTTTAATGGTGTAGACCTATTTGTTGATACATGTAGGTGGTCCTCTTGTTAGCCTTGGGTTAACAAGAGAGAATAAAAGAGAATTCAGCCATCCATCTCTCTTGTGTGCTTGTCTACTCTTGTGTGTGTGTTTTTTCTTGCAAGGAGCTCAAGATCATCCTCTCCCCCTCGAATTCTTCTCATGATATGTGTAGTGCTTGTAGTTATTTTCCAGTATCCTCACTCCACTCATTTTTGTGAACACTCGGTTACAAAGGAAGCAGTTAATGCCTTACGTCTTCTTGGAAGATGCCTATAATTGTGTAAATGGATGGGGTGGTGGGGGAGGGAGGAGGAAAAAGCAAAGGAAATGTAAGGAATGAGAATGTAGATTTTAGTTGTCTTCTATTATCTCTCTTGTCTCTCTCTCTCATGTTGATTATTTTTCCACGTTGAGGAATGAACCCACAAACACTCTAGTGATCCTATGGGAAAACCTATGAAAACGTGCCTGGAAAAGGGGGGGTAACAAAGACAAGGACATCTTATGAGAATGACACCCATACTATTGGTGTTTGTGTTCAATATGAAAACCAATGTCAAACTTTAGCAAGTGATTCTATCTATCACAAAATACTAGTGGTCATTTTCCACAAAAGTCCAACATTTTCAATAAAAGCTCATAATCTTGCAAGCCATCCAAAAAATGTCTCAATCTAAAATAATTTTCATGCTACAAAATATATTGTGGATAATATTAACATCTTATGAGAATGGCACCCATAATATTGGTGTTTGTGTTCAATATGAAAACCTATGTCAAACTTTAGCAAGTGCTTCTATCTATCACAAAATACTAGTGGTCATTTTCCACAAAAGTCCAACATTTTCAATAAAAGCTCACGATCTTGCAAGCCATCCAAAAAATGTCTCAATCTAAAATAATTTTCATGCTACAAAATATATTGTGGATAATATTAACATGACAAACTTGGCTCAGCATATATAGCAAGGACCCAAAATGTAGCTTTCAGATCTCTTATAATTCAATCCTTAGAACACAACATGGATTGATATCCAATCAAGCACCTTGTAATTCAATCCCCATAGAGTATAACATGGCTTGATGTCTAATCAAGCACCTTGTGGAATACCCATAGGATAATCATCGAGCATACACATGGTAAATTCTACTCATGTACTGAATAATTTAATTGTAAAAATGGAGTTCAAGTGATGTAGAGGCTAAAAAACAATGTGTCTTGATGTGAAATTAACTATCAGTTGGGACTATAGCCTCATTGTAACTTTATAGTTGAACAAGCAATTTGATGTATCTAATGCATGAAGTACCATTTATATTTATGTGCAACATATATTTGAGATCTTCCAAACAATGAGGCTTGATTTTTATTCTCCTCGTTTTGTTAGTGCATCCTTGTCGTTTCATTTATTTACTTTTGTAGATATACAAAAAGAATGCAAGAGATATATTAGATTCAATCTTCAAATTACTTTTCAGGATTTTCAAAACCTATGTGTGCATGTGCACCACACAAGATAATAATTAAATAGTATGTTAAAATGAGTTTCTATGTCAATGGAAAATAAATATGAAAAGACAAGAGAGTATTATGACATTTTTCATTTACTTTTGTAGATATACAAAAAGAATGCAAGAGATATATTAGATTCAATCTTCAAATTACTTTTCAGGATTTTCAAAACCTATGTGTGCATGTGCACCACACAAGATAATAATTAAATAGTATTTTAAAATGAGTTTCTATGTCAATGGAAAATAAATATGAAAAGACAAGAGAGTATTGTGACATTTTTCGTTTCGCAAAAGTTGTGAGACTCCATTCAGAACTACCATCCACCTTTTTTTTGTGTCCCTATTAGTTCCTCATTTATTATCCTTTTTTTTTGTTCCACGAGGTTTTTAAATTCATATGTTGCTATTTGTGTCCCCATTAGTTTCTCATTTATTGTCCTTATTTTTTTGTTGCACTAGATTTTTAAATGCATACGTTGCTAAGTGACCCACTTAATGAAAATATTGGTTATTTCCATGAAATTCTTTATGCCCTCAAAAAAATCACAAAGAACTACAGTGCCAATGCCATTTTGCAACTATGCTGCTTTTGGATCTTTGGTAAAATCGACAATCATAGTCTTTTTGGTTATGTGATCAGTTTCTTGTCAATTTGTTTTCTAATGCATTGGATTTAGAATAGCATGTGTCCTAGCTTAGAAGCCTTCTATGCAAAAAAACTAAAGCGACTTGGTGCAGCCTTATGTTAGTGAAAATGGACTTGTTGATGAGATGGTTTGTATGATATGTTTATTTGACGTGCTTAAAACCAGAAAGGCTTTGTTGATGAGAATAAGGCTTGTTTGTATTGTTTGTATGCTACTTTCATTTGATGTGATTAAAACTAGAAATGAATGAACGTGCTTAGGATGAGTGAGGTTGAGCGCCAAACATTATGGAAGATGGAAACATTAGTTGCCCTTTTGATGTTGGGTTAAGGAGGTATTTATAGAAATTTTCATGATGGATTTAGGAGGTATTTATCCATATTCATAATTTTTAGTTTTCCACAAAAAAGTGTGTTATTCGATTTTGGGTGTAAAGTTAAACATACCTATTTTATTCTATAATATCCATGCTCCACACTTTGAATATTCTAAATACGA